>NC_088612.1:3026538-3328942 GCF_036013475.1 Columba livia | reverse complement strand
AGTTATCAAAGATCTCACACTTGCTATCTGATGGGAAATGTTGTTGCCAGATCTCACAGGCTATTTCCAGGGAGAGAAATCCTTGTTCCGCTGGTTCCAAGTACTGTTGTGATTTTGCCTTCAGTGGGGTCAGGACTCTGCTGCCGCTCTCCGTTTTACTCGGAAGTCACGTCGGTCCTGTTGAAAGCTGCAGATGATCCAGCAATGAAGCAATGTGTCAGCGTGCTATGAGGAAACACCGCACTGCGAGTGCTGCCATGTTTCCAGTGAGGCACAATGTCCCGACTATTTATGGTTATTAAAGGTCCCCGGTGCACCTTTTGAAATGTAAGGCTCTTAATCCCTGTGTGCTGGCCAAAATCTATTTTCAGTGATGCCACTCTGGCTATCAGCATTTCCTCTGTTGTTCCAGATGGAGATAACGTTGGTGATTGCATCCTGTTCCAAACTGCGTGCTGGGCTCCTCTCTCTTTTGGAACGGCGGATATTTTCCAGAAACAACCATGCTGCAGTGGTGTGTGAAGTGATCTCTATATATCCCTCACTTGTCTCACAGCAAAAGAATGAGGATTAATCAATTACGACCAAATCGTGATCCCAGTGAAGTCAAAAGAAGGGCTTTTTTTCCACTGGCGTTGTGGGGGCCAAGGTTGGCTTCTGTGTGGATATCACCATTTTGAGATACCTGCACATAAAACCAAATGACAGTACAAAGCATTACCTTGTTGAAGGTGTCTGTGTACTGAGAATTCCTTTAGCTGGAGAGGAAAATGCAGTTTAAAGGTGTTGTGGTGTTGGTTGGTTGGCCCTTGTGGTTTTGCATGTCCTGTGCATTCAAAACACGCCTGGTTACATGTGCGCTTTTCCCAATGCAGCTCGTGGTGTGAAATTGTATCTCAGAAGCCGTGTTCTTGAAAGCATCAACAATTCAGCTTTAAACATTCAAAGAAAGTTGAATAATGAGTAACAATATTCAGGTTATTCAGGAGCTTCAGGTTATTCTGTTTGACCAAATATTAATTCTTCTGAGCAAACAAACAGAGGATCTAAACCACAGCAATTCTGGCTAGATTTCTAAGAGATTGCAAAATATTTCCGGCTTAGATCTTCTGTCAGATGCCACTTTTGATGTCACATTTCAAATTGTAAACCAGTTTACAAGTTGGACAAGTGATATCACTGAAAAACATTTTTGCAGGATTGCCTAACTTCTTCCATGCAAATGTAATAATAGTACATCTCTCATGCAAATATAGGAACAAGTGATCATGGACTATTTTGGGAAAAGCGTACTCACCAGATGGACATAGAGAGAATATTCATTCAGCCACTGAGGAGCAGAAGAACAGCAATAAATATTATTAAAGGCAGGTATGGATGAGGATTAGCCTATTCCTGCAGGAGAGCTATCAAGTTATATGTAGGAAAAATATTGGTACATTCACAACATAAATCATGTGCTCTTCCGTAAATGAACAGTAAATGAAAAATAGAGGATATCTGTCATCCATACTTTAGAGTGTTCACTTTATTTTCTCAAGTACGTAGGACAGGTTTGATGTGTGTATATTAACATTCCTCCATTGGCTAAAGATTAATCTAAACCACACCATAGCCCAAAGCTTTTCTGCACGTTGCAAGTGTTCTGCTCCATCTTCCACCAGGTCCCATGGAGTTAAACTGAATTCTGTAACTGTGCGCTTGGTGTCATCTCCTGTGGAGGTTCACTCTGATCCCTCCCCTGGCTCCGGAGCCCCAGCTGAACTGTGGCTGAAGATCTTCACATGATATTAACGCACGTTTGGTGCTGCCTGCCATCCTGTCGGGACTTTTTCAAAAGCCAGGGCAGCGCTCTGGATCTCGAGTGCTCCTCCAGGTGCCTGAGCTGCACACATGTCCCTATTTTTAATTTTTATTTAATATTTCCAAGTGAGTAAAACTCTGAAATTGTACTCTGAAATTGTACCCACCGCTGCAGAAACTCAAGTGAGGGGCAGCAAAATTCAATTTTGCTTATGCCGCTCGAACTGGCTCTGGTCTCAGGGGCAGGATTAGTTCTGCACGTGACGCGGGACCACAGCAGAGTCCCAGCCTCAGCATCAGGCCCCTTGAAGATCAGACCCCTTCCTGCTGCAATGAGCCTGGGGGGTCTTCTCCACCTCCCCATCCCTCTGCCGGAGCCCCTGCGGCAGCAGGACCCGCACCGGGCCTTATTCATGCACCATGGACCCCGACACAGCCCCTATAAGCGGAATGGGCTCATTAAAAAGGCAATATTGAAAATGCCAGTCTGTGGTTGCTTGGAAATATAATCCAACTTTGGTATTATTTTCGAGCTTAGATTTTTGAATTCAAAATTCCATGTGATGGAAGAGATGGGTATTTAAACAGATGTCTGCAATTTCTTTAAAAAAATAGAGATTGAGTTACAGATGGTAGAAAGAGCCTGAGAATTAAAAACTCCTGAGCTACCAGAGAATTTACATGTGAGCAAAATGGTTTCCTGAAATGAATGGTCGTGCAATTTTGCCTGTTTGAAAACTAAGCTTCTTTCACCAAAAATGTCAATATCTTTTCCCTTCTGTATTATCTGCTTCTCTACTAGTTGTTATCTGCTTCTCTACTAGTTGTTATCTGCTTTTCTACTAGTAGCCTTGGCTGTCACCATCATCACAGCCCAATTGCAATATGAGGGTCTTGTTTCTAATGGCCAAGGCGTATAGCCCTTTCCTTCTCCTATCTCTTGTACAATTTGGTCTGCTGGGACCAAAAATTTGAATTGTTTAAAATTTGAATTAGTTTAAAAAGAAAACCCATCTACTCCATCTGCATAACTGGTGCCTGATTGATGTAACTTCCATTTTATAAGTCACAAATAAATGGAGTGTTGTGATGTAAGCCTGGAAGGAAACCAGAGTCGTCCTCTGTACTTGAAGATGAAATGGATTTTTTTTCTTCCTTTTGTGGATTTAAAAAGAAATGACCAAAATAAACTTTGAGTGAAAAAGCTGATAACTTCTAAAGTGACCTGAGAAGTGCAAAGTACTGCATATTGGAAGGGGAAAACTGAACACGTGTGGTACAGTCTCGAGGAGCTGGGAGACCTGTGCATTACTCTGAGTAGGTTTATGAAGATGTGTATGTGCTCAAAACCAGTCACTATTAGGATGTATGTGAAACAAGTACATAGGCTTAAATACAATTTGTAAGGAGACTGCTACATGCAGTGCAGAGTCCCAGTCTGTCCACTGCAAAACCAGTTCAAATGAGTTTGATTTCAGAGAGGAGTGGCAAGAACCACTAGAACCACAAAAAGCTGCCATGTGAGGAGTGACCAACCTTACTTTACAGTGGAGTGGACGTAATCAAAGTGTCTACATAACGAACAGCATTAGGAGGAGAATGCGGAGTATGTTTTCTCTGTCTTGCCTCGTAAGTACAAAGAAATAGGTCTGTTAAAGTACAGGACCAGCTTTGCAAATGTTCCGGCTCAGTGTGCACTCCTGGATGTGTCCCAGGCTGGATTTCTGGTAGACTAAAGTACAGAGGATGCCTAGAGGATCTGTCCCAAATTGTTTATTAATGCTGACAGATGCTCTCTGACTATGCCAGTATTACTAGAAATCCATCAGCCTCTTACAGTTTTGCAGCCTTCAGCACTGTACTGGGTGCCTACATTCAGGGCAGGGAGACTTGTGCTGGCTGGTAGGGCACTATTCTGGTTTTGCTGCCTTTCTTTACGTGCCTGTGTTTTTTCTCGCTAAAATCTTATTTAATATTATTTTTCTGGTAGCTGTGTATTTGTCTTCATTGAGAAGGCAGCGTATACCACAGTGTGACAGTGACAGCTCTTTGCATTTACATAAAAATCTGCTTTGAACTGCTATTTGCATATTTCACAGGACAACTTTTTGAAAGTGAGGTAGAACACTTGTGCACCTTCTATTACTCCGCTTAGACAGGAGCTTCCTGGCACTAAGTAATTATACGTGTAAGAATAAACTGCAAGTAATAATAAGAGAATGTTCAACCTCCTCTTTTAAAGATGATTGACTAAATGCTTTTAAAAACGTGCTTCTCCTGTTTTACTTTTAAAGACACAGAAAGTGGTCCTACGTGCTTGTTCTTGGATTGTTTCTAGTGGAGAGAACTGCTTTTACCTTAGAAATCACATGAATGTCAGCTTTGGGTTAGTTCTGGCTTGCTGCAGGACTTGTTGAAGGTCTCAAGATGTTAATTGTGAGCTCTGACATTTCACTTGAAAGGACAGGAGTGTTGATAACAGCTCCTTTGTCCAAACTGTTTATTAGATACTGGATTAAGTAGGTTTTAACAACAAAAAATATAAATCAGAGCGTTTTCAACACTGACTTAAAATACTTCATTTTCTCGGTTGCTCATCTTTAAAGTTTAAATCCAGCAATGTTATAATTACATTAATTCTTCATTTGTCAGGGGATTTTGAAAACTAATTCTCTGTTTCAAATGTGAAAATCAAGAATTCCCCAAAGCTTCTTTGGTTAAACTTCTGGATAGCACTTAAAGCTTGAAAATGGTTGGTTATTTGTCAAAGCAAAGAGAAAAGGTGAGGGGGGGGGGATGGCAAGGGTGTGTTGGAGTAAAACAATGCAAATTTCATCAGTCTAGTTTGAAAAAGATAAAATTACAGTATTGACTATTTTATTTAACACTATCTGCCATGGGAACTAGGGAGAAGACTGCCTTGAGGTGTAATAGGGGAAAAAGACTAAACAGCAGGTTTTCTGGAAAAAATATATATCTTCAATAAAACAGAGTGGCAAAAGATGACAATAGTGAAAGCCAAACAAAGGGAGAGAACAGAAACCCTGAGAGAGAGGAACAAACCAGTGAGCTCTTTGCTTTTCATAATGCAGGCTGGCTACGCACGCCTGATTGCTAGATGGGTTTTCTGAAAAGGATATTCACCCTGTGTCTAGGAATCAAAAAACGTTACCTTTAGGAGGCCCGTGGGAATAGGAGAAATTTCTCATCTAAAGAAGTTACATCAGTTTACAGAATGTGGGTATTTTTATCGCTCAGCTTGAATCATACCGAGGGATCCTGTGCCTTTAGTATTTTGAGTCTTCCTGAACCGTGCCACAGTAATAAGAGCACACTCGTGAATGCTCAATGAGAACTGAAGTTCCATCGTGTACACATCCTGCATTGGAGCCAAATCAGAAGTGTCGTGTCACATATGAAAGCTTAAGAACTGATTAATTTCGATAGCATATTTGTAGTTCTCATTTACAGAGAACTCAAAATACTTCAAGAACATTGAAAACTAAATTATACTAAAAAAATGTAAATCGGTGGGAACTACACACGATTAGGACTCCTTGTGATGGCCGAGGCGTTGAAGGTGGAACTGTATGTAGAGAAATCGCCTCATTCAGTATTGATAACGCCAAACAGTTTGCACGCAATCTGGGTCTCATTCAAACCCACGGGACTTTTGCCGTTGACTTAAATCGAGGAGAGGATTTCATCCTCTTTTTGGCAGAGGTAAGAGGACAACAACAGTGTGTCACACTTCAGCAAGAGGAATCTCTCATCCATTTGGAAGAACAGAGGGAATTTCAGACGAAGGGAGTGTACCTAGAGATACATAAATATGAGCAGAAAACTCGGTTAATTTGCTGTCTGCCAAACCAAATGTCTCAGGGTCTTTGAGAAATGGGACCACAACTTTGTCCCTTCTAGAAGATGGTTCTAAGACCTTATGAACAAAAGTAATATACAAAATTTTGTATCATGTGAATTTCACAGCCAATTAAGCTTCCATAAGCTTAAGCTTTATTTATCTGTATATTTGTAATTGGGGATGAAAATACACTCTTGAATGCAAGATTGGAAAAGATGAAAACATAAGAAAATGCTAAGGCAACTGCAGTTCCAATTTCCAATTTTCATCTTATTATGACACATATAGTAAGTGAATTTTGATCCAATTCCATTAGACATTTGTAAGTCCCATACAGCGATGGTTCCTAAAACACAGCTTTCAGATACTCACCAAAATGAGCTAATTAATCAAAGAGGACTAAGACAACTCCGCTCTGATGAACAGAGTATGTAATTTAGCAAAATGAACTAAATGGTGTAAAAACAGTGAGATAAAATAATCTGATTTATGGTGGGGGTTTTTTCCACAAGATTGCCAGGCTGCTATTTTTTCTCCTCAGGGAACGCTACCCCTCGCTGTGTCCCCAAGAAGAGAGGAACTGTCATATCAAAGCAACGGTCAAGGTTGCAGCCCATCATGAACATGAAAGGATCGTCACTTTTGCCATTACTCTCCTGGAGGAAACGGAACCTTGCCTTCAGCTGGCACAACGGGACGTGGGAACACTTCAGACATCAGTCATGAGGTGAGGAATTAAGTCTCCTTCAACATCCACCGTAACATCTGACCATGGTAAAGAGAGCAAATACATTGGAGTGGTGTCATCCCACAGCCTTGTGAAGACATCAATGTAATTCACCCTGCTATTTTTTTCCCATGGTTTATGGGTTTGAAATTCCATTTTGGTGTTCCAGGCATCAGGAAGTAGTTGTATCAGAGTGGGAAACAGTTTCATTGTCCATAGCTGGCAGGTGTTAGGCTACTGTTTAAGGTTTTTCTTTGAGGGTTCCCATGAGATCCACAGGTAATTCAGGAGACAAGCCCGGATATTACACACAAAGCAAGAAAACATAAAGCCTTCCCCACAACTTCTAAACTTTCTTTGAAAGAAAGCATAGATCAACATGAAATTTAAAAAAGACTAAAATAATCACTCTTGATGGCAGGGTATTAATTATAACTTTGTGTGGGAGAAGATAAAATCCTCTTATGTGTGAATTGGGCATCTTTTCCCCAGAAAAGAATAACTGCGTCTGTGTAGCACAGACCTACAAATACCCAAATGAGCAGGTCCATGGCTTTCCTATGGATTCGTCTACTGTGTCTCCTACCAGATGTCAGGGTCACCTTTGTGGCTGGGCAGCCGTAACACAGCTCTTCCGCACTAGGGCAATTTTTCCTTCCCTGGGAAAGAATCATCCCTCTCTTCGTTTTCATGAAACCTGTACGAACACGATAGCTTTGGGGGCATGCCTGGCACAGATTTGCGGGGGGCTGAGGAGGGCCAAAAGAAGGACAGTCAGTCCTCCTGTGCAATTTGCACTTCTAGGGGGGAGCAGCAGGCTGGTGGCGGGCTACGAGTTCCAGGTCGGGCTCAATCTGCCGGGGCCCATTGCCCAAATGTGGCTGAAATTGCCCAGGGGCTCAAAACCTCCTTGGGACGGCGGGGCAGGCACGCACGGTGTTGCGCTCCCTCCAGTTCCCCGGGAAAATGGATTTAGAGTGTGAAAAGACGTGGAGAGGCCTTGGTGGTGGGAGAGACTCTCCTGCTTGCGTTTCCCCAGACATCCCCGGCGGTGACATCGCCTCGGGGTCGGAAGGCGCCCCCGGGATCCGCTCCCGGACCGCAACCGTGCCCGCGCCGCGGAGCCGGGGCTGCCGGCGGGGCGCGCTCCCGCTGCGGGAGGAGCCGGTCTGGGGACAGCCGGTCTGGGGACAGCCGGTCCCGGGGACAGCCGGTCTGGGGACAGCCGTTCCCGGGGACAGCCGGTCCCGGGGACAGCCGGTCTCCCGGGGACAGCCGGTCTCCCGGGGACAGCCAGACCTGGAAGGAGCATGTCTGGGACCGCCGGTCTGGGCTGCCCGCCCTTGCCGTTGGGGCTTCACGGCAGCGGGCGGGAACGCTCGGGGGACCCCCCCCCCCCAGAACTTCGCCCGAAGTTTTCTCAATGCCCCGTCTCCCCGCGGCAGGTCGCACCTCTCCGGCGCGGGCACCGGAGGGACGAGATGCGGAAGCCTCCCACCGGCGCTTCTCTCTCGCCACCCGGTACACCAGCCCCCGCAGGGCCACTCTCGTCGCGGCCCGGGCGGGCCCGGGGCGGGGAGCGGAGGGGCCCCGGGGGCGCGCCCCGCCCCGCCGCCCCCGCGCTGCCGGCTGGCAGGGCGGCGGGTGCCGCGGGAGGCTGCTCGGTGCCGCCGCCGCCCGGGAGGGAGGTTATGTAAGGGGGGAGGGAGGCGGCGGGAGGAGGAGCAGGACGCCTCACCGCCGCCGCCGTGCAGCCGGGCAGCCGCAGCCAGCCGGGGCCGGTACCGGAGCGGCCGCATGTGCGAAGTGGGGACGCGGCCGCCGCTGGCCGCCGAGCGCGGGGAGCCGCCCGGGGGTGCCGCCGCCGCCGCCGAAAGGTGCCGAGACATGGGGTGAGTCCGCTGAGCCTCGGCCCCGCGTGGGCACCGCATCCCGCCCCGGCCCCGCGTGGGCGCCGCCTCCGCCGCCCCGGCCCCGCGCCCCGAACCACGCGTGGGCGCCGCCTCCCGCCCCGGCCCCGCCGCAGGTGCGCCCGGCCGCCGGGAAGCGCTGGGAGAGCCCGGCTGCCCTGTGGGCGCTCCCCAAAAGCGGCGGTTTGTAACGTAATTAATCATTTACCACCCGCCCGGAGCGGCGGCGGGGACGCTCCCGCCCGAGCCACCGGCGGAGCGGGCAGGCAGCGCAGGAAAAACACCCCCGGCGCGTTACCGGGAGCAAAATCCCCGCGGGAAGCAGCGGGGAGGAGCCGGGGGTGTCGCGGCCCGGGGGAAGCTGGTGGGGCCGGGGGTCCGGTCCCTCGGCGGGAGCGGTGGGATGTGCGCGCCGGCTGAGCCGCCCGTTCGTTGTCAGATGTTTCATGCTCCGGTTCAGCGAGAGCTCTCGGCTGCTGGAGACACCCGGTAAACTTGCCTGAACTGTGCCGGTTGTTCGCTAATTTGTATAAATATTGGCCCCCCACACACCTTTTTTGCTTAACATGCCGTAAGTCTGACCACATGTGATGGCATCTTGGAGAATTCATCTTCATCTTTCAAAAAATTGGTCCTGCGTTTTTCTTATCCTTGAACTTTAACGAGGGGACAAAAGCCAAATGCTGGCATTAGAGCAGTTTTTGAACTAAATATCAGGAAACAGAGGCTAACGTTGTGCATTTGGCTTGAACTATATATAGATTTGAGATCCTCTCGACCAGAATGTCCTGGGGGATTCCAAACCCACACATTTAATTTGCTTTATTCCTATCCTATTAGGTTCTCTTACACCTTTTCCCAGCCTCTCCTCACCTCCCCTGTGTCAAGGACTTGTTCTGCAGTTTCTGAGCTTCCTCATGCTGCTTCCAACTATGCAAACTCCCACTTGGAGATATGTTTATGATTGTCAGAGTGATATAATTTGAGACAATATGGATAAATAATGAATTAAAATGCCGTGCATGTGTCTGAAATTGATACCCAGGAGTACTGAATAGAAGTACAGGGGCAGAGGGAGAAATAAGATCTAAGCAAGTATCTCCCCCTGTTTCACTTCAGTGTTACAAGGGGCTCGTCTGCTTCTTCATTATGTAAATTTCCACTGGAAAATAAAACAGAAACTGTCATTGGGGTTGGGGAAAGAAGCATCAAAACCTGTCTGGAGCAGCACTGTAGTGCTGAGTCCAGGATGGTCAGAAACACCCACCCAAGGGAAACTTGCCTCCGTCATTTTACCTGGGCGTTTCCAAAAGCAAATATTTTTGTTGTCACCATTTGTAACCATTTCCATGCTGGTAGATCAGTTGAGCTGAAAAGTTTAGCTGTGGCTTGGAGACAATTGCGAGGGGGGTCACAGTCATCAGTTGTAGCTTTGGGCTTGTGTGGTCATGCTCTGCCTCCAGAGCTGATCAAGCTGCAAAGGACTTGAAGGCTTTGGCATGCTCTGGTTCTGCTCATGTCTGCGCTTTTACATACACTGTGTTGGGTCATGCAGACTTGAAGAGGTATGAGGCACGTTCACCAGTCTCCTTCATTATCCTGATTTAACGTGTTTAATTCCAAGTAAGTTATTTCAGTCTTACACCAGCGCACGTGAGATCAGGCTCCCAGCATCATTCATTCCCAGGGTTTCGGCGTGGGTTGTACTCACGCGTACACTCTGTACAGAGTGCAGACAAGGTGTCTTTTGGATGTAGGTTTTGCGATTTCTCACATTGTTATTGTGCCATTCACCTTTCTGATACAGAGACCTTTGAAGTACGTTTGCGATAGTGTCACTGCAGCCGTGGCTCAGCACACCTGACCCAGGAGCCGCGCTCCCAGGTTCCTCCCTGTTCCATCTCTGCTGGAAAATCCTTCACCCCTGCCAGCTCCAGCTTTTTCTTCTGTGAAACGGGCACCTCGGTACTCATCTGTCTTTGTGAAGCGTGTTGTGATCAGAGCGCAGAGCTCAGTCTTTCTTAGTTGAAAGGATATATTTTGTCCCAGGTGTTCCAGTGGGATTTGCTTTCCTGGGCACATTTTTGTGTCATGTATGGGGCACGTTCTCATAGAAATTGTAACAATTACTTGACTCTTAGCTCTGAAATATATTTATTTATTTATTTATTTATTTAAAATTTCTGAGAGTGACCATTACTAATGACTCATTTAAATGCTGCCTGTGGATTTGGTAGTGACAGAGCTATGAAACTTGATATAGCCACTGAAGCTCAGCAAAGCTGTTTAAATTGCTTATTAACTGTAAGCGGAGCTATTTGAACTGTTGTTTTAGTTCAGCTTACTAGGCAGAGAGGTAGTGTCAAGTTTTACAAAAGTAATTTACATGTTTAAAAAAAAATAATGCCTGTAATTCAGGGAATGCGAAAACAATGTTGTAAATAAGTGTCCAGGGGGGAAAAAGTCTGCTCCAGTGCCCATTGAAGTTAATGCGAAGGTTCCTGCAGGCTGAAAACCATTGTCTTTGGTCAAGCCACTGTTAAGGATCTCTTAAAGGGAACGATTTTTTCCCTAAATCGCCACTTTCTTCTACCTGACATACCCGAAAACTGTTGTTGCCTCCATAGTCTCAGAGCTTAAACTTGAGCTGTTTGAAAACCGCAATGTAATGCATTTCCAGCTGTAGAAACCTTTGAAAGTACCACCTGATTTGTGTCTTGATGTTGCAACAACCAAGAAAGCCACTCACATCTATGGCTCTGATTTAAGTGAGCTTTACCTGCTCATCAAATACGTGTGGTCTGATTCAATTTGACCTCAGTTTAAGCAGCCTAAGCTAACTTTCCATTTATAAAGATGCTTCAGGTTTACTTATTAGATAATTTGAGGAGGTATTGGATAGTTGCTTCATCTGTGCTTGCATTCTTTTACTTTTTTCATTTCTTCAGTATCTTTGTATTTCCTTATGTGTCCATTACAAAACATTGCTTGTTATGAGGCGCATGACAAGTATCCTGTTTGGATTAGACCTGTAAATCACTTCGCTACTGCTGAAGCTGTTATTTATATTATCTCTTGGATTGAAACACAACTAATTTAAATACCCTCTAGCAATTAAATCGAGTTTTAAATCTGTTTTATAAATCATATGAAAGTGAAAACCAGGTCTCTGAGTGTTAGAAAATATTACAGAAAGCTGGGTACCAATGTAAAATGTGTGCTACACAGGTTGATGAGGAACTAGTTCACCTTTCTTTTGGCTGATGTGAGATGGCTTCTCTGTGCTGCTTCTGCCGGGGCTAATGTGGTAAATGAGCCCTGGCTGGCTGGATCCATCTGTACCTCCCTCAGGTAGGCTTTGAGTCCACACTTTCCTCCAGGAAGATGGGAAAACATGAGTTTCCAAGCTGGGATCAAGCAATGAAGTAACCTCATCTTAAGGAGATTGGACTCATGAACAAGACTCAGCCTCTCCTGTAATAGTTTCGTGAGAAGGTGCAGTTGGGGGCCTATATTTCTGAGAGTAATCATATGTAATGTTTTTATTATGCAGTGACATTTAAGAGCATCAGGAAAGTCTGCCTTGCATTCTTCCTTTCGGCTGTTAGCAATAGCAACGTCCATCGGTCAACATATGGCTTTATGTAGGGGGTAGAAGGTGAACAAAAGGGAGGACGAAGAAAGAAGGTGATGAAGGAAGCAGATGATGTGATGAAGCCAGTGTTATAGGAAGACATTCATTTTGGATGGCGTTCAAGCCGGCCTTTCCTGGAACCAGCAGTACTCCAGATACCATGGTGATAAGCTTTGCCTAAGCTGCTCTGTAGTGGAAATAGCGCGTTGCAGAGGAAATTCACCTTGGCTGTCGCCCAGTTCCCGCTGACGTCCACGGGAGTCTCGTGCCGGCTCCCTATAAAGTTTGGCCAAGCCATCTGTCCACGAGGGAAGGGGCCACCCTGGGACCCTGAGTGGTGGGCAGGTAATGGCACCTGGCTTTCTCTGCAAAGCCAGCATCCCTCAAAGTGGGACTGGGGTGAGTCTTTGCCCAAATGCAGCTGGTTTGTTACTTTGAGCTCTTTTTTGGGGTTTTAACATCAGCTTTGGTTGAGTTCCTAGCATAGCTGAGGGCGGGGAGATTATATTGAGTGTCATCCGACTGGTGATAATGTTGATGTTCAAGGAACAGGACTAAGATTTGATAGATGCTGTTAACCTCATGATTTTTGAAGCAGCTGGTTGGGGATGCTCTGTTCTTCACAGCCTTCGTTCCCATTTGGCAGAGTGGGTATAAATGGCTGCTGGTCTGACTTGGAGAATTCAATATGTCTGTGCAGATGTAGATGTCTGTACAAGATCTAATGAAGAAGTCAGGTCCAGAGAACTTTAAGTTCTGGAGCAGCATGTTGAGTTCACTGAAGTGGATGAGAAAACTCAGTTGACCTCAGCAGTATGTATAAAATGTGTTATACATAATATTTAATGCAATTTAGTAAGGTTAGAGAGGCAGGGAGCTTTGGGGGAAGAAAGAACAACAACAGTAAAAATTAGACAGCTAGTGGTCCCAAGGGTTTGTGTTTGGATAGGATTTTGGTGTGGCTGCATTCGGGTGAGTGAGCAAACCTGGGATGTTGGAGCGTTTCACCCAAGTCTGCCATCAAGTGAGAGCCCTTGTCACCTGTCACACGACTATGTGAAAAGTTTGTAACATTGCAGATGCACATAACTGAATTTGGGCAAAAATCTCCCCTGTGAATGAGCTTCAAGGAGAACATGGGATTGGGAGAAGTTACAAAACAAGTTAATAAAAGAATAGCAGAAAAAATGCTGAATGAATGATTGGCCTGAAAGACACAGTGGGTTAAGAAAAAGATCTTGTGGTCTGCTAGAGATAATTTCAGAAAGGGATGATAGGAAAGATCTGCCCGTACCATGCCTGGTGCAAATGTCACCAAAAATCGCTCACGTTGGCAATACAGAAAGACAACTTAATGCTGAGACAGTAATCATAGTCAAGTTTCTTTCAGCTACTAGGCTAATTAATTACCACTGATAATTTGATTATAACTTGAGAAAAAACTTATGAATAAAATATCCTCCCAGAAGCTGGGATGTCCCTCAAGCCCCTCTTTCTATTTGAAAAGAAGATGTTGAATAGGCCTCCTGATAACAAAAGCATCATTTGAAATGTTAAAGAATTATTTGATGTTCAGTTCCTTTAAATTGAAAATAGTTTTAACTGGTTTGAGATCTGACAGAGTGTCTTAAGCTGTTCAGCCTTGTTCCCCCATGAGTGAAATGGGCAGAGAGCAGCAATGAGTTTGCTGAGAACGCAAAAGCAAGGGCATCAGCCTGGTTTTGCACCTAGACTTTCTGCAGTGCTCTTTATTCATTTTATTCATTGATTTGGCTCTATTCGTGCAGTGCCTACAATAAATAGCCTCACCCACAAACATTTATTTAAGGACACGTAAGCATTTTGATTCAGCTCTTGGTTTTCCTGTTGACTTTGTGATAGGGCTGGTGCAGAGTGGGAAGGTTCTTGGTCCTGAAGGTTATTACATGGTCAGATCTCTGCCGGCTTTCACCTTGAATGCTGCCCATTGCCTTTGTGCACTTTGTGCACTGCAAATACAGCATGAGACTTGTTTATACTGCGCTTCGGTCATGGCTTTTTAGGATGTAAATGCGCTTAAGGGAACATTATTTCAACTCTGTCTCTCTGATAATTCAGCTGTACACTGTAAATAGCTGACAATCCTGTTATTAAATCTCAAAATGTGACAAGGGCACTGCCTTCAAAGGAAGACGGGAAGCGTTTAAGCTTGAGCGTTAAAGAAGCACTTTTAATGGCAAGAGCAATTAGGCAGGGAATAGACCATTAGTATCAGGGCAGGTTGCTGCTGCGCCACAGCCACACATCACCCAGCGCGGGTTAGAGACGGCGCGAGCAGGGGTTGTGTAATACGTGCTCATGCAAAATGTACAAGATGGGATTGGATGATGCCGTTGATCTTTGATTATGTTTTTGATGACACATCCTAGCTGCTCTCTGCCTGTTTGTAAGAGAGAAATCTGCCCGCTGCTGCTGGCTTGGATGCTCTGCTTAGCTCATGTGTGACACGAGTAGCTGGCTGCTTACTCCTCATTGACGTAGCAACTATTAGAGGCTGTTGGGCCCTTTTGCATCACTTGGAAATGCTTCGTAATGGTAATTTTGCCACTGGGGTCAGGATTAAAATGAAGAGAATATTTTAAATAATTGATGCTCGAGGCGTTTTAGGACTTGTTTTAAAAAAAAATTGGATACTGCTGGCTGACGTCACCAAGCGGGACAGCCGGCTTAATGACTCATAGGGGAGCAGGAGGCTCTGCTGTGTAGGTGTTTTAGGATTTGTGGGCTTCATGTTGAAGGCTGGCAAGACTGGGAGCTTAGCTGCAAAACAACTGTGGCTTTCTCATGGAGAAGAGACTGCAGATTTGACACAGGGGAAAGAGGCCCTGGCGGTGGAGGTGTGAGCAGAAGTGGCTGCTGGTTACTGTGCAAAGCTCCTTCACTTCAGTGGCGACGCATCCTCCTTTTCTGCCTCCCCCACACACTCGTCTGGTTTTATTTGTTTGACGTGGCTTATCAAAATGCAAGACTGTAAGAATTTCTGAAGTGACAAACTGTTTTCTTTCTGTCTGGAAGTTGCACTGCAGCCTGCGGGATTTGGAAACTCCAATCCTGCTGCAATTCACAATGATGTTTTCTGTAGAAGTTGCACTCTTCTGCCTACACATTAAGGGGCCTGAGAGAGCCCTCCGGAGCAGCCAGGTGTTGTTCCCTGCTAGCATTTGCATTATAATAGTAGAAGTTCTGCAACTACATTCTTATCGGGGGGTTTAGTACCTTAATGCAGCAAGACAGCAAAGGCCTCTTTGGAATATGTCTAAAAATATGTAGCCAGCTTGTACAATATTTTTGCCTAAAACTACTTGTAGTTGTACTGATGATCCTTCCTCCTGAACTGTGAAATGGTGTGTAGGAGTACTTACTGTATAAATACTTGTTTGCTTAATGCTTTGTGGTAGATCCTCATCAGGGATGGAGCACTGTATTTTGGGGAGGGAAAAAATGTAAAATTTAAATTGTGCATGGCTCTGAAAGGAAATGTTAATTCTATTAGGTGAAGGTGTGAGCGTCTTATTTTCAGTATTCGTTGCTGGTTGTTTGAGCCCTGGAGGAAGGACAGGTAGTGTAGCCAGGGCTGGGAGAATTCAACAAGGCTTTTCCTTTTGAAAACATACTTCAACATGGACACTGTCACTCCTCATTAATTGCATTGCAGTGACTGACTCTAGTTCTTAGCTTTTGGTGAGTTGCTCTGTAATCCGTAACAGCAACACTTTGCCGTTGCCTTTGTTTCAGTCCCTGGTTTTATCTGGCTTTTTGATTCCAGCTTCCCGCTATAAATCTGTTGCACACACCTAAAATGTCTCCCTGCAGTTGTTTAAGTGGGAACATGTGATCTGTTTTGTGATGTTGAAAACTGTCAATGAGAGCATTTGAAAAGAAAATGGGAGAAATGCTCTGAGAGGAGATGTGCAAAGTATCAGTGACCAGCACTCGAGGCTGTGCGGGAAACGTGGGGAGACTGACATCTTCTTATTATTTATTTCAGAGATGGTGATGTCTAAAGACTAGGCAGGAGCTCTGTTCTGGTAGGTAGTTCAGACACCAGCACAAAGATGGTGACAGCGTCGTTGTCCCCTTGTCTCTGCCTTGTCATCGCCCATCTCTAACCAACAAGTGCTTGTGCACTGCCCCTCCAGGTAAAGCCCTCACCTCTTACACTGTCACGGAGTCCGAACCCATGGTAGCTCCAAAGCCGAAAGTTTCCTCCTTGACCTGCCAGGAGGTTTCTGCCCAACAGGACAGCCCTGAGGTGCCCATGGGCACAATGTACACTCAAGGGCACAAACCGTTGCCCTTGGGTGTACAACGAGGAGATAAAAGCATCTTTGGACTCTGCTTATGTGCATGTATAATCCAATGATTGTCATAATAATCCTCCTCCAGCTGAGATAGGGAGAAGTTTATTCTTTTATGAAACAATAAAGGAGATTTAGTTGCCTAAAACTTTACAGCACACAGGTGAATGAGAGCTCCCTCTCTTCATGGTTGTTTTATTTTGTGTTTGACAGCTGTTTGTCACTTGTGTAGTTCGTTACAGGACACAGCTAATTTTCTATTCCCTGTTGTTTACAGAGGTGGTCTTTTTAAACTTGTATTTAAGAGACCTTCTAAAAACACTGATACATAAAAAGGGAGTCTAATTTGGCTTATGGTTCTTTTCAAGACAAATAGAAACTGGCTTGACTGAGAACAGTGATTTGACACTTCACTACGCCCACCCAGATTGAAGGGAATTCTATTAAAAGCCTGAATCTCTAATCTTGGTTGCAATGAAACACAATAGCTGTGGAGCAGGGGTGCTGTCCCACGTTGCAGAAAGGGAGCTGATGGTTTGGGAGTTCCCTGGGGCTGGGGGGAGGCTGCTTGCCTCCTCGCAGGCAGGTCCACAAGCATGTGTGAGCCCGTGTTTCCTCCAAGAGCTTTTCTTTCTCTGTGTGCTTCTTTCACCTTCCGCTGTGCGTTGGAGCGGGGGAATGGGTATCTGTGCATAGCTTGAAATTCTAGTTTGTCTTTTGAGAGATCTGAAGGACAAATAATACCTTTGAAGTTTCTGTGTGATCCTCAAAGACATTCCCTGGACAGAAAGTTCTAAGCATCTGGTTTTTGAGACCTTCAAAATCGCATATTGTGGAAGACGCATCAGCTTTCAAGGACTTAGTTGTACGCAGCCTGATGCTCGCAACAGTCTCGCTCACCCTGGTTTGTCCCCCCAGACTTCTCCGCATAGCCTGTGGTTCTGCTGAGGGCTATGGGGAGATATTCCTTCTTCAGCTGGACTGAGCTCCTGGGGCAAACACCTCTCCCGCGGTTGTGCTTACCTCTTTTTCCCTCAACGGGGAAAATCTGTTCTGAATTTTTCAGTCTCGGAGTAGTAATCCTGCATATGTTTTGTTCAGATCTTTGCAAGAATTTTTCTCCATTGAGTTAGAAATTAGCATTTCAAATTCTATGGGGGAGAAGTTGCCAAAGTTTTTATATTTTAAGCTTGGAGTTTGGAATGGAATCAAAATATCTAATCCACTTCACATTCCGGGTTTGGTTGTTCCTCCCTGCCTTATGAATTGGCATCCTGGTCCTGAAGGCATTGAACAATATTGTGCCAGTCCAGAAGGCTTCTCCCGTGAAATATCAAAGTACCATTGCACCGGTTAGCAACACACTTTGAAATAACTGTTAAATTAGCATAAGTGGCGTGAGGTTGTAATGGAAAGAGTTTATGTTCATCAGCTGCAGCTCCTGGGTCACAGTGTTGGCTGGGGAGGCACATGGAAAAACACAGGGCTAGTCTGGGAGAAACAGGGAACTGAAATGCTCTTTGGCTGCCTTTCAGGGGTAGTAAAGCTTCCTAAGAGACAACCGTGTTTAGAGAGATCTGTAATAGAGGCCTTACAAGTCAAATCGATTTAATTCTTAGGGTGCTAAAGTGTGAACGTGCAAAAACCATAGTAAGAATTTCTCAGCAGTTGGCACCTTGTCCTCAGTGGCTGCGTGAGTACTTGATCCGTTCTGCATACTAACACCAGGCGCTAATTTTAGATCGCAGGGACTACGAGGAGTGCAGTTTCTAGCTCTTCACTCGCTATGATTTTCTTATGGCAAATAGGGGAAACTGGTCCATAAACTTTTTCTCTCCCAGCAAGGGAGGAATCTGCCTCCGCTAGCAAGGAATATCCTACCATTAGCACATAACACAATACATAGTTTTAATCCTATTTTAAAAGAAGTACATGTTCAGAATTTTGTTCTGAAAATGAGGCAAAAAATCAAGTTGTGTAATATGGCTTATTATTATAGCATAAAAGTCCGTCTAGAATTTATTGAGCTGATTTTGCTCACATATCTTTGGTATAAAGAAGCAGTAACTTAGTGCAGAAGAGGATCAGGTCTCCTGCACGTACTCTCCTATTGTTTTGAAGGGTGAATTCACTGCTGCGTAAATCTCATAAAAGGTTCAAAGCTCCACGGCAAAAGTATTAGTAAAGTATTAGTAAAGGACGCAGCAATAAGCAGGTTTTGTCATCTGGATGTGTGTCAGCCTGGCGTATTATCCATTGAGTGCTTTGTTTGCATTTGGTAAATATGATGAGCTACTGGCTTCGTGCTGGAGTAGAACTTGGCAATGGCTCATCCAGTGAGCAGGACAAGCTGCTCGTCGCCATCCTGTTTGGTTCGTTTCGCAGGATTGCTGGGGCATGGTTCCATCCTATACCAGTTCATTCCTCATTTGGGAGCAGTCGTGGGGACAGGTAAATGCATGTAATGCACATATAGCTCTGCTCCAGAGACCCTCCTGTGCATGGTTTGGGCCATCCTCTGCTGCATTTGCATAGGCCAGGGGTGGGTATGTGGCCACCTTTAAAATAGGGCAATAACTTCAATGTGTTTTCGATCAGAGGGCAGAGAAGGATTTAGGAAAAAAATTACCAGGAGAAGAAAGTGTATGTATCAGTGCTGGCAACTCACAGGGCAGCTGCCATATCAAGCAGCAAATAGTGGCAACTAAATCAGGGCAACACAGAACAGCGAAAATACGGCATGTTATCCCCTGGCTATGGCAGCACAGCTGTGCTCCAGCTGAGGACCAGGACACAGCCGGTTTAATCAATAACTGTGATACCCGCAGGCCCTCGAGCCTGCACTGAATGGGTAATCCTGGGAGAGAGCCCAGCCCCGCCGTGCCGGCCTGTCCGATCCCATCACTTGTATCCCAGTTCATGGAAAAATTATTTTAGATCATCTCCTCACTTTAAACATTTTGGGAAGTGTTAATATACTTTCAGCGCAGTGGAAATAATCACCATATGGCTGTAAGATTTGCCATCTGTCCAGAGATGCTGAAATACAATTAGTCCGTGTAGTTCATTTATCAATCTATAAGTGACAATATTCACAGTCCAGGCAACTTTGGCTGCTGACAGAATCAGCACTTGTGTAGGCCTACCTGTCTGGCCTTATTACAATCAATATACAAATGAGATGGAAAAAATAACATTGTTCAGCTGTGTCCTTCACTCTTGACAGAAACCAAAAAAAAAGTCTATATTGGTGTAGATGAGTCTGAGGAAACGTTATGCCTTAATTTTTGTAGTGCTAATTGGAATTTTATTTCTAGTAGACCTTAATTTTGTAAGGCAAAGCCAGATTTACTTGCAGTCTTTCAATCAAGAGATACCAGCAGGACAGAGGGAAAAATTCATTATTATTAAATCCTCTGCTGTTGTATTAATTTCCAAGGCACAAAGAGCTAAATGTTGGAAGCGTGAGAAATGTGATCTTCAGCATCATACGGGTAAGATTCTTCCAAGGTTTCTTGCTTGACTTCAGCAGAGTGAGAAGGTGGCTTTTCAGCAGAGTGAATAATTTTATGAAATAAGGTCAAGGGCTTTTTATTTTAAAATTCCTGATGATCTGACACCATAAGGGCTCTGACTTTTGGCTGCTCCTGCAGATCCAGCCCCTGGCAGGTGTGCTGGTGTGGCCAATCAGGACCATCAGCCTCCTTAAAACTCGGGTTAGATTTGTAAGGGCTAATACATACCCAAAAAATAACCTGAACTTTTAATGTGGTTTTACATATTACCCAGGAAGTATCTTGGGTAATAACTTTATCATAAGAATGTGTGCTATGTTTTGTTTATTGCACACATTTTCAGCCAGCCCACACTAATTTTTGAGACTTTGCTGACATGAATGTAATTTTTTTGCATCATTTGCATTATAGCCTGTAGTTATGGAACCTGCATCACATGAAAAATGCTGGTACTTGAAATTAAATCCTCCCATAGCCCACAGCTCGTCTAAGCCGTACCTCGCAGGACTCATAGGGGTGGACGCATCGGCGTGTCGGAGTCAGAAGTGTTGAGGGAGCGGGATTGTGGGATCAGAAATAGGTGCCTGTTGAGGTTCAGGAACTTCTGGGATAAGTTTCTCCTAGTATTACCTCCAAATGTGTGCACTTTGCTTTACTGTGGAGTTAGCAGGTTGTAGAGGTTTAGTTTTGTGGTGTTAATGTTTTTTTTTTTGTATTTTTTGTATCTTTTGTTTTGTAGACTGCTTCTCATTAATGACCTGTTGGTTAAGTTTTTCAGATTTAGTAGTTTTTCCCTCTCTGAAGCTCAGGAGATTACCAGAGGATCTTCACTTTTGTGCCGCATTTGCTGACAGCTTTTTATACCAACAAATAAATGTACATATCTGAGATCTGTACTGTAAACCTGATGGCAACAGATGGTGTTATATTTTTAAAGAATAAAGTGAATAACATTAGCTTCTAAATGTTTGAAATCTCCTTTGCATTTTTAACTTGAAGCAGAAGAAATGTGTCATTCAGCGATCTTACTGGCTGCTAGTAAAATACATTAAAGAGCTGCGTCCCCACGTTCCTTGGAGAGGTGCTGCCTGTGTGCTCGCAGCAACCAAAATACTCTGGTTGTTGATTCTATTAGTCTATTAAAATTGCCAGAAAATGGAAATCTGCTTTCTTCCAGATAGTCTAATTTAAACTGGACTGAGTGGGGACTGGCGTTGGCTTTAGATGTGCTTGTTGGCGTCCAACACCTCGCCTTTCCCGACCATGGCTGCAAGCACAGGGGCTGTGCTTGCACTGGGACCTCTCTTTGCTGTTTTAATACACCATCTTTGGTGTTCTTGACTACATTTGATGATTTTTCTCTTCTAGATGGTTTGCTCTAGAAGGAGGCTGTTAGCAATGAATCTGTTTAAACATGGCAGTGCTGTTTGCCAGCCCGGTGCTGTTCTCAGCAACAGGCAAGTTGATACATGTACCAAACCCCCAGCGCAGGCATTGGTTTACATCTTTCAAATCTCATACATAGTAAATCTCTTATTCTTTAATCGCGTTGAATTTTTCCGTGCTTAAGTTTCAATGAAGTCGTGCATCCTCGTATTAAGCCATCTGTCGGCACCCTTTTTCTCGCTGTCTAATAAAGCTCTTGGACTCGAGTGTTTTATTAGCCCAGGTGCTCTGGCAGCGGCTGCGGTCACAGCGTGTACCGGCACAGGGTATGTGCTGCCGGCACGCGGTGCTGGCCACCGGGACAAGAAAAGCCCTATCGCTTTCCTCTGTCGTTACGGCTGGTAGAATTCCTTGTTTGATCCTTTAGGCAGTAGATCAAAAAGAGTTATACAACTTGTTCTTTAAACTGAACTGATTGCCTTTTTTTGTTGTTTTTTTTCTTTCCCCTAGTGTAAGTGGAAGAAAAGCCTCAGGGGAGAGCATTTGAATAGGGTAGGGGAAAGCATATCGATAATTACATGCATGGATTAGTGCACAAAGGTAACTCCCCTCCAAGGATCTGCTTACTTCTGTGGCGTTTGAAATAATGGAGCGTTTAATCATATTATTTTGCAATAGTGAGGCTTTGATTATGCCACTGATTAAAATCAACATTTCAGATTTCTTTGTGCAAAGATAACCTCATCTGCCATGCAGATTCTTATAGCATGGGAGAAGAAAAAGTCCTAAACATCAAGATGCTGCCCTGGTGCTGTTGGTGGGTTTTGCACACACAAATACACACACACACACGGTCTTTCACTTCAATCTTAGGTTTGTAGGTACAATGTATTTTGATCATATATCCTGTGACATTTAACATCCTCATTTTTTAAATGAACACCAAGTAGTGCATACAACCTCAAAGTATCCCCAGCCTAGTGCCACATAGTGCAAATGATTAGTAAAGGACTCTGCTAGCGTGCTAAAGGATTTTCCCACTGGTTTACAAATGCAAAATTAATTACTCTCTTTCTCCAACATTGTGTTACATTATTTTCTACCCCTGGATCTTTTCTCACCAATGCTAGTGTTAGATGCATGTGGCATCTGAGGTGGGTGCGAAAGTACCCGATGCTCCACATGAGCGACTGGGGCTGCTGGCACCTCATGTCGAGATCAAAGCCAGTGCTGGGGCTCCTGGGGAGCACTTGTGGGGCAGGTGAGGGCCCTGGGGGGCACTGCTGCCTGGGTCTGGATAGTGCTGGAGGAACTAGTTCAGATCTGCATGCTGGCTCCTTGTTTCTCTGTTATAAAACAAACCAACCAGCCCCCGTGGTGTTTTACCTGTGAATGAGAAAATTCACAGTGGCACAGAGCTGTGGTTTTGTTTGGGTTTGGTTGGGCTGCTCCAACAGCAGGGAGGCTGAGGGAGCCGGGGCTCTTGAGCTTGGAGAAGAGGAGACTGAGGGGTGACATTATTAATGTTTACAAATTTATAAAGGGTGAGTGTCAGGAGGATGGAGCCGGGCTCTTCTCAGTGACAACCAATGGTAGGACAAGGGGTAATGGGTTCAAACTGGAACACAAGAGGTTCCATTTAAATTTGAGAAGAAACTTCTTCTCAGTGAGGGTGGCAGAGCCTGGCCCAGGCTGCCCAGGGAGGTTGTGGAGTCTCCTTCTCTGCAGACATTCCAACCCGCCTGGACACCTTCCTGTGTAACCTCATCTGGGTGTTCCTGCTCCATGGGGGGATTGCACTGGATGAGCTTTCCAGGTCCCTTCCAACCCCTGACACTCTGGGATTCTGTGCCCCATGGTGGGGAGCTCAGTGGGGTGCCCCTGGGCCAGCCCAGCCCCAGCACCCCCCGTAATGAGCTCCTCAGGGGTCTCTCCTGCTCGAGCCTCCCTGTGCTGCAGAGGGGCTCACCGAGAGCCCCCCAGAGCAGGCCCCAGCACCTAAAATGCGAGGCTGGTGTGTGCCAGCGCCTCATCCTTCCTGACATGGGCTGCACGGTGGCGTTTTGGGGCATGTGCTCGTGTCTGGGAGCCCAGGGAACTGTCACCAACCCGGGGGTGCCTGCGTGGGGGTGCGGGCGAGGCACGGGGCGAGGATGCTCTCCCTCCCCTACACACTCACGCTTCTGCTCCGAGATTTACACTCTCAATTTACAATGGCAATCTCTTGCTGAAATATTGCAAGGCAGACATTGTGCCACAGAGGAGACTGTGCTGGAAGCATTAACTCTACTGGAGCTGGAACGAATTCAGACAATGTGATTTTTTACCAATCCAGAGAAACAGGAAAGCTTTGGGCGTCTGTTAATGTGGTGATGCAGCCTAATTTGTCAACAAAGGTAAAGGAGATGCTGGGGATAAACAAAGTACTGGTATTTTTTTTGTGTAATAGAGTTTGAATTGATCCCTATGCAAATGGGATGTGAGCATTAGTGGGGTGCAAATGTATCGATTCTATTTCAATGTCTTCTCAGGAAAAATCTCTGAAGCAATCTGAGTAACACAATCAGTTTCGCACACTCATGCCTCAACTGTTTTATTTCCTAATAAATAACCTTATCTGTAGACAATGAGTTCAGGGTCCGCTCAGTTCCTGCCACTTGTGTATGAGTACCCATATGTATTCACAGTGTCTTGAAAGGTTAATGGCCACCTGGAGGTAGCCCAAAAATAAAGTGTGAGCTTTTTCACTGCCTAAGTTAAGCCTTTTAATTTGTATATTAACTTCATAAAGGCATAATGGTATTGTGAGGCCTCACAGATGTTACAATGATTTTCTTACTGAGACCTTTTGTCCTGAAGATTTATTCTTATGGACTAACTCAGCCACAAATCAAAGATGACTTTAATTAAAATCTGTGCTTTTAACAAAAAATTCCTTTTTAGCTAGCTAGGTTTGGGTTTTGGTTTGGTTTTTTTTTTGGTCTAAGTAATTGGAACTATTATGTTTCCTACAAATGCAAGAAGCACTTTTGCTAATTACATTTTGTCTGTTGAAATAATAATGCCTGTAAAAGAAGTAACCTAAAAAACCCGTATTTTTTTGCATGAATTTCATATGTTTCTGCAGGTGAGCACAGAGTGGGTACCAGAGAATCAGGACTGTGGTTACTTGCATGAGTTGCATGACCTTGCCCTCGATTAGCCCTGCTGCCAGTTTCAGCCCTTCTTTTCAACCTCATCCCAAGATCGCTCTGCCTACAAAATAGGAATTTCGGCAACTAAAAGACTCGAAGGACTTTGAGTAAATTGTATTTTTAAAATAACTGGGGCTGACGTCCTGTCCCACCTGCCTCCACGTCACATAGGAGCAGCTGGTAGCACCATTGATAGCTTCTCTCTGGTCTGGAAATCCTGATAGTTTTTACAATAGACTCTTTTATTGAGTGCTGAATATTCAGCTGCTGATTTAACCTTTAAATTCATGTAATCAAAAATTTCCCCGTGTGGAAGATCTGGTATAAAACTGCCCTGCAACAATAGCGATAGCAAAACTACAGAGAGGAAATGAAGCGATTGAATGTTATTCCCAGGTTTGCTACTGGCTCTGTTATCCTGGGATGCCATCTCACTCTCGATGGCTGTTTCCTCAGGTGTAAAATGGAGCCATTACCCACCTGCTTGCTTCACGCTATGAGTTTTGCACCCTTGCAAGTTGAAACAGGCTTTTGCCTTCTGCTGGTTGTGTACGCTGGCAGCCAGCGTTTGAACCTGCCTGTCGCAGCTGATGAGATCTGACTGACCCAGTTTAATTAGCATATGCCAATTTGGGCAGGGAGCAAGCTGCCTGCTTTCATAACGCTGGCTTGCCGCTGCCACATCTGTAAAATGTGCAGGGTTAGCGTTCACCCCCCTGCTCCCAGCTCTGCATGTTGCCCATACTGGCTGGGCCCAGCCTGCCATCCTGGTCCCTGACCCCAGCCACGAATTGGGCTGTGATGGATTTTGAGGTTACAATGCCTCAGGGAATTGGGATAAGGTAGCTGAATTTGCTTTGATTGTGGCAAACGTAAGGGGGAGGCGCTTGTCTTGACTGGAGTGTGTGCGGTGAGGCAAGGACGGGTCCCCCGGCTTCATCCTCAGTCATTGTGAAGAAGCTATTAATTCATGTGGTTTTCTGCTCCCTGAAAATATTTGATCCAAGGTGGCATGAGCCTTCAATACATAGAGTTAACAGGCTGGAGGATAGTGGACTCCCTTTTGCTTTGAGCAAAGATTAATTTTGTGTATGCACTGCAACTAGTGTGCTAATTACCATAAGCTATAACTTCTCCCCGCGGCAGTTATGTCCTTCATCAGAAGTCTTCCTTTACTTGGATTTTGGTGTTTTGGGGGAAGGGATTGGTTGGTTTTTTAGAGTTTGAGGTGTGCGTGTATGAATGAGTAGTGTTACGGGTAGATGAAACAGTATTTTCACGGGTAAGTTTTAGGCATCGTTATTTGCCTGGTCTTTCATCGAGATGAGTACCTCAAATAGGAGAAAAATCTCTATCTGTGAACTCAGGAGCCATCACGTAACAGCAAAGTCTATGAAGGCAAGACAGCAGCAGCCTGGCAGGGCAGCTGTGCACCCCGAGGCTTGGGGACGCTGGTGCCAGCGCTGCTGCTGGCTGAAGGGGGACATTTGGTGACTTCTGGGGTCATGGAGGAGCAGCAGAAGAGCTGGCCGCCATCCAGGGGCAGGATGTATTCATTCAGTGTTCTCGGGGACTGAAGGCAAGTGTTTGCCTCACCGATGTGCTTCTAGCCTTTGGAGCTGTGCATGCATTTTTGAGAAGTTGGAGGCGCAGGGAACGCTTGGTGGCTTTGGGAGCTGGTGTGGTTACTGTCCCACTTGTGAACAGGAGGAGAGGGCGGCTGTTGGGGCCGGGGGAGAGCTGGGAGCCGTGCCTGCACAGCTGGCCGTGCTGGGAGCGGTGGTCTGGGAGCAGCACTCTGCTCTTCAGCAACATCGCTTCTTTTCAAATTATCCCAAGTACAACTGGGACTCCAAATTACATTATATATTAAGATATTCATAAACGATTAGTTCTTTTTATTGAACTTTCAGGCAGTAGTAGCAATGCTCAATACAGATAACTATTGACACCAAGTTTATCATGTTGTGTTTAGCGAGTACATTTTTTTGCATCATGACCACTGATGGGGGGTATGTCACAATGCAGGATTTTGCATCTACTCCTCTTCTTTCTTGAAAGATCCTCGTTATCTGCTACTTGTTAGAGCAAATCACCGCAGATCTGCTGGCACTGTCAGGCCGTATAAAGCTCAGCGTGTGCATGACGCTGGCCTGTAGCAGGAAACACCACGTTCCAGAAACTACGCTGACGTGCTGTCTGCAGGCGTATGCACCCTCCACCGAATGGCAGCTATTTGAGGACATATTCTTTTAAAAATCATATTTATTCCAGTTGGTAAATTAGACATCCAGTACAAAGCTGTTCTAGTGTTAGTATGGGGAGAGCACAAATAATCCTGGCCTGTAAACTAGGAACCCTCTTCACGGAGAATTTTATGTGATCTGTTAATAAAAGTTTCAGCAAAGTGTGCAAATGTGGTTCTGCTTCCAGTGGAGTAACAGAGCTCCTGTCACAAATATGTTTGATGTTCCAGATCCTGCAACAGGTAAAGGAGCTGCTCTGTTGGGCTCTGTTGGGCTCTGTCAAGCCTTGTTGGGCTCTGTTGGGCTCTGTCAAGCCTTGTTGGGCTCTGTTGGGCCCTGTCAAGCCTTGTTGGGCTCTGTTGGGCTCTGTCAAGCCTTGTTGGGCCCTGTTGGGCTCTGTCAAACTCTGTCAGGCCCTGTTGGGCTCTGTCAAACTCTGTCGGGCCCTGTTGGGCTCTGTCAAACTCTGTCGGGCCCTGTTGGGCTCTGTCAAACTCTGTCGGGCCCTGTTGGGCTCTGTCAAACTCTGTCGGGATCTGTCGGGCCCTGTTGGGCTCTGTCATGTTCTGTCAGGCTCTGTCGAGCTCTGTTGGGCTCGTTCTATGTACTATGTACTGCTTGGTCAGTTCTGCGGTCCACCTGATGCACCCTGTACACTTTTCACATTTAAAAGAACTTGGGTGCTGATCCTGCAGGCACCCACACGAGTCAGCATTGTGTTTATTACCAAAAGTATTGCTTGAGTACGGAAGATCTCCCATCATCGGTGCCCAGTTTGGAGCTGGCTCCATGCGTGGCTGTGGCCCGGGCTTTCCCATCCCAACATCCCACCATCCCACAGCCCTTACGGTGCTGGGTGCCAGTCAGCCCAGAGTCTTCACAACTCAAGTGATTGAAATCACTGGTTGTGCTCATGATTCAAACGATAAACAAGGAACTGTGAATTAAATAATTTGAACTTTTCCTAAGTGAGAGATCATTCCCGTTGATTAGCAAGAGTAATAGGAAACACATGGCTTGCAGCTATTCACGCACTTGTAAAATTTGGCATGGTTATATATTAACCAGAAAGTGATAGTGTATCTCACACAGCTGTGGATGCAGTTAATTAGCTCGGGAGTCTTAGTTTTTGCTTTCTAAATTCTTCAGAAAAGGTTAATGACATATTTCTACATTAATGGAGAATGATTGCTTTTTACTTGAGATTTGTCTCACATGACACAAGGATGGAAATGAAAAGTCAGCTAAAAATGAGTAAAACTGTGACTTGAAAATTGCAATCATATTTATAAATCATGCTGGCCATGTTTAATAATAAAAAAAGCTTATCAAAGTGCATTTTCTGTCTTAATCAGTATTATTAAACAAACAACTATTAGCTATAATTTAGGTCTCCATTTACTACATTTCAAACAGCTTTACTCTAAACAGTAGATGTTACTGTCAAATTGATTTTTAAATGGATTTTTTTTTTTTTTAAGAGTATTTAATCAATCATTAACAACTTTGGTTAAAATTCATGAGCTTTTAAACACTCATAAATTCTCTTTGTCTTCTGATTTACAAGGCCATAGCCCGGCTGGCTGCTCCCTGTCCCCCCGGGCACGCTGGCACTCAGCATGGCATGTACTGTGGGGATTTCAAGTCAGCATTGCTGTTTTCAGCCTTTCTAAGAGCCCCACATGAATGGATGGATAGATGGCTATCTCAAGCCCTGAGCTTCATTATGCATTCATTTATCCACTTGGATGTGTGCATACAGCTCCTGTTGACAACAGTAGCTGCTACAAGCCTCCTGAAAAAATGGAGGTACATAGTTTTTCCGTTCATTCTATTTTTGTTATCTCCAGATTTACTTTCTGTGCTTACTGCTTGTGCTGCAGGGAGGCCAGGCATAGTTTTAACCATGTTTTCTGGAACTGCTAAAATGAGTTAGCGGAATTAAAGTTGTCTGTGGAACAGCTTTGCACAGAGGCAACTTCTGAAAGTTTAGACTGCAATATATAGGTCATATTACCATTAGCAAAACAATTATTAGTAGCATCCACTAAAAGTATAGAGCCAAGTAAGAGGCAAAATAAAGTCCAAATTATTCTTCTCTCAGGGAAAGTACGTGTTTTTAGAATAAAAGAGTAAGCAGCTCGAGCGAAACTTCCCTTCCCTGCATCCCTTGTTGCAAAGAAACTCCACGAGGGAGTGGAGCATCTCCCTTATGAGGAAAGGCTGAGGGAGCTGGGGCTCTGGAGCTGGACAAGAGGAGACTGAGGGGTGACCTCATTCATGTTTACAGATATCTAAAGGGTGAGTGTCAGGAGGATGGAGCCAGGCTCTTCTCGGTGACAACCAATGGTAGGACAAGGGGCAATGGGTTCAAACTGGAACACAAGAGGTTCCACTTAAATTTGAGAAGAAACTTCTTCCCGGTGAGGGTGGCAGAGCCTGGCCCAGGCTGCCCAGGGGGGTTGTGGAGTCTCCTTCTGTGCAGACATTCCAACCCGCCTGGACACCTTCCTGTGTAACCTCATCTGGGTGTTCCTGCTCCATGGGGGGATTGCACTGGATGAGCTTTCCTGGTCCCTTCCAGCCCCTGACATTCTGAGATTCTGTGTGATTCTGTGACCTTTCTGGGTGTTAGGCTGCTAATCCTGTGTAATGGATGATGGAAATATTTTCGAAATGTTACAGAGACCTGTCCCTTCTTTCCTCCCAGCTAAGGATGGGATCAATTTTTAGCATGTGAAATGAGAGTCAGGTTCAGTGAGAAACTGATAAGGAAGAGCTGTAGCAAATGCTGCTCTGTCACTGCTGTTACATGACATTCTCATTGTAATGTGAACTTATTTCATGTAAGCATTTTACAGCTGTCCATCTAGAAACCTGCGCGGCAGTCCCTGGAAAATGTAAAACTTCGCATATGTCTCAAAAGCAGAAAACCATTTTTTTCATTTTCTCCCTCCTGAGGCCTTGCTGGGCTTTGCAAGCTCACTCCATTTTTCCTGAGCTAATTCTACACTTAAATCCCTTCATCTGTTAGATATTCATAAATTTACTCAACTCTGTTTTAATTTAACTGCAATGTTCAAGATCATGTGTGATGTTTGATACAGTTTCTACACACAGTACCCAAAGCTTTTCTATTCTAAAAATGCACAGGTGGATATACAAGGAGCTGAGGATTAGAAATCTTAATGAAAGTGTAGTTCCAAAACTATGGGACCAAGAAGAATAGAGTTATATATATATGCATAGGAAAGAATAGCATGAGAGCGCTCTCTGGCCTTTCACCTAACTCTTCATTTGCTTTGTGCAAAATTCAGCCTGGCAGCCTTTTCAGTTTCCATGTGGTAAACATTTTTGAGCAATAACTGTGTTGTAGTACAGTTGGGTTTGAATCCTGTCATAATCCTGTCAAGTGTAACTTTTCATGATATCATATTTTGTATGTGATAAGGATATATTGAACAGTACATTTAATACAGACCGCTATATACTGTAGCTTTTAAGAACTAGAAGCATAAACACATATATAAAAGCACTGTAGAGCTTGGTTTGCAGTTCATTTCCACTTCTAAACTTGAAATAAAGGTATAGATGGAAGCGAATGTGGTTTTACGGCCTTTATTCTGATCTTCAACCTAGGTGACTTGTGTGTGTTATGTTTTGTTCTTTTGGTCCTGCATCTTCTCTGCTTTATGTGTGATTTGCATTGTCAGGTGTTGAAGGTAAAACAAAACCCCTCCCCTGGGGGGATTTTACAAGTAAAAGCATCCGAGGAGGGCTGGTGTTTAGGAATGGGGTGTCCAGGGCAGTACATCACCCACTGATAGCTGATCTGAAGGGCAATATACATATATCTTAATACAGGGTTTCGGTCATTTTTCTTTCCCCCCCTCACTCTCCGGGATAATTGACTGGCTTTGCATCTGATGAAATTTTCATGCACATCCACAGAACAGTGTGATTCTAAGGAACAGAGATTAATATTTCAGTAATTATACCGTGCCTGTGCATCACTGGAGTTGTTGGTGCACCCGCGGAGGGACCCCAGCTGTAAGTGGTGGTTCACAGGAGTGCACGGCAGGAGGAAATCCAGCCTTGGGGCTCGTTTTGGCTTTTGGCAAAATATGTGGATGTAGAAAGAAAGAACGCACGTGAGTGTGCTTTCCTGGAAATAAATATTTTGAGGAAAAGGTGGGTACCGAGTTAGTATAGCATGGGGAGAAAATAAAGGAATGCTTCCTGGGGTACGGCAATAGCTTCAGGGCACCGAGGGTCACGTAGTGATGCTGAGGAGCGGTCCCCAAGCCTGGACTGCGGCTCGGCAGGGTCACTGCTCTGCCTTTTCACTTGGGGGATTGCCAGGCACTCTCTGTCTTGTGCTTTCAACACGCCTGGTCACGGCTGGGCTTCTAGGACATTTCATCTTCCGCAGACTCATGCATCCATTTCTCCTGTCCCTCCCTATTCCAGAGAACAGCCCATCTTCACCACCAGAGCCCATGTCTTCCAAATTGACCCCAGCACGAAGAAGAACTGGGTTCCCGCAAGCAAGCAGGCTGTAACTGTTTCCTACTTCTATGACAGCACGAGAAACAGCTATCGGATTATCAGTGTGGATGGAGCCAAGGTAGGAGGCTGATGGTACCCGGCGTGTTTACTGTGCGGAGAGGATCGTGACTGTCAGCCCTGGCTGAAGATTGACTTAGATGGCCTACATTAAACACTTAAGTTCATAAATACTCGCTTTTTTAATATAACCCATTATGGACTCTGGTAGTGATAACTGAAAAAACACAGGGTGCCTTGAGAGTGATTTTGCCAAACATAATTGATTTTTATCTCTGCCTAGTTTGACTTGACAATCTCAATGAGTTTTAAGCGTCCAAATTGAGTCTGTAGCACAGTATCTAAACCCACCACCCGTACTAGATAGATAAGGCTGAGACCTTTTCGGTGAAAAAATGTTCTTTTTAAAGGAGATGGATATGTGCAGACTAGAGCTTTTAATGTAAATGCCAACTGCATATTCACTTCTGCCTGGTTGAACTGTTTACAGGTTAGCACTTAATTTTCTTCAGCTTTTGCACTGGAGTTCATCAGCCTTAGATGACAAATTAGGCACAAAGACTTCCCCCCCTCACTCTTTCTTTCTTACTTTGTTTTGCATCACCATATAGTGTGCTAAATTATTTCCATAAGAATCCTGTTCAGTCAGATTGAACGAGTTGCTCAGCTGAGTGTTTTTATTACATACCAGGCTTATCCCTCTGATTAGTCCCTCCCAAGTAACTTGTCAGGTGATTGCTTTTCCCTAGCAGACCCCAGTCGGATGTATAAGTTAAAGCATTTCACTCATGTACAAAACTCATCAGTCATTTCTGTCAAAGCACAAACCACAGGGTAACGAGACAAGTTTACGGCCTGTTTATCTGTGTTCCTGTTTGGATGAGGGTGTTAAATTATCACTGTCCTGGGAGAGGGAGATCACAGAAATCATCCCTTAATAAAGCTTTTCTATCCGTCACGCTTATTTCACATGCTTGTTTTTCCAAACATCTCCTGTGCTATATTTGGTTATATATTGGCTTATAAATCAGCCATACTGCCTGTTTGGATTGATGGTAATGTTTCTTTGACATTGGTACAGCATTAATATATCACCATCATTACACTGCTTGTGCCAGCGTGTTCATTTCCAGAGATGCCAGCTAACCTCCCGGCTGCCCGGTTTGCAGTCAGCACACACAACCCCTGCAGCTTGCCGGGGAAATCTGAGCCCCCCAAATTTTCTGACATCCCCTGGATGCTCCTGCACCTGCTCAGGCGAAGCTGGGGCTGGTGGTCGTGGGCTGGTGGCTTTACAAACCCCGGCGTGTGCGCTTTCTGAGCCAAAACCTGCTGTACTCGCAGCGGTGGGTCGCTTGGTTTGTGGATGTGCATGCATGCATTAAGACCAATTAATGAAAAGAAAGTAATTACTGTATGTGGCAGAGGGAAGCTGCAGGGGCAGCATATGCCCACAGCCAGAGGCTCCTGCCCAGCGCCGCAAAGTGTCTGCTGGGAACAAGATGGGCATCCAAACTTTGCTTTGTAATCTGCCCAAAAGACATTCCGAAGGAACCACCCCCCAGTTTCAGTGTGTCCCAGAAGAAGGTGAGCTTTCTGTGATTAAAATTCTCCCTTGGGGCTTCCCAAGCAAGAATCAATTGCTGGCCACATGAATTATTCCTCTTGTATTGAACCTTTGCTGATTAAGGAACAGGTCGAGAAGAGATGCTGCCTTCACTCTCACCTCTGGAGAATCCCCGGTTACCCTCCTGTCTGTTTTAAGAGTGCTGATTTAGAAAAAGGAGGACATTTATCCCCAGCTAAGGTTAAAAGTTGCTTTCCTCCCTCAAACAACTATTGTTTAGCATTTGACCTACTTTTCTAGACAAAAATGAAACTGGGTAGGACTGTGAGGGAAAATATAGACAGCATCGGTTGGTGGTGTCCTGCTTTCCATATGTCTCGCTTACTTATTAGAATAAAGTCTTCCATGTATTGGTAATACCAGCTGGATTAGCATCATGGCATGACTGCGGGCAAAAGTTATCCCTGTTTTAAGAACAAAAAAGCTAAAGCTCAAGGAAACTAAAGGACTTGTCTCTGGAAGGAAGGTGATGAAGGATGTCTGTCTCTTACAACTCTCTCTTGTTGTCTGAACTGCAAAGTGGCTGTTCTAATAGTTTATTTTAGGTAAACATCTACTATAATTCCTGTGTCTTTGCAGAAAAACAGGTGCTGTGGACAGTAAGCTTACAATTTATAGCAAAAGATTTCACAGATACCATAGGAGTATGCACTGGGTGATCTTAACCAAGATACCATTACCAAACAAGAATAGATTAGTATATCTTTTAATTACATTATGATTGACTTGTATGTTGTCGAGAAATGATTTCATCATGATGTTTTAAGAAGTTTCTAGCCAGAGGCTGTCTAAACTGCAGCATAATGAATGCTGGAGGAAATGATACAGTAAAATGCAAGGGCACACACTGGTTCAGAGTTAATGAGGCAGCCAAGAGACTTTACCCTATGAAAGTGCCCAGTGTTGTGGGCAAAAGTCAACCCTGTTGCAAAATGACAAAATACGGTGACAATGAAGGGAGAACATGAACTTGTAGGTGCCCAGTTGCTGTGTAGCGTATGGGGAAAGCCACACAGGGCTCCTCATTACAAGTGACCTACATTATTCTGTTTTTCAGAGGGGTAGGTTTGAAAGCAAAAACTACTTGGACCGGTATCCTCAGTCATCCTCTGGAATAATGCATGGTAGTGCCCTGGTTGGTTTGTTATTTCTTTGTACATTGGAAATATGTTATACTCAAGCAATATAGACAAGGGGGAAAGAATTCTAAACTCGTTTCTGTATAGAATTTGAGAAAGAAATATAATCCCTCAGAAACAGACTTCTGTCCTCATATTCAGCTGTTCGGATGTTAAATGTCTACAGAACCTATGACTGCAACAGCATCATTTTTATCTTTTGAGAAATAAGTTGTTAATAATGAACTTAAAGCTATCTTAAAAATTACTACTGAGCAATGAACCGTGTGGTAAGATGTTATGACAGCGGTAGCAAAGTGACACAGTAGGAGTCAGCTCAGATGTCTCTGGGACATGCTTAGACAGATTACTACCAAAAAATTAAAACGGAGTTTAAAGAGATGAGTAGATTGCAAGAGTAATTTTGGGAAGTACATGATACAGAAACAAGGACTTAGTGTTTCCGAGAAAAAAATATTGTCGGCTGACACTCAGTGCCAGTTGCTAGATCATTTGAAAGAGTTCATTACCTAACAATTACCTTGAATATTGAAGATCAGCAGCTAAGTTGGGCATAATTGTGTGAAAGTATTGAAGAGAGACCCAGAAAAATTGCTGTGCTTGGAAAGCAAAATCAATGGGTCTATTTCTGAAGTAAATTGCAATTAATGCGAATAAGAATGTGGGCCGAATTTTGCCAATCAGTATTCACACAATGTTCCCCAAAGTGAACACAGTATGTTATATAGTATGATGAAGCTTGATTAAGTGGCATATAGACCCTTATAATGGGATCTATCAACGAGTGGCACAGCGAGAAGGGATGGGATGTTTTCCAGAGCAGAGTGAAGCCGGCAGGGACAGAGCCCCAGCCGCAGGTGATAGCAGATATTTATGAGGGTGAGAAGGGGCAATATGTAAATCTGCTAATATTTTATATATTTCTGGCTTCCTCTGTTCCCGTACCAGTCCTAATTGCTACCTAATTTAACAGCTACCCACCTCTTTGTGACCGTGCTTTTTTGGTTCTCACGACCGGAGGCAGGCATCCTTGGCACACGGGGGTGGAATTCGGAGTTCTTTCAGTGCTCTGTTCAGAGACTCAAACCAAATAATTTTATTTGCCTGTGGAAATGGAATTATTTTAAGACATAGTTGTTAAAAATATCCCAGGGTATTTTGCCAAAAGGTGACTCTTAGATTTAAGCAGCTTTCCTTTCACAGTGGAAAAATTGCAGGGTATGGTAGCAAGGATGAAATTCCTTCATCTGGCTGCTTCTTTGTGTTCTTTTTTTCTTGCCTTGATGTAAATTCAGCCATTCAACCAACAGCACTTCCTTCTCAGGAAAAAAACACCAAGTAATTTAGATATTACAAAATTTTTGGCACTGAATTAAAGAAGGTTTCTGGCAACGCGTACCTCGCCAGGGCCCTGCGTTGGTGTGGCAGCATTCAGCTGTGCTTCTAAGACTCATAGATCTGATTTGTGATAATGTGTAGCAGAAACAATCACAAAATCGCTTTCCCTCTTGGCATTCAGAGTACCTGTGTGTGTTTGCCTGACCCCGTGCTCGCTGAATTAGGTCATGTACCATGTTTTATGTTTTTTAAACGCCTGAGTTTTTTAACCGCCTACGTTTTCAGGTTTAATCATTTCATAGTGAAATGGTCAGGGGATGTTTCACAGCCCTGGGTAGCCACAGATGTACAAGTGCATGAAAAGTGACCTTGCAAAGTGGCATGTTGCCTTTTCTTATAATGCGTATAGAGAAATCCTGAATTAAATGCTGTGATTTTTGAAAGGAGTGGGTGAGCATATATGTGTGTTTTGTCAAAGGGATGGAGATTCCTTTATTTCCCTTCATGCTGTTTCTTCCAGGCTGGGTGGGAAATCCTTTCTTTTCTGGTTGTCCCAGAAAGAGTGTCAGCCACAAAACAGGGGTGTGAAGCATGGGCTCAATATTGCTTATACTTGTCACACTAAGAACCAACACAGAAAGGACCATTCATCAGAAAGGCAGCGTGTGACACTTGTTACTGTTTGAAGACCCAAAAGACACATCCCATCTTAAGGGTGACACCACATTAGGGTACGTCGGTGGAGAGGTGACCAGGTTTTGACCTCCGGAGGTCCGAGGTGACTGATCCAGTATTCCTTGACCATACCTGTCCACAAAAGAAACCTCCATATGCCATAAGAAAAGATTTCCAGTCCTGGCTGATTACTGTAATACAGAAATTTGAGCATATTTTATGCCCTTCATCTTCTTTTTATTGTAGTATGTTAAGTATTTCATGAACTATTGGAGCAAATTTCAACATGATTATTAGCACTGGAGATGATACTGGAGCCATAAAAGAGTAATTTCAACAAATGGAAGTAATTAACCCCCCACATAAAAGGAGGAACATCTTTTGAAATACAAAACCACGGTATAAAATATAATTTTAATGCATAATCCTATCTTCTAGTGTGCATAATTTGTACATATGTTACAATAAACATCTCATTGCTTTTATGCTAGCCTGATGACTATTAAGTAAAAACATTAGTTGTGTTTTTGTGATGTTTATATGTACATAATATAAGAGGTAAGTACTGTTGAGACAGAAAAACTATAATAATCATAGAATGATAGAATCATAGAATGTTAGGGATTGGAAGGGACCTCGAAAACTCATCCAGTGCAATCCCCCCATGGAGCAGGAACACCCAGATGAGGTTACACAGGAAGGTGTCCAGGTGGGTTTTGAACGTCTCCAGAGAAGGAGACTCCACAACCTCCCTGGGCAGCCTGGGCCAGTGTTCTGTCACCCTTACTGAGAAGAAGTTTCTTCTCAAGTTTAAGTGGAACCTTTTGTGTTCCAGTTTAAACCCATTACCCCTTGTCCTACCATTGGTTGTCACCGAGAAGAGCCTGGCTCCATCCTCCTGACACTCACCCTTTATATATCTGTAAACATGAATGAGGTCACCCCTCAGTCTCCTCTTGTCCAGCTCCAGAGCCCCAGCTCCCTCAGCCTTTCCTCACACGGGAGATGCTCCACTCCCTTCAGCATCTTTGTTGCCCTGCGCTGGACTCTCTCCAGCAGTTCCCTGTCCTGCTGGAACTGAGGGGCCACAACTGGACACAAGATTCCAGATGGGGTCTCAACAGGGCAGAGCAGAGGGGCAGGAGAACCTCTCTGACCTACTGACCACCCCCTTCTAACCCACCCCAAGTACCATTGGCTTCCTGGCCACAAGGGCCCAGTGCTGGCTCATGGTCACCCTGCTGTCCCCAGGACCCCCAGGTCCCTTTCCCTACGCTGCTCTCTAATAGGTCATTCCCCAACTTATACTGGAACCTGGGGTTGTTCCTACCCAGATACAAGACTCTACACTTGCCCTTGTTATAATTCATTAAGTTTTTCCCTGCCCAGCTCTCCAGCCTGTCCAGGGCTCTGGATGGCAGCACAGCTTCCAGTGTCAGCCACTCCTCCCAGCTTGGTGTCATCAGCAAACTTGCTGTGAATCTACATTAGAGCCTTTACAACCATTTGATGACATTTGATCCACTCTCATCAGCCTGGTCTTCTCCCGGTGCAGATTCCCCGGCTCATGCTGGAGAACGCTGCTCGTCTGCTGGAGACACGTTCTAGTACCAACTGTGTCAAACAAAGTACTTTGTGAAAGATGCCTGAAGAGTCTCTAGCTGCTTTTTGCCATCCCTTTTGGGCTTGTTGTTTCTGTAAATAATGAAGCTGGATCAGGCCGTACTCTGAGAGGCAGCCGCTCCTTTCGTAGGGAAGTTCTCCTTCATTTTGCATGATGAGCAGATCAAGAGCAGGAGCACATCTGTCCTGCCCCAAGTCGCAGCACACCAGCCTAAGCTGAGCTGGAGCTGATCTCTCACTCAGACAGTCCAACGACTTGCGGTAAATAATTCATATTTTTACTGTGCTGGTTTTAATAGCTATTTCCTGATTTCATTTAGACTTCCAGATTTTTAGCATCGCTTTGAAGGATTAAGGGGGGACTCTCAGTTCAAGGAAAATGTGCCCTTAGGCGGTGATGCTGGTGCCTCCCAGTTACTTCTGCTACATAGACCAGGACTTCACGTTCTTCCCAAAGACATCTTTGGAATAAGAGTGAAAGAAATTCAGGAAAATAACAGACCCAAATGATCTTAAAATATTTGTATTGTTTATATTTGTGGTATACTCAGCTTGACTAAAGTTACTAGAATTTTTATACTCTCTAGATGTTAAAATACCTTGAGAACATGCAGAAATACAGCATAAAGGAGCAGCAGAGCTGTCAGCCGAGGCTGACACTACCCGCTTGCATCACCCTTTATTTGTTCAAGGTGATATTCAGGAATTCAGGCTAAGGGGAGGTGCAGGATTTAATAATTGGAAGGATGGTACATTGCCTGGAGATGTGTCTGCAGGAGAATTTTCAATGGTTGCTAAGACTGGTTTAGATACTAGAGCAAGTAGCATTGTGCGCGCAGGTCCTTGAGTGCTCAGAGGATTGAAGAAGAAACACCGTTAGGGTTCAACTGCAATAGTAATTCCAAAATTGCTAATACTAGTGGAGTCGAGTGGAAAGAAAAATTAAACATGTTTCCACAAAGAAAACCTGGGGCTGCAGGTGAAAGAGAGCTTGTCAAAAGCTGAGAAATGGAGCAAAGTAAATCCCAGGCAATGCGGTGGGTCCCTTGGGACTGCATCAGCCAGAAATCCTGATCATCTGCTGAGAACGTGTTTTGGTTTAAATAAAAAGTCTGGAGTTGTAGAACTCATATAACTTAAATGTTTCTATATTAATCTCATTCCAAGTTATTAACTTTGAAATGTGAAATGTTCGTTGTCTGGATTATTTCTGGAAGTAAATCCTTCAGCAGCTGGTTAGTAAGCTTAGGAGAGAAGATAACACAGTGCTGGCAACAGCTGTATCCTTGACAGAAGAACAGAAGCACATCTGGCACTGTTTGATCCTGTCTGGCTCATTTTGTCTGCTTGTGTGAACAGTGCGTGTGTGTCACTGGCTCAGTGGAAGGACCACACACAACTGAGTCCAGAATCGATGCTGCAGAAGCATTTTGTAAACACGATTTGTGTTTAAAACCTGTGCCAGATGATTCCTTGTTGTTCTGAGTCGGCTTCCCCTTTTTTAATGTCTCCATAAAATATCAAGCTCCATCAAAGAAAGTGTTTCAGTGCGTAACTGCCTCGCAGAGCCGTTTCTGATCACCAGACTTGAGTAGTAATGTGGAATCCAACCGTGCCAGAGGGTTTAATTAAACCATGTGATGTTGTTCTAAATAAACCTGCAATCAAGCAAAGGATGCCTGGTTTAGGTCATGATCCTAGAACTTTGCAAAGCTTCTGAAGAATCTTGGTCAAATTTTTGGCTAAAATAATCCATGCCTGTAGTTAGGTGAAAATTGAGGAAAAATTCAAGATTTTTAGTGACATCATCAACACAGGCACAATGCGGTAGAGTTTGCAGATAGTTTCCCTCATCTTTTTTATTTCACTGGTTCAAAGCAAAGCCTATGAGGTGAGACTATATCAGTTATTTGTTCCCTTCTCCTCCTGGCTCCGCTGTAATGCCAGAGGTATCTAATACTTGGAAATCCCTATGTATCAGACATGCTAATCAAGTCATGCCAGATGGAGCCTATAAATAAACTACACTGCATTGTGTATTCTTAAAACGTGGGCATCAAACATAATTCAAGGCAATAGTTTCCAAGTTTTACCAAAAAAAAAAAAAAGAAAATAACAAAACCAAGCGTTGCTTCTTCCTTGATTCTGGATTGTGAAGTTGTACCTAATGGCACAGTGGTTGTTGGATGGAAAATGCGGAGTGGTATAAGTGACTGTCAACCATTGAATACAAGCTAAAGTCCAAAGCTGATTCTCCCTGAGGAGCGAACAAGATAATCAGATGAGCCCCAGCTTTATTTTCTAACAGCAAAATAAGGGATGAGGGATTTTTGAGGATGCAGAAGAATTAGTATTTTATATTATCTCATAGATATATCATGTCTTCAGTTATGGTAGTGTGTTGCTCCTAAGTGTTGCTAGACCTGGTTGAACTTGATTGACATCTAACAGTGGCAACAATTTCGAGGTGCCAAGTAGAACCTGCCATCTCCTGAGAATAGCGTACCTGCCCTTCTTGGCCGTTCCTCATGTCAAGGGACAGTTTTTCCAGATTTTAGAGAGGACGTGGCAAGACGTCCCATTGCTGACCGCCCACTGAGGTGTGTGGGTTGTTAAAGAGTAGAAGAGTTAGGTTATGGTTGGACTCAATGATCTTAAGGGTCTCTCCCAACCAAAATGATTCTATAAGAGTCTTTAAGGATGGCACGTGGCCATTTCTGACTTCTGCAAAGGGGCCTTCAGGCTTAAGTGAAGCTGTTGTCATACAGCTTGAAGGATGCAGAAAACATGTGCTTAAATGATTCATATAGGGATGTGGTTATACTCTACAGAAAGACTGCATCTTTCTATTAAATCCTCCAAAGTGTGAATATGATATATCTATGAGGTTTCTTAATTGTATCTAATTGTAGATAATGCAACCTTCTCTTTCACCCCTTTTTAGTTACCAAAAAAAATAATAATATCCTTTGTAATCAACGCCTTGTCTCCATCAGTTCCAAAATTTATTTCTCATGTGAAAATAACACAAAAGCATCTCGGTTTGTACATTTTATAAAATGTTGCATGCAATTCCTGGGTAACAATTTGTTCCAGTGTAGAGGGTTTGAAAGTCCTTGCTGGAGATTTTCTTCCTGAAACAGCTGCTGGTGCTTTGGATCGTGTGGGTGGGTGGATGTGTGTGCTGTGCCTAAAAGGAAGAAAAAATTCTAGTCAGATGTCAAAGCAAAAATAGGAGATTTCAGAGATTTAGACTGGGTGGAGGAGGTGGGAAGCCAGCTCTGCAAAGATGTTAATTACCTTGGGAAGAAAAAGAGTGCAATGGAGTAGGTGTAGCAGGAGATTTGCTTAATAGAATTCACATAATCACGAACCCACTTCTGCTGCATTTAGACAGGTTCTCAGTGAGGGCTTTACAACAGAAATATTTTACCCGGGGAAAAACAATTATTAGTCTTTTTATTGGAGAGAGGGGCTATTTTTACATCTCTTTTCATGAAGGAGGACAAGAGCTGTATTAATTTTTGTTTGATTTGTTGGCTTTTGGGGTTAAAAATTAATGTCATCGTTCATTGACTTGTCATGGGGCTGCAAGGTCATGCAAACAAAGCCAAAATATGTGCCACTGTAGAAATGGCCCTTTTGCAGCAGACACTTTATTCATAAGAGGTGGCATCTCCTCCGTGCAGAGCTCATGTTGGGAAGCAGATGTCTTGGACCGCAGCAAGTCCTCTGCGGCTTGCACGGCGTCCTGGCATCTTCCTCGCCACAGAGTGTGCGTGAATCACAGCGGTTCCTCTTCCTCTGCTACATGTGATGTAGCTATGGAAGCTTTTGGAGTCCATCGATGGGTGAAATAACTACTGTCCTGGTTAACTGCACAGAGCAGTAGTTCGTAAAAAGTGGTGGCTGGCCGGCGTCACTGCACCATAGGGGTAAAGTGATGGGTACCCAGAGCAAGCGGATGTTCTGCCTACCCTGTGCTCTGATCCCCCCCCAGGTCGTGCACAAATGATGGAGAGGAGCAGGAGGGACAGCCAAATGGACACACTCAGTGCCTTTCTTAACATACATTTACAGTGCTTCCACTCTGGCTGATCCGCACCCTCAGCCTGTCCCAGTAAAGCACTGCATTCGTGTCAGGTGCAGCAGGTAAAGCAAAGCGAGAACAAGTGCCTACTTGCTGTTTTCCCAGGCTTTTTTTTTCTTTTAAGGACCTTCTACAATGTCTTAGAAGGGTGGGGAGAAAGATTTGATCCTATCTGCTGGCCCTGATTTGTAAAACAGATATAATTAATCCTCCTGCATTACAGGTTCACTGCTGTGCCCAAAGGCTGTTCTTTCATTCCCAAGTTCTTACGCGGCTGTGAGTGTGTCTTCGTGCTGCTTTTGCTCTATTCTGTTAGGTGGCTTCAGCAGGGGACTCTGTTTTTTCCTGTTAACAGCACTGTCTTGATTAACAATGTGTGTTTGTGTGTGTGCTGGCTTTGTAGGACTAGAAATGCGATGACCAGTTTATCACCAGTAACATATTGGTGAAAAGATGTTGCGTGTAAGCCTAGAAGCTGTCAGGGGAGGTAGGAAGGATAGTAGATAAGACAGGGCAAATCACAGAAACTTATGTGGATTAATTCCACGAGGGAGTTGCTGAACATTTGGGATAGAGGGACAACTTCTCTGCAAATCCATCCCTGTCTCCTCATCTTGACATCCAGTGTCACAAGCCCTTCTGATTCACGTTAACTCAATGAACTGGAAGAACCTGCTGAGTCGGTGATAGCTGTGGCCAGAGGATTAGCAGCTTCTTTCTCTTGTCAATTCTGGTTTTAGGCTGGAATACGTATTTACTGAAGATTAGCAGCCTGGTGGGTTGGGGAAATTAAATTTCACAAGGGCTGCGAACTGGAAAGCACATATTCAGAAGTGTGAAAGTGAAATGGGGAGGTTTTAACGTAGTGACTTCTTAACGAGTAGGTCCTATGGCCTTGAACCTTAGGGCTTTTCTGGAAGGGAGGTTACTTCAGAGTAACAGGTGATGTGAATTTAAAGGGGAAATTCCAAAATAATTCCTTACCTGGCACTCTTGTCTCAGAATACGGGGCCCTTTTCTGATTGAATTTAACGCAGTTCCAAAATACGTTGGCTAATATATTAGGTATCTATTTCATAGCTGTTATTTCAGTCCCTTGGACCTGAGCTTGCTCTTGTCTCTGCTCTTCCCTCTCGCCAGCCTGGCACACGGGGGCTGATGCGACCAGGGCAGCCGTGGTGAGCCAAGCAGAGCCCTGTGTCTGCTCACATGCGTTCGCCTTGTGTTAATGCATCGGTGACTTGGGAAAAGGTATTTTTAGGAGCCGCTTTGGCTTTTCCCCTTTTGTATGGCGGTGTGATACGGGGAGTTTAGGAGGAGAACGCTTTAAATGCTCAAAGCATGCCCTGAAAGAAATAGCAGCTCTACGTATGGGCAGTGCTCATATGTTACAAGCAGCATGAGCTGCCAATATACTTATTTTCCTTCTAGGAGCCCAGGTCATCTTGTGACCCCTCCCTGTTTGATTTATTTGGCAGTTTCTCTGCGTGGGAAGGCAGTGGGATGGGTGTGTTACAGTCTATGAATGTTTTGCTCTATACCAGCTTATTTGCATTCACTTTTATCTGATGAGTATACCCGGTTTGTCTCTAAATGTCTGGGAGTAATTTCTGGTTGATGTAGCACTACCTTGTAGTGCGAACGTTGTTCTGTGTCATCTTTAAATAAAAATGTAGATCTGCCAGGATTGTTTTTCTCCCAAAGGAAGTGAAATCAGTACGAGACTTTGTTTGGTTTATGCGGATGTATCAGGGATGTTTGCCATCCGATACTCTTGCATGTAGATGAGAGCAAAGGCAGATTATTTTTTGTCCCTCATGTAGACGACTCAGTCAGTATGATGAATGAGTTTATTATTCTGTAAGGTGCTTATTATATTATGCTCCTCTTTGCCTTTTGTCTTTAGGGAGAACTTTTTAACCACTTCAGGGACTGACTGCATTTGGTTAGAGACTAGTTTGTCTTTTGAATCCATTATCCTGGATGAAAGTCCACAAGTTTATTCTGTTTTCTGATGCAGCCAGAATTGCGCTCTGTGTGTATTATACAAATGGGGACCAAATGCAAAGTTACATCATAAGAGCCCATTTGAATTGATAAGTGACCTTTCTTTGAAATCATAACGCCCTTTATTTCTCCTAAATGCAACCAGCACGATTGATCCCTGGCCAATGTAGTGTCTGTGCTCTGAATTGATGACCAGATTTACACGGGGAGCAAATGTGCGGGCTAATGCTGCAAGAGTTTAATGTGATGACATCTTCCCGTGAGCGTGACAAGGTGATGGGGTGAGGATGAGGAGGAAAACCAGGTCGATAAGTGCAGTGTACCCACAGCATCCAGTTCCTGTGAGCAGTTTCCATGAGCTCTGATTTAATCTCCTAAGCTTCTGCTTAGGTTTTCACTTCTCTGTAGGGATGCAGCGTTTCTGGAGTGTCTGACTGACACGGGAAGATTTAAGGGGGAAAAAGAAAAAGGTAGAGCCAAATTTCAGATAGTTTCACTAATTGCAGCTTATTATACATTTAACAGATGAACTGTCAGTTTCTTGAAGGTGTGTGCTCACCACAACCTTTTCTTGGATTCTGCTCTGGCTATAGAGAAAATTAACCTCTAAGGTGCTAAACTAATGTATAGTGCATTTCATCGCTCAGTAAGTTGTTTCTTGGTTTACAGTTTTCAGGCTTCATCATCCCTTTTATCATGCCTTTGATAATATTAGACTGTAGTCTAAAAGATAACTTTGTTGTGCTCTTTTATATATTTGTATTTATTATTATTGTAGGAGGCATAGGAGGATTTTATTCTTCTCAGAGTCCGCAGTGAATGAAGCTTTTACCTTTCAGTAAAATGGGTAATTTTATTGGTTTTTCCCCACAGATGTCTAATCTGATAGGCATGGTAGGACTGAAATAATACTTCTTATCACTTGACATTTCTGGGTATTTCATAGCTTCTAAAATAAATTCCATAACTTGAGAAGCTAAACATTTGTAAGTAGTTCATCTGCCTGATGTGAGATTTTTAAGGAAGAAATATACATATAGCACTTTGCTTAAAGTTTTTGGAAAGCATCCTGGTTTTTCTCCTGTTCTTGTGACTCTCTGTGTCATGCAGTCCTCATATCATCATATTCCCTTTGAATTGTCAAAACTCTACATAAATTCCTTGACTTTCTTTTAATTTAAATCTCTGGAATAGCACTCAGATGTTACATTGGCTGTTGCAGTCACCTCTCCCCCTTTCCATCCCTCTTTATTCCCATGGAAAAAACAGTTTCAGGGGTTCCAGCCACTCTGGTTTTATCCTTTTGGTGAAACTTTCAGTGGGAGGAAATGGCAGAAAATTGTATGTTTGTTTGAAAGGGATGGTGCAAAGAGAGGGAACCGCTGAAGCTGAGCAATTGCTGTGAAAGAGGATGAAAGCATCAGCACAGAGGTCGGACATCAGGGAGGGGACGGGGCGCGTAAAGGTCTTTGGTAAATTTAATTCAGACTTTTTGCTAAATGAAAACGATAGCTTAGGGAAAAAAAGCTACTTGAAATACATAGTAAATGGTGTTGCCAGGATACTTCCTGATCATGTCAATTAAACTGTCCCACAGATTTGGCTTAATTACTGCACGATTTGCATATTGGAAATAATGGTATGCATTACTTAAGAAAGCTCCTATTCTGTTAGCAGGAAGAGCATTGTACATGAATTAATTTCCAGGGGAAGGAGTCTCTAGGCTCATATAATGATGTATCTTGAAAATAAAGTTAAGATTTTTGATAATGAACTAACATATATCTCATTCCTTTTTGCAAGATTACATTTTATGATTGTTCCACTAAGTTCCTTAGAGACCTCATCCAAACAGCCTTCCTCCTGTTGGCTATTTCTTTAATTATAAGAACCGCTATCGCTTTTAAGATTGCTGGTGGTGAAGCAGATATTAGTTAACTTGTGTAAAGTGGCAGAATATTCCTCTTGACGCCCACGTTTGATACTGCGTGTGCGTTGTTGGCGATGCGCTTCACCCTGCCAGGTTAAACTCGCTCTTAAGCTGACATCCTACTTGTGGATGCCAAAGGGAGCAATGCAGAATTATCCCTTTGCTCTTCCATTCTGAGGGCAGGTGTTGCTGGTGGACACCCCGCTTGGAGGCCTCGGGCCATCCCTGCCGGGGCAGTGGGAGTAGCCGTATGCCTTTGTAATGCTGAATAAAGAGGATTTTGCATCTGCATGTCCGCCAGGGTAATTTTATATCTCCTGTCCCTGCTTTGAGTTCAGTGATGTGCCTGCAGCGGGAGTTTGACTGCAGTTTGACTGATAGTGCTTTGGAAAAAGAAGACAAAACATCAAAGTTCCTGCATGAAGTAAGATAAGATAGAAACTGTTTTGTTTGGGGAAAAAGTCTTCTGAATATACCAATTTCCCAGTTCAGACTGCTAATTGCTTTGGGTGGTATTGTTGCTAGGATATGCATTTCCGATGTGGCTTCTACTTTTTAATTCTTTTTTTTTTTTTGATCTGTTTTTAAACAGGTGATCATAAACAGCACAATCACGCCAAACATGACCTTCACTAAAACATCACAGAAGTTCGGCCAGTGGGCGGACAGCAGAGCGAACACTGTGTTTGGTTTGGGCTTTCCCTCCGAGCAGCAGCTCACAAAGGTACCGGGGCTCACTGATTTTCTGCAAAGTCTTGTTTCTTACCCACGAGTAATTGTGTGTATCCATCCATCTTCTTCCAAGCTGCATGCTTCTGCAAGTCCTTGTCATCTGTGCAAGTTGCCCATCTCCTGTAGTCACCTAGTGTCTTTATATGCAGAAGCAGTGTTGCAAACGTTATGGTCAAACTTATAAATTCAATCGAACCGCTGGTGTTGGTACTAGGAAGGTGATCTCCACAGTGTCTCACCTGGAAAGGCTGAAAGCATTTGTGTTTTCAGATATTTACATAAACAACCTGAACTCTGTAGTAGTTTTTGGCATCTTCCTGGCCTCTGTGCTCATTTCAGTTGAAAGTGGCACCAAAAGCAAAGGGAACCGCTGACATGCCAGGACTGTTGGCATTAGGGCTGCTGCTACCTCTTGTCTCTGAAGGAAGAGAGCTGCTGTCCCAGCCTCAGAAACGTGCGTTTTGATGACTCCCTGCTGTTGTTAGCTAACCGAGGTTTGCAGGTACCACTGGTGGTGGGGCTGTGCTCTCCAAGGCCTGATAAACTGATCTGGGTTAAAATAATTCTGCTTTTTTTGGCAGTTCAGCTCCGTGATGTGATTTGCAGCCCTGTCCCAAAGTGGTTTTATCACAGACATGAGGGGGAGGCGGTGAGTCATGCCAGAGGCAGGGGACAAGTGGCTGGGGAGCTCTGACACCAGGTTTGCTGGCAGAGCTGCAACCAAAACGTGGGTTTGGTATTAGAGCAGCGCTTCCCTGGGCCAGGGACTGGCTGCAACAGCAGGATTGTCAAGTCTAGAGCTGCCTCTTGTCATGAATTAGTTCAAAATACACCTTCTGTCATTAGGTTAGTGGTCCTGCCAAGTGCTCATCAAGCAGCTGTTTGTTTGTTCATGTAGTCAAAACCCCTACTTATCTAACACCTAGCTGACACTTGAAGCATGGCTACTTGGCACTGGGCTTTGTCAGTTATCTCAGTATTGTGTCCTTGGGCATGGCACGTGGTCTCTTGTGTTGCTGTCCTCTTGAGTGCTTTGATATGAAAAGAATCAGGAGAACAAGATGTTTCTTGTAGTGGCTAAAATAGCAAAGGCGTTGCAATGGAAGGAGGACCTTTCCATCAACGTAATTGTTATAGGAATTTATTTTACTAAGACTGTCTTGCTGAGTTTTTGCAATTTCCAGACAAATTTTGCAACTATTTCTTAAAGATAATGCATATTTTACTTGTCACATTAAGTTATTCTTGGACTTGGGATGTCCGTAAGGGTGCCGTGGCAATAATGTGTTCTTCTGGGATGCTAAGGCCACCCAACTAATCACATGCAAAACTGGTTTTTTAAAAATGAGGTGCTGGTGCTGATTATGTTTTACGATGCTTAATCAAGTGTAGAGGACTGCTCATTTTCACCTATGCATATTCTCCAAAGAGGTAAAGAGGTGCTCGTAAAGGCTAAATGAGTAGTAAGGGAATGTGAGAGGATTAAAGTGGACCTAGGGGAATAGGGTTTTTTTGAGTAACAGATAAGCATAATACAGTGAAACCTTTGGACACCAGATGAAAGAATTAGCACCTTTGGAGAGTGATTTTTAATCTGAGGTTACTGAAGTCGGACCTTTGCAACATGACAGGTGACCACATGGCACCTCGGTGCTGGCTGGGGTTACACGTGCACCGGGCGCTGCGTGGAGCAGGTGGTGCTGAGGATGCTCAGGAAACCAGAGTCGCACCTGGACACGAGGTGCATTTGGAGTCCTTGCACCCTAATCAGAGAGATATTGCCATATTCTCCAAAATTGTCCAAACACATACTTAGAATAAATATACTGCTGGTATCAGAAAGCAGCTCATGTGCCCAAACTAGATCCAGTCTTAAGAACATGTTGTGTGGGCACAGGACTCTTGGCACCAGCTGTGTTTCTCTCCAGATCGGTTTGCACATCTGTTTGTGCTGCAGTGTCTGCTCAAGAGCCCATTGGCAATAACACAGCCTTCTACTTGCAGGAAAAGCTTTCCAAATCAGCAGAAAGTCTCTTTCCAGTCAGAATATTGAAGGGGGGCTTAAGGCAAGCACTTCTGAAAATGTCTTGAGATGATCTATTAAAATAAATATGAAAGTCATCTAGCTAGAAAATGTTAGAAAACCTGGTTTAATAGCACCATGGAAAGTAACGGGACAAAGATATCCCTTATCATCCATGCTTCTCAGTTTAGTTATTGAACCATTAGTACAAAAGATCAGAGATGGTGGAAGGATTACAGATGTATAAATGTATTGGGAATAGTAAAATCAAGTTTCATTTTATGTTGATATCATTATACTATTATAAAATATATAAATTAAAGCTTGCCATTTTTAGTGGAAATAATTGAAGCTTTTAGTCAGAAACTGGAAAGACATGGTAAAACTTGTCTAATCCAGAGATCAATAGCCCTGGCTCTAAATAAATAACTAATTAATAAATCTGAAACATATCTACTGAAAGTAATGAATAATAATGAGACATAAGAAGAGGTTAGCATGCCTAAAAATGTCTGCATTCTTAAGTATATTGGTTGGCCTAATAAAAGGTATTGCCTCTTTCTAATGCCTTGCTTCTCTTGAGATACTTAAGCATCAATCCATACCTATAGGGAAAAGCAGTTCAAATTAAACATGAGCCATTAATGAAAACTGCATTCGCTGACCTAGTAACCCAATTACCATTCACATTGATTGGGAGAATCCCAGGGCTTAAAGTTAATGTCCTACTCAGGGTCCTTTTCCCCTCTTGCAAGACTTGCTGACCCTCCTTTCCCCCTTCCCACCCTGTGCCACAAAAATGTCTCAAGACATTATTCAAACGTTGCTACAGTCAAATCAAAACGGGAATCAAAAGAGAATTAATCATGTGTTTGGGTGGGATGAAAAGGCAGGGCTGGTGCTGTAAAGGGAGCGATGTATTTTGCACATGAAGCAGTTAAATACAACCTGTGCTGTCATTCAAGCCGCTTCCACATAGATGTGCTACCTGAGGAGCTGCAGGTAGTCGAGGGCATAGGGACAAACTTATATGGGGAGAAACCCGGTAAACTCAAACCTTGCACATCATAAAGCAACTGCATCCAGCATCTGGGGAGCCGGACTTTGATTTCTGTGCATGCATGGGCACCGTATGTGCGGTGTCTGCCTGGCACTGTGTTGTAGGGAAGAAATCTGGGAGCAGAACCTGCCCCTGGCCCCAGCACAGCCCCCCATCCGACCAGCTTTGCTGCTGGGGCAAATTACTGGCTGCTTTCTGCAGTAAATAGCCTTGTTTGCTGCCGATCCGCCTGGTGCTGAGGGCTCATCCAGAGAAACCACGGTGGCAAAACCACACGTGCGTTGTGGGTCACGGCACGGCAGGACCACCGCATCACCCAGCCCTCTGCAAACCGGGAGGGCGATGAGGTATCGATGAGGGTGGGAGCAGCTGTTTCATCTGACGCTGGCACCATTTGTCAGTAGGAGATGTAAAATACTGTGCCAGATCAGGAGTTTAAAATTTACACATAGAGCATAATGCTTTTTAATATATCAAATGTTAAGAAGGTCTATTTAAATATATATATATTTCTCGGAGTGATAAACTGGCTGCAGATTTGAACAGCCTTTAAATAATTTGTGCAATGCCGAGTAGCATCCTTGAGTCCCCATTAAATTTCACTGGCCAAGACCCATAATCAAACAGGGCTCCTGGCCTGCAGACGAAAAGGCTTCACAAGTGTTGGTAGCAGCAGATCTTTTCCATACTGCAGCTTGGTCTCACAGCTTCCTGCGGCTTGGGAAGATGCGTTGTGTAATCCATGATGGGCTGTTGGAGTGGTGTTTAGTTGACGTTTCTCCTTCTGCAGTCTTTTTTTGGTGATTTTGTGACACTTTGTCAGGACAAGGGTGGAAGAAAGAGAAGATGAAGGGAGCCAAGATGGATGGAGAAGGAGCACGGTGACTCCTTTGTGTTTGTTTTAGATATTTATACATGCATTGCCCCTCAAGACACATTTACCAAGTTTTCATTTACTAAGTAGAAGATTTTTTTACTTTTTAACTAGGAATTTCATGTTTTAAAACCACTCCCTGCCATTGCAATGGTTTGAGAGCTCCAAGTCAACTTAGGTCTTGGTCATACATGATTTTATAGTGTCAGTTATTTGGGACAGAAGAAATCAGTGACTGGAGAGGAAGCATCTCTGTAATTTCTGCCAGGGATCAGACACTGTGGCCGTGCTGTCACTCGCAGACCCGACCTCGGCATCTCGGTACCTCCGGCAGCGCCCATGCCGCTGCTGTAGCCATTAGCATTGGTGATGCTGTGCAAGTTTGGGCTGTCACCACTATCTCGCTGCACTCAGAAGACTAATCAAGTGAAAGGCTTTAATTTCATAACAAGCCAAGTGATCCTCTGTAGCTTTCAAAAATAGCCCGTTAGTAAAATCTAGCAGGTATTAATTAGCTAAGACTAAAAAAAGAAGCAGCCGCAGAACGCTTTATGGACTGGCTATTTCCAAGTGTATGGGGTAAACAAAAAGCAGAGGCAGTCTTTCAGCACCGCTTCTCTTACAGACATCTTTGAGTTCATAGCAACGATGAAAAGGAAGGGTAATATTTTGACTCTTAAAGCCGAAGATCTCTCACTAAGATGGCGAAAAACTGAGTCATAGGTACTTGTTTCTAAATCAAATACATTAAATACATGTGTCGCTAAACTAGAGGAATAGCGTCCTTTTCTTCTCATTTCACATCATTTTCCACAGCAGTCTCCTGTGTGCTTTATGAAATAAAATTTGATAGATCACTTCCGATTTTTTTTGTCTTTTCATATTTCAAATAGTCCATGAAGAACCTTCATAAATATTTCATATTGCTCATAGATTTATTGTGAAAGAGACTCAAATGACCCCTTTACTATATGCAAGAAAACCAAGTCTACAACTTACTGTTGATACAATATTTTAGAAATAATCTGTTCATTGTAGCTGTTTTGAGGAGGAGATACGTCTTGTGTAAAGTTGGAGTTAAATCATTTAAGGCGAAATATAATTTAGTTGTTCCTAATGATCTCTATAGGGCTACAAAGGTAATCAGGTCATTTGTGCATGTAATGACTGATAGCAACTGCTGCCATCCAAGAGCACGTACTTGCATATGCAATTTCAGCTGTTTTATAGAAAACAGCTGGATTCGAGAGCTCCATCTTCATTCATAAGCATCGTCACAGACCGTCATCTACACCCGAAATGTCATTTGGGTTTGAGGATGTGCATGTCCATGGGATTTATGAATGATGTGTGTGTGTTCCTTGGAAATGTCCATTTGTGTGTGTAATACAAAACACAGGTGCCTCCACATATAAACCCAGGTTTCTTTTAGACCAGTTGGAGAAGATTTGTTTTATCAGTCTTTATAGTCCCAGCATTTTGCTGAAAGAGAATATGCTAAATACCTGCTGTAAAACTAAAAGAAACAAGATAAGATTAGTAAGTAGATAATGATTCTGCCCATTCCTTGCTTATAACATATAATCACTTTTTCATGCTTTTATTTACAATTTTTGTCATAAGTGTTCTGAACTATCCAAGGAAATGATGACAATCCTTTTTTTTTCACATACTGTGCAATAAACCGCCTCTATTTATATTTTTGCTTCTAATATGTCTTTCTAGTATCTCAACTTTCTCAAAGCGCAGGCAAGCAAGACCAGCTGCTTTAGCAGAAATGCAAAGTTACCCATTCTTATACTGGATAGATCTTAATTAAAAAATTAATTATGAAGTATGCCTTTCCTTCCATCTTTACAATCCTCCTTTTAAAACTTTAAACACGGTTTAAGGTGCTGAAAGGCCGGCAACGCTGACTGGCTATGATAATACTTGTATTTCAAGAGTGCCAGAATGACATTGGAGCAAATGTCTTACAGCAACTTGCAGAGCTTGGGATCATTACTTTCCACCTTTATCTTTTCCCTGCCTCCCCCAGTTTGATAGAATCCTCTTATATGAAGCATTCAAGCCTTTCTTTGAAGTCCTCCGCCTTTATTTTTGCCAATAATAAGAAAATGAGACGAGAAAAGCTGTGATTTCATAGGGCCCCATCGTACATTCAGATCTACCTTTTTCTCCTTTCTATGTCTCAATGATCCCTCGCTCGCATCCTGCAGATGTCTCAGGAGCTCATTTGCATTCATTAATTCACTTGACTTCCTCTTAGGAGCAGAAGACATTGATAACATTTTTATCCAAACATATGTCTTTTATACTTTCAACTTTATAGATTGTCAACATCGAATGAAACTGGAGGGGAAGGAAATAAAACCAATTCAAACCAGAAGACACTAATAGCTCTTCTTTTTCTCCATCGATTTTTACTATGATCAGCTGGAACTATAGAGATGTCCCTCTTTTAGAAACACCCCCATTCCTTTTGAAAGAACCTTCCTGCCAAAGAATTGAAACGGTTTTTCTTGCCAAAAAATTTAAATTATCAACACTAGTTGTTCACTTTTGGAGATCTATGAACCATAGAAATATAGTAATCTGAATAGTTTAATAGATGATAAATAACAGACATTTTTCATGCTTTTTCCAGTTTGCAGAGAAATTCCAAGAAGTAAAAGAAGCTGCCAAACTAGCAAGAGACAGATCTCAAGAGAAAATTGAGACCTCAAGCAATCATTCCCAGGTTTGTAATTTAGCTTTAATACCTGTGTGCATACAGGATAAATAATTTAAAGTTAAATCTTTAATGGAACGTACCAGCTTCTGGCAGCAAGCTTAAAGTATATAAAATGAAGATTGCCGAAGGTAATTGTCAGCTGCTGGACATTAACATTGTCAGAGGAGTATTTTTCATCCATCCATGCTCTTTACCTTCATTTACATCTGATTTTTTTCAGCAGTTCTTGAGCTGTTATAACTTTTTTAATAACAGGGAAAGCTCTATATCCTTTGATTTGTACCGTTACACATGCTTTGGGTCACTGGAAGGTAAGCCAGTGTGGTGCTTCAGCAGACAGTAAATGAGATTCATCGAGATGATGCTGCTTTTTGTCATCCGGCTAATCTAATTTTGTGGTTCACTTCGCCGATGGAGACACTGACTTTGTGGCCAGAGCGTTTTGTTGCCTTGGTGTGACTCAGGGAACAGAGGCAGAGCTTCCGTGGGTGGGTGGAAGCAGCTCATGGTGTGTATTTGTACAATACGCTTTTCTAGACGTCTCGATACAGCCAAGTGCCTCTGTGTCCAGGGAGATCAGGGTTTCTTACAGACTGAGGATATTAAATGTCGTCCCACTCTCTCTATATATGATTGTAATTTCATACACATTGCACTGGGTAAGAATACACCCTGTTCAGCAGGTGTTTTGGCATGGGCAGATGTTTGGAGAAAAGTTAGGTGAATTTTCATCAGAGAGAAATTCAGATGCATGATCAGAGAGAAATTGTCGAATGCTCCTTAGTGTTGCAACTAACCGCCTTTGTGGGGTCCACAGACATCGATCTCAGAGCCTGACTTTGGATATTCAGTTTTTAAAGACTTTGTTTGTGCCCTTTCTGGTTCCCTTTACTTGTTCTCTGTTGGTGATCAGCACCAAGCTGTGTATTAATGGTTTCTCTTTGGAGGAGCGGTATCTTCTATTTTTGACTTTTGGTTTGGATGTTGTGTGCTTCCGGTTGCATTTTATTGTTCCATTATCCTAAACAAAAGAACAACCTTTACAAAAAAAAAAACAAGCCTTGACAGTTTAAACACTTTAAAAAAATTTTGAACGCTTTTAACTTCCATTTTGTGTATAATTATATTTTTTTATTCTTTTTAAACACACCAGCTTTGCAGTCAAGATGTAAAGGGTATGTGTTTGCTACCACAGTTCTGCCAGGAGAACATACATAGCCTAGGTCTCAGCAGGGTGGTGTGAGAGCAAGACTACAAAGAAATTGGTGTTGTGGTGTTGCAGGAGATGCCCAGTGTTCATTTGTGTGTTGTGCCGCAGGAGTCTGGACGTGAAACACCATCTTCCACTCGAGCATCCAGTGTGAATGGGACAGATGATGAGAAGGCATCACACGGTGGTCCCACGGAGGCACATCTCAAGTCTGAGAATGATAAATTAAAAATTGCTCTAGCTCAAAGGTGAAGTTCTTTTAATACCTAAATTGCACTGGAATAGCATGCTGTAATTATCTGATGGTTAATGGTATTAGCAGAAATTATTAAAATGTAATTGCATTAATTTAAAATGATGCAGCAGAATGGGTGAATGAGCAGATTTTAGCAAGTACCTCCTGGTATCCAGTTGAGAGATATTTACCATTTAGCTTTTTCCCAATCTAGTTCATTATGAAATAAGATCTTTTTTGCTCCACTGATGCCAACTCTTACAGCCACTTCCGTTTGTTAAGTTTTAGAGCTACAGAAATAACATTAGAGCCATGGGGGAGCAATTGCTACTGATAACATGTGAAGCCAATCTTCTTCCTCTTGGAGATTGCTACATTTACTTTGATGAAAAGAGATATGGATATTTAAAATTATAAAAGGGAATGAACTCAACCATAAAAAGTTGAAGGGAGAAATATAATTTCATCGCGCCGATTAGGCGTCTTAGGGGGATGTTTCTAAACCTGTGGGCTATGCCCCTCAAAGCCAGATTTTTCACTGTTTGCTTTGATAGATTATTTGAAAATGCTGAGAAGAGTAATTTGCAGCTGCAGTGAAAATCCAGGCATTGGAATATGCAAAGTTATGACATTAAAATAGAATAATTCTCTACTGGGATCTTGCCTTGTCTGCCTCTTGCATGTGAATGTATCTGTGAATGGAAAGAAAATCTAACAGGATCAAGCTACTCTTAAATAGCTATTTAAAAAATAAGGCAGCAGCACCATAAGCAGCATTGCCCAGTGAGGAGTTCTAAGGTTGTGTGTATTATATTTGCAGTATATCATCTCTCTTTATTGACATTTCGATAGTGTAACCTATTTTAAATCATAATGTTTGCTCGTTCCTCCTGCTGAAGACACCTCCACAGGAAAGGAGCATGTAGGGGGTTTCAAAGCCTTCCTTCCATTCACCCTCTAATCTTGTGCTCTACACTGCAGCTTGAAGCTTTGGGGAATGAGTAGTTTAGTTCTTCAGCATTATGTAACACTTTTGTATTTAAAGCTGAGGGTTAAAAGAAAAAATCAAAATACAGATAGTGTCAACCCCCTGACATCTCTTCTGTACCATCTGCAAATGTGCAGAGTGGCTTCGTAGCTACATGGGCAGCACGTCCCCAGTCCTGCCCTGCAGCGGGTGCTCAGCCAGGCACAGCTGCGCTGGAGGCAGCATGGACCATGCCTTCCATGGAGAAAACCCCTCCTTGCAAACAGGGTTGATCCCAGCTGTCAGCTTGACCCTACAGCCTGCTTGGACAGCAGGACTTGGGCTCTAGAGCACCAATTGCTGGAGTTGATAGATCCTTTTTTTGGTCAAATTGTAGCTTTTGTTCTCCTTAGGCAGGCAATGGCCAGGGGCAAGTACCTACATCTGATGTTAAAACAACTCATTGGTAAACACGCACCATGGGTGGATGAGTCTGCAGTCAGGTAAAGATTAATGACAGACAGGATGATAAGGTGAAGGCACCTAATGGCACCCTGGTTTTTCTCAGTTCATCCAATGTGAAGAAGTGGGAGACAGAGCTGCAGACGCTGCGGGAGAGCAACGCCAGGCTGACCACGGCGCTGCAGGAGTCCGCAGCCAGCATCGAGCACTGGAAGAAGCAGTTCTCAGCCTGCAAGGAGGAGAACGACCAGCTCAGGAGCAAGGTAGCACAAGAGCGCACCCACAGGAGAGCCAGCTCTTCCAACTAGCTGCTCCTGCCGTTGCTCTTTCTCTTGCATTGCTGCTGCTTTATCTGTGCGTGTGTTAGGAGGTGGATTTTGTCTTCGAAAGGGAGGTGGATGGGAGGGTTAAGGCAGCTGGTTCTCTCTGTACCCAGCGGGCAGGGAAGTTCAAAGGGCTGGGGATCAGTGGGAGGACTGGTGCTGCCACATCACGTGAAGCTCCCCGCCTCTTGATTTGAGAGACTTGGTGTCGGCAGGGGTTGCTGCCTGGGATGGTAAAACAGAAAGATTTTTAAAGTGGGAGTGCTATTGCTTATCCCTTTCAAAGGTCACTTAAATACTGCTAGATGATGAATGAGCAGAAGGCAAGGTTATGGCCGGGTTACCCACAGAAAACCAAGCTGGGAACCACTCAGTACTAGAAGTAAATCCCGATGGCAGGCAGGGAATGAGGACACGAGTTACGTCGTCAGTGCTGCAGGCTGTGAGCTGGATCCTCCAGCACTAACGCTGGGCGCATCTCGTCCAGAAACCTACGAAGAGGCTTCGTCAAAAACCGTTTCCCCACCGTTGCAGAAGGTTTCTCAGTGGTGTAAGACTGAGCAGCTACAGCAGAGAACAATTGAGAAGTTTAACTTTTTAAAGGCTCAGTTTAGAGTAGTCATTGGTACTGTCCCTCAAATACCACAGTGCTATTAATATCTGTAACAGCCCCATACAGTGTTGGCACCAAGCTGAGGACAGGGAAGGTTGGTTTCCATGAGTGCCACTCACAGGGCACTCCATTCACCTTAAATGTCTTTGGAAAAGCTGGACCCTTTCCCTGCTGGCTTAGATGGATCACTGAGACGTTTGGTATAGAGATCGGATTGTAACAGTCCGGTGAAGATTTTGTTGTTGTTGTTTAGGGTTTGCTTTAAAAGAGGAGAAGGAATTCCGTATCTTTTTGTATGTCAGCAGGCTGCAAATAGTATTTCAGTGCTGGAGGTGGCCTGGGTTGTCTGTCGGCACTGAAATTCTGTGTGGAACAACCTTTTCCCTAGGCAGATACTCTATTTGCCTGTATTTTAGGTGTGCACAGTGATAGTTCAGATAGATCAAACCAGAGCTATTTTAACTGATGCTAAGTTAACACATTAGTATTAGTTGTTACATGATCCGGCTTCCTACATCCAGTTTCTTTTGGACAGGGGAAAGTGAGAGACTGGAACAGAATAAGAAAACAGCATGATTTACAGCGTCCCTTTTACTTTTCTGTACTGTTGCAGAGGAAAGTTCTTATTAACATTAACTGATGAAACATGCTATATCTCAGTAGCTGTAGCCTAGATATGAAGAGATCATGAAGACACTGCCTTGCTACAGCTGCAAAGTTGTTGTACTGGTGACCAGCCAGGCTGTGCAGCAATGCTGTCTGAGCAATGCACTGTCTTTTTCTACACAGAGGTTGTTCTGAGCTTTTCCCCAAGTAGGTTCCTTGATCGGCGCTCATGCTGCACCACTGCAGCACCCTGGGAAGTTCCTTCTTTATTAACTGGGTCAGAATTTTTTGCATATTGCTCTGCCTTCAAATGAGAGAAGCTATAATCCCAAAGCAATACGAAGCTGAGAATTAAAATACATACTTTAATGAGCTGGCCCGCTGGCCTGTGGGAAGCGCATCTCTGGGGGGGTGAGGCCAGAGCTGGCAAGGGAGGTGTGGAGAGAGCAAAGCAGCTCCCGGGGCGAGAGAACAAACCGGTGCACATTGCTCCCAACTGCTTCTCGCCCCAAAGTTTTGATCTCGTGTCCCTCATACTCCAGCTAGAATAATATGCACCCCCTGAGGAGGCAAAGCTGGGAACGCTGAAGAGATTTCTTCTCCTTGGCACATTAAGAAAACCCATCCCTTACAGTTTTGTGTTGGTTTCACAGGAGTGAATTGCAGATTTTATCCCCAGCCCCACTTATTTTAGCAGCTCAGTGTTTTGTGCATTCTAGAGTAATTATATGAGATAGTGTGCAAGAGAGAATAAACATAGTCCTGGGGCTTCCTAGTGAATGTGTAAATTAGCTCTTTTTAGGGAAAGAAGTGATAATTTTGTTGCGGTGAATCAAGTGCTGTGATCTAGGAAACAGATCCTTGACAAATTAAACTTGTCGGTGCTTCCCTCTGCCCAGCGGAGCAATTGCCCCTTTATGTCGGCCATGGTCTGCCCCACATTTCCAGAAATCAGAAAAATTTAATCTAATGTCTGCCGTTTCTTAAAGATTGAAGAACTGGAGGAACAGTGCGATGAAATAAACAAAGAGAAGGAAAGAAATGCACAGCTGAGTAGACGTCTCCAGGAACTGGAAACAGAGCTTCAGGACAAGGAGCTGGTAAGTGCCCTGAGCGCAGAGATGACGTTCTTTAGAGCTGGAATGGCTCTGGCTGCTTCTCGCTTGGGGTGTAGATTTATGGACTGGCTCACTTACAGCCAGACGCAGCCCAATGTCTCAGGGTGTCACCCATTTCTAGATTTTCCATGCGCAGGTCTTTAGCGGTAGTTTGATAGAGTTCCTCAGTCTCAGTTTCGTGGTGTGTTATGCGCTATGGCAACACGCTTTAGTTTGTCAGTGGTTGACAAACATGATGCTTTTATGTATACAACACTTTACTGCTAATAGAAGAGCTGGAGCAGTGAAACAAGTTGCCCAAAGCCAGACCTAATGCTGAGAACAGAGTTTTGGCTGCCAATCCCCATGTCCTGAATTCCCACAGACATCAGGACCATCATTAAAACACAATATTTACGCGGTAAATTGCATTTGTGTACTAAGTCCTGTTTCTTTATCCAAGTGGCTCGTAGGATTCAGCTTTGCCGTTTTACAGTCTCCCTCTGATGTCCAGACTAACGCCAGGAGTGAGAAATTCAGATTCATTCACAGTACCCTAGTTTGTCATTTTTGACACACAGGGTGGTCATTTTTCTAAGGAGAATGATGTTGATGGCTTGGAGCCCCTGAACAGTGGGGAAAGTAATGGGATCCTTGGTTTTTCCCTTCATTACAGTGACCAAATGCTCTGTGCTGGCTGAAGAGAAAAAGCTGTCAGCAAGTGCAGTGAAGTTTGCCATGTGCCATTACAGCATCTCTGCTGGTGCTCTTAAAAGCAGTGCTGTTAAGGGGATTTAGGATGGCACAAGGAAATAGTTTAGGGAGATGGATTTTGATGCACTGTTATAAATATAATATGTTTTTCAGCCCCATATTTCAAAGGAAAATGTGACGCTTTCTTCCCAACCTCTCTGTGGTAATAGCATGTATAAGAACCCATATTCTCTGCCAGTGTTTCCCTCGAGATTCACATTTTTATGGTACTAAATGAACAAGAAAATTGATTGACTTGTGAATATCACATGCCTATCTTCCATTTACACCGACAAGACACTAACTTGATTTCAAACTGCGCACTTACATTAGCAGGTTCTTGATTAGGTCTAAGTCACCCAGAAGTAACCTTCTGTGGTTTGCAATTCAAACCAGTGTGAAGTCTGCTCGCAGATGTGTAAGAGGAGCTGCTGATATCCTCTTCATGAGGGAGAGAGAAGTTTAAAGACATGGGAGTCAAGACAGAAATAGTGAAATATTTATATTTTTGTATGTGCCAGGCTCCAGTATAGGTTGGGAAATTACATATTAGAGAGCAGTGTAGGGGAAAGGGACCTGGGGGTCCTGGGGACAGCAGGGTGACCATGAGCCAGCACTGGGCCCTTGTGGCCAGGAAGGCCAATGGTACCTGGGGTGGGTTAGAAGGGGGTGGCTAGTAGATCGAGAGAGGTTCTCCTTCCTCTCTACTCCGCCCTGGTGAGACCACATTTGGAATATTGTGTCACGTTCTGGGCCCCTCAGTTCCAGCAGGACAGGGAACTGCTGGAGAGAGTCCAGCGCAGGGCAACAAAGATGCTGAAGGGAGTGGAGCATCTCCCGTGTGAGGAAAGGCTGAGGGAGCTGGGGCTCTTTAGTTTGGAGAAGAGGAGACTGAGGGGTGACCTTATTAATGTTTATAAATATATAAAGGGTGAGTGCCATGAGGATGGAGCCAGGCTCTTCTCAGTGGCAAACAATAATAGGACAAGGGGTAATGGGATCAAACTGGAACACAAGAGGTTCCACTTAAATATGAGAAGAGAATTCTTCTCAGTGAGGGTGCCAGAGCCTGGCCCAGGCTGCCCAGGGAGGTTGTGGAGTCTCCTTCTCTGCAGACATTCCAACCCGCCTGGACACCTTCCTGTGTAACCTCATCTGGGTGTTCCTGCTCCATGGGGGGATTGCACTGGATGAGCTTTCCAGGTCCCTTCCAATCCCAAACATACTGTGATACTGTGGTATATATAATATGTGTATAAATATATATATACTGTATTATACTATATATAGTAAGAGCTTAACTTACAGATTCTGTTACGCTCATGTTGTGCTCTGCATTCACCTGTTAGGGGAGAAATCACCTTCCATAGCCAAGAAATCTGCATTTTGGATAGGACTGGATTTGCTGTCCCATGTCAGGAGAGCTCAGGGGATATACCACTGAACAGATACAGCTGTACAGTGGAGAACAGCTCGTTACAGCTGTGCTCTGTAATGATGAATATATATATTCAGCTCACAGTGCCATTGGCCTTTTTGCTGCCATATATCATTGAAAATTCATGTCTAATGTGCTCTTTGCTACCATCTATAAATTGCTCGTAGCATTGCAACCCTTCAGATATCTCTTTTATTGAATATATCTTTTGCCTGAGTATGTGTTTTAGGTTAAGGTTTCATTAATATAATTAATGGCATTCATGCTGGGGATTGGATTACACTGTCTGGTTTAGAAATACAAAGTCAAATATATAGTGCAAAAATTCTAGTAGAAAGTTAGCATGTGTTTTGGACGGCAGACATGCTGTTTTGATTATTTAACATCCAATTACTGTGCAGAACACAATAAAATATGCAAAGTCATTTCAGAATCTGAAATTTTCATTATGTTTTGAATTGAAGCTTGCATTCATTTTTTTCCTTTTATATTTTGAAAGGAACTGGAAGAGTTGCGAAAGCAGGGTGAAGTTATACCACAGCTCATGTCAGAGTGTGAATCTGTATCTCAACAATTACAGGTAGAGTTCAGCAATGACATTAATTTTAAACTAGTTTATACATTTAATTTCATTCTCATGACTGTGTGTTTTCCCTGTTCAGACTTCAGTGTTTGAAGGCAAAAGAGCTCCTGTTTGTAAAAAAATTACATGCAAAATACACTGTGCCATTCCCAGCACAGGAGTGATTAAATAGCTCCAGTTCTTTGCCTTGCTGTATGATTTCTATAGGTTTTGGTGAGAAGAAGCATGTGCCTACGCGCATGAAATGGAGAACAATAGGCAGAAGAGCTAATGAGAGGGGAAATAACAGAATGAACTGCAGCTAGGGAAGTGTTATGTGGCCTCCCTGGTCCTTCCCTGGCTTCTCACACATAGTGGAACTTTAAAAAAATTACCGATAAATCCAAAAGTGCTCCTCAGGCAATATTTTCTAAGCTTATTTTTCACCGTAGATAATTCTGTATGTAATTGGTGGCACAGTGTCTAATTCTGCAGCAGCAGCAATGACAGAAATATATGCACAGTGCATGATTTAAATCCAGCTGAATTTTAAGATACCAGCCAAGTGACAAGATCTGATGTAAAGCGTCTTTTCCGGTTAATCTGTGTCCTTCCCTGCATGAGTTTGCTTTCCTTCTAATCTGACTAGCACGTGTCACTTGCTCTCTGATGTGCTTCTCTTCATCAGTTTGCAGAAGTCCAAGCCAACTTTTACAGCCCAGCTGCCATTTGTTGCTTTTCCCTATTAAATGCTGTTCATCCTTCTTCTTTACGATTCCTCTTATTGTCTCTTTTGTCTTTAAGGCTGCCGAGAAAAAGAACAAAGATCTCGAAGAGAAAGTGAGGACGCTAAGGACAGAAGTCGAAGAGAGCAAACATAGGCAGACCAACCTTAAAACTGAATTAAAGCATTTTTTAGATGTACTAGACGGGAAGATAGATGAATTACATGATTTCCGACAAGGACTGTCTAAACTTGGGGTTGACAACTAGATGGCAATAGATTTTTTTTTTTTTGTAATCTAGGGTCTGGATGTTTGATGTTTTGTTGATCCCAAGCGTGTGTTTTACAAAATATAACTAGAATGTTCCACTTGTTTGCATTGTTTTTGTACATAGAGGCTGAAAATTTGCTGTGGGGTTTTTTCATTTTATTGGGTTTTGTTTTGTTGTTTATTTTCCAAACCAATCGTGCTGCTCACCGAGTTCTGTTGAGATGAGAAACTTTCTGTATTGCTGCTCTGGCTTCATGGGGTTGGGAACAGGTAGAGAGTTCTGTCTCAGGAATCTGGAACTAGATCTACCTTAAAATGAATATGCAGTCAGTTGTTGCAGGGAAATTTATATCTTTCTTAAGGGCTGTTGCAACCATAGAAACAGAAAACAAGTCTTTTTCTTGTCCGGACTATCGGCACTCCTAGCAACATCCACTTTTATTCCTTGGTGGAGCAGAGAGGAGAGTAGCTGGAGCTCCTGCAGTTTGGCTGCAGCCAAGCGAATCACTTCACACAGATACCAGTATCTTTAGGGACCATGTCAATCAGGTCTGATTCACCAAAAAAAAGAAGAACCCAGTGGATAACCTCAGATACAGGTTGCATGTGCTTGCCTGGACCCGTACAGCACAAAGTCAATGACGTAGGAATGAATTTCGGCTCTTCAGGTCGTGCATCTTACCCGGTAGGTGCGGGCAGCTTCTCTTGCTTAGCAAGATCATCTCTCTCTGGCCTTCAGCTTTGAACCCATGTAGTTGCATCATTATGTGCACCTCTAAAAAACACCCATCGGAGTCCTGGGGCCAGATATCTTTATTTCAAAAAGCTGGTTTGTATACAGGGCACTTGCAGCTCTGTGCAGCTTCATTGCTGTTGATTAACTTCTGCAGAAGTGAAGAAGGAGATGATATTGATCTGAAGAGCAATATAAGGTCACTAGGAGTGGTGTTGCTAAGAAGAAAGCTTCTGCTGGGGAGACTGGGGCAGGGTCATGACCACATGAAATCAAAATCCTTTCGTATGAATTCTGCATTCGCAACTTGTGTATCTTTGACAGTAGGGTGGGAATTAGTCTCCACGTTAGCCCGTCCAAAAAAAAAAACCCCAACTCAAAAGGCAGACGTGCTCTTGTATTCTGAAACTGATTATTCAGCAGCTCTAACTGTGTTTTGAGGAATGCAGGATCACACGCTGGGCTCCAGCGAGGGGGGAGCTCAGTTCAGCACAGGCAGGGGTGTAAAACGGGCCAGAGAGGAGAATCGAGCCCAGGTTTTGCTCTTGCCCTTAGGGCTGCCCGCAGCTTCTTCTCCATAACCTGGTTTGAGAGCCTGTTTACGCGGGATCTGAAATAATTCAGGAAAGCACTTTTGTTTAGGTGACATTGTTATTTGCTTAAATCAGGCACAAGCTTGGTTAAGCATCACACTGGTACATTCCAGCAGTGACTGATATGAAATGGCAGTGGGGTTTTTTTCACTTTTTTTTCTTTTTATTTTAATTTAAGGGCTTTTTTTCTTTTCTTGGCACATCTGAATTATAAAAGTGAACTTTAAAGGAAAGGTGGGTTATAGATGAACACGCTTTGGATATTTTTTCGCACATGGATCTATATAATCCCCATGCTGGAGATAGGTTTTCTCTGCAATTGTCCCTTGAGTTTTCATTCCATTTGTCACTGTTGAGTTGTCACCAATGCCTGTTGCTTACACTGGACTTTGTGTATTTTTGCTCTTACTCCTTTCAAAGAATGGCTGTGAATCTGGGACCTTTCATAACCATTATGACCATTTAAGTATCTTTAAAATAAATCGCTGTGGGCTGTTGATATTTAAAAATAAAAATCAGGTACATAGCACGTAGGCATGTGAAAATTAGACTTTGCCAGCGTGCAAGATTCAACAGTTTTATAATGCGGGGTTAGATCAGACTTCTCAAAACTGAAAATGACGTCAGAAACGGTGTGTGGTTGTGCAAGTAATCCCCATTTTTAGTCTTTTTATGTGATAGTGAGGCAGATAGACACCATTATTGAACAGGCAGCTCATCCTGCTTCTCCTCTCCTCCCAAACTGCAGCCGGTCCCTGCGTGAGCCTTCTGGGCTTTCCAGTGAAACGCTCCTTTGAGCTGCTGTTAGAGCTGCGGAATAGCGGTGGTTTGTTGGGGTCTTCTTTTTGGTGGCCAAAATGAGAAATAAACAGCTCTGCTTTGTATTAGCACAACACCTAAAAATACTCGGTGACATGAAAAATACATGGAGATAATTACTTTCAAAGGGAAAGAATGCTCCATTAGATGAGTTTTTTTCCACATTTTGGGAAATTACCTTAGTATCATCTTTGGAATAAATTATTTCCAAATGGAAAACTGATACATTGTTTCCCACCCCCAAGTAAAACAGGTTAGTGTTTTGCTTTTTTCCTATTTGGCTGAACCTGTATTTGCTGCTTTTGACTCAAATTCACAAATAGTTTTGTTTGGCCTAAAAGTGCGTTTTCAGCAAAATTAGCACTTGCCAGTGTTTTTCTGTCTATATGTCTCACTGATGTCTCCTTTCCTAAGGGAGCTCGCTGGAAGAAAACTGTCTTACTGTAAGAGATTCAGTGCCACCTCTCGCTATGTCCTATTGTTCAAAGGATGCTCTTTTAAAAACACTTTCACACTGGCTGCCTCTGTGCCCAGGAAACAAATGCTGTTTAGACAATGCCTTGTTTCTAGACTAACGCCTGGTTTTATTTTTACGCGGGCGATTAAGGATGAATGTTTTTGAAAGCTGCTCAGTGAATTAAGGAGAGTGGGAAGGGTTTCTGCTGTTCCTCCCGCTGTCCCGGCCGCTGCCATCGCTTGCAAAGAGCGTAAATGACTGAAGGAAAAGTCCCCATTAGTGTCCACCTTGTAGTGGTGGGAGTTTCTTTGCCGTGCTCTTCATCAGGCCAAGACAAAGTTATCATCTGAATAGTTATCTCTGTGAAACCCTTCAAAGCATCAGTGGCTTGTAAGGAATATAGCACTGTCTTGCTGAGCCTGGGGATTAGCAAAGATAAAACCGCTGTCATGGTGAGATGTCCCGCTCGGCTTAATGTGCGACTGATGCCGAATCCCAAGGGAAGGGGTGGCCGGGGAAATCCGCCCGCAGCAGCTCATTGTGACAATCATTTCAGCAGAAGCGCCGGTGAAATGTGCTCTGCCCACAAGCTGTACGTGTGCCGGGAGCCTCGAGTGGCCGTGCTGACCTCGCAGCTCACCCACCTTCGTCCGGGCGGTTCTGGGCCTGCCAAGCCTGTAAATATCAAAAAGTCCTCAGCATATCGCAAATGCGCGGGATGGCAGGTGAAAGGCCACACGCACAGCTGGGCAGTGCTGGTTTATGGTCTGACGCTTTAGGTCAAAAATGGGAGAAGCTTTTGCCGTCCTACACAGGCTCAGAAGTACCAGAGCCCTTGCAGAGCGGCAGGTTCAGCTTTCGGGGCAGTGAGGATGCCCAGGTTGAGGGGTCTGGTTCTAGGCACGATTTAGCAACAATAAGACACAGACCTACCCTAAAGTAATTTTTATTTCCATAGATCGTGTTCCACAAGCACCTGTGTGTCAAGCAAAGCAATACGGAGCCACAAGACGTTTAATCCAGACACATCCTGCGCCCCCCGAAGCCTGACGCTGCTTTAGGCTCCTCTTTAGAATATAAACCTGACAATTACGTAAAGTTTGCGTGTCTTAAATACTGTTCTCTGCGGTAAATGATAAGGTACGTGAAGTGAAATAGAGAGTGAGGAGGTGAATGATAAATACGCCGAAGGTGCTTCCCGCAGGAGGGCTCTCCTGTTGGGCCGGGCCTGGCTGGGCTTGGCCTGTGTCCCTGGGCATGGCGGATGTCCAGCCTGTTTGACTTTCTACCGTGTTTTGTCTTAGCTCTTTTTTTAAATTGTTTTAACAGATATAGCCTAAACACGCAGTCTTCAGATGAAGGTGCCTATACCTCCAAAAACTTGATATGCACGTTTTGAAATAGATTCCTTTTTAATTTCTGGTCATTTCGTTACGTAATAATATGGCACTTAAGAGAAAGGCACTTGAGAAAAGTCTGTCTGCTGTTGTAAGTTGGTTTTGGTTTCTTTTTTCTTTAAACACTGGTCAGCAATAATTATTTTAGCCATATGCTAGCTATAAAAGACAGATAATATGTAAGATTTGTGAACTAAGCTTCTAAGTCTGCAGTGCATTGATTAACTTGGGTATGTGGAATGGGAGCGATGCTCAATGAATGAGTATTTTGCAGCATTTAGATGTTTTCATTTAACTGCCTAATAGTGATCATGAACGTACTGTTCTATAAAACTCATCATGAATGACAAACAAAGCACATCATTTTTAACATGAATATATCCCTTGTAGTTGAAAGTTCTGAGAGTGTTTTAGTGTGGTCTGCTATACCAAAATATTTAGATTATGAGATTTTAGTACTGAAGATAAACATACACCCTGTTTTTACTGTTTCAAGTAAAGTTTAGTGAATGACGGACAATTTGTTGATATACAACTGTGGGAAAACACTGCAGTGCTCTAAATGTATATTTTTATTTGGGTTTATTATATTTAGTATATGGTTTAATGAAAACTGAAGTGTTTACTACAGTTGGATCATTGTAAAAAACATCTCTTACCTCATCATTTTGTCTGCTGTGAAAAAGTACTTTCCTCTTCTTTTATTAGTTTGTTTTTCTTTTCAAATTGACCATAGACAGTCAATGTTAACATTTAGACTCCTAGTAGCAGTAAATGCTGGGTTTTATATATATATGAAAGGAAAACTTGATTTTTTTCTTTATGAAATTATATAACTTTGTGATTTTTATCTGATTTTATTGTAACATAAAGTTGTTTTATGTAAAAATATATAGTTTAAGTAAAATCTCTTGTCTCGCTGTCTTCATTGACTTTGGAAAATGAACATCCTTGTGGCTGAAAAATCTGAACTCAAGGTAATGACGTCCTTTGGTAATAATAATAATAATATGGTTTTGATCTGTAAATATGATATAGGGCCTTAGATAAAGTCTTCTTTTCCGGAGGTGGAGCTTTAAATGTTTGTCTTGCTTGACTTGGTACCGTTGGCTCAGCCAGAGTGGGTGCAGGACTGGGGTGGGTACAGACCGCACTACACTGGAAAAGCAGTACCTAGATATATTTTGGATTGAAATTTTGGGCTTAACTGCATGTCAAGAAAGCCCTAATGCTTAGAGAAGGCTTTTGTCGCCCTGTTTGGGGATGGTCAGGACCAAAAACCTGCCCGTGATTCCTGTAACTGATGCGGCAGCCCCTGGTGGCAGCTGGAGCTGGTATTTTCCCTGGAGGCGCAAAGCAGGACTCAGAAGTAACCCACCTTATCGAAATTAGAGATGTGTCGACACCAGTCGTCTCCTGCATTGCTGTAGATTGGTTACTAAGAGCCCTCTCCGAATAAACTATTGCCCAAGGGCCCCTCTGGTGCCCAGTGACACAAGTCCCTGTACATCCTTGGCAGGGGATAAGGCCAAAGTCCTTCTAGGGGTAGTAATGATGCTCTCAGCAGTGTTGTATTCATCAAACAGATGTAGTAAAGTACAAATAATGGTCTCTGATTCTTCGCAGAAAAAAAAACACCTTTATCTGTTGGGATTTGCATAATTATAAAGCTTAGCATAGTAGAAGTGCCCGTGCATACATCCCATCACCTGCAGCTATCAGAAACAAGTCTCACTCTCCTGTTACCAAGCAAATTGATGATCCCACAGTGTGAGTGTCCATTTACCAGCGATCGCACCCCTCTCCAGTCACATGGGGAAAGTCCCTGGTCACAGGGAGGTGCCTGTTTGGAACAGGTACATCTGACACTTCAGTAATCGCCTTGTTAAACCCAGGATATATTTTTAGTGCTGAGCAAGGCAGTGGTGCGTGTGAAAGGCTGTTCCTCGCCAGCTGTTCATAAGGCAGGTGACCAGCGGTTCCAGAAGAAACAGTCGAGTGCTGCTGCCACCAGGGAAATCTGCTGCTTGTCTGTGACCCCATAATTGCCACATTTCAGATCAGAAAGCTCGGGATCCTCCTGCTGCAGTTGCTTGTCACACAGCGCCTGGCCCAGCCAGGTGACACTGAGCCATCCTGTGCCAGCTTGGGGTGGCTGATGAAAATAGGAGCTAACGTGAGATGAAGCGTAAGTTTAATGTTTGACACCTAAGTGAACGAATGACCCCATAATATGTACTCCTTGTAGTTAGCTTCAGCAGCATAGGAAAACCTAATTTCCTTCCTTTTGGAAGGGGGGCCTGTGCATAAGCAGTTTAGTGGGTGAGACCCCGGAGCAGGAACAGGCTTGCTCCCTCTGTAACACGTGTAACTGGTGGCAGGGCTGAACATACTTACATAAAATTCAACATTATTCTGTCCCACGCACTCCAAATGCTTTTAATGTTCTGCATTTATTATCTAAAGGCATGTCTGCACCAACAAGGGAAGAAAAGAGGATGTGTTAATTATATATTATTCCCTTAACTGTCTCCCTACTTCCTAGAAGACTTGAGCATTTCTGCACAAATCCTCTGATACACGGAGAAATGTGCATACGTTTAATTGTCTTACTTTTTATCTCCTAAAAAGTATCCAGAAGCTTGTAGATAATTTTAACGATTTACAACATTAAATATCCTTTACATAATCAGCATTGCCAATCAGAGCAGAACAGCAGCATCAGTGAGCCTAATGCGTAACGGGCTGACCTTCTGCTGCCAACAACTGACATGTATATGTTAGATACAAAAATAGGGCAGTAGCAGCTGAAGAAGCTGGAGTAGCCGTCCCAGGCTGTGAACATCTGAGACCTGGTGAATTTTAAAAGCTTGGCCAACATCTGCAAGGCAAATAGCTCTAATCTTACTGCAATAATGCATTGCTGGGAACGTCTGAGCGATCGTCGCAGCTGAGTGGAACTTAACTCTGACCTCTGCCTACGAAATTTCCACAGGCAGATCTCCGTGCTATGAAATTCCCTTTGGATCTAACACTTTCCTTTATTCTCTTTCTTTTCTCTTTTCACTTTCTTTATGCTCTTTGCTACTCTTTATTCACTTACTCTGTGTTTGGAGGAGGAGACAGCTGAATAATACAATTACGTTTGAAAGTCTGTGCAGTGTTATGAACCAGACCCAAGGCACACAAGAAATGCCCTGTTCACTTTCCATCATTGCATGAAATAACCACTAACATTTTTAGAAAGCATTTGAAAACTGAATGTATCTCACTAACTTTCCAGAACTGTTAAATCTCCCCTGAAACACTGCCTGAAATGAAATTCTCTCTAGATGGAAAACTGCAGGTTTTCATTTGGGTTGAAATGAAGAGATTTTTTTGTATGCCAGGATGGGCCCCATGTTCAGACTTCAAGGTTGGTACATCAGCAGCACTCAGGCACATTTCACAGGGTTGGTCCTGCTCCAGCAGAGCTTTGGGACCTCTTGTTCTCCACTATAAAATGCGTCTCTTCATAAGCGCACGTGTCCCTGTGTTGATGTGCATGGTGGTTTGTACCCAGGATCCCAGAGCTAAACGCCACACGGGGCTCAACGAGGGCTTAAAGACCCAGGACAACATCTCTTGACAATGGTTTGCATTTAATTAGTTGAATTCATGAGCAGATACATCTATGGGTACATGAAGCACATTGGATTGAGTGTTTTTGTTTTCCTTTCATGTCCTCTTCATTCATTAGTACTGGTAGTCTATGAAAAGAAATCTGTGGCTGCTGTAATCAAGAGAGACTGAGCTCTTGCTTTTCTCCCACTTTTCCATCATTGAATATGATTTGTTGCATATGCCCTGGATTGTGCTTAATGCATGCTGGCTACAGGGAATTCAGACATTCCGGGAATTATAAATAATACAGCACAGGCAACCTTTTTGCATTATCATGTCACACAGAGCTGTATCAATTTTCAAAGCTATTTACTTTTAGGCTTTTGCTATTTATTCCATTACTGCCATGGTTCTTTTTTTGGCCTGGATGCAGGGCTGCACTTTCATTAGCTCGGAGATGCAAAACAGGTTCCCGGAATTCCCTGAAAAGCAAATAATCCAGGAAAGAAAGTATTTATGTATTTCAAGTCCCACTTAACTATGGCAGTGTTGGGTGAATTTATAAAGGTAACCTATGGCTCCGAAACCTGAGAAACAGCAGTGATTCACTCTCCTTATGCTGAGGAGGTCCCGTGGTCATCAGCACAGTCATTGCAGTGGGAGGGAATGGCTTTAGGACAGGGATGAGAGAGACGCATGAATGCTGTTTGAAAAACAAACCAAACCAAACACAAAGAGGCACAGATGAGTTGCCCTGCAGCCTTGCATTTCTGATCACAGTTAACGTGTTTAGAAATGTAAAGACAGGAATAAGCTATTAGTGAAGTACAACTCCTCCTTTTCACATGTGATAAATGCTCATAAAAGCCAACAGTGGCACTGATGGGAGTGTACAAACAGGGATTGAGAGCGCAATGTTTCAGCAAATTAATTAGGACTCCCTTTGTCTTGCAAAATGCCTCACCACAAAGCCTTCTTTGGGTCACACCAGGTGACTATGGTGGAGACCCGTATTGAGGGAGGACATTGCTTGTCTGGTTCACCTCTGGCCCGGATCTCTCCTTGCCCAATTTAAAGCTAATTACAGTTGTAGAGATGACTGCAGCCTTGCTAGGCTGCCATCCCTTCACCACGGGGAATACCGCGCCGCGGGCGGTCACCCTGCAGGGACAGGAGCTCGGCCACACAGCCAGCCCCATTTCTGCCACGGGTACAGCACGGGGAGACCCTGCCCTTGGGGGAGCAGGCAGAGGTGCCGGCACACACCGGGGGGAACCGGGGAGTCCCACGTGCCAGCTGTGCCACCCCGGCTGCAGCCAGACACAATCTGCTCCCCAGAGCGTTTACGTCTGCAAAGTGCTCTTTGCGGCACAGCAGACAAAATGCACTTCAGCTCCACTGCTCTGCACGCTCCAGCACACTTTTGAGTGTTTCTATTCCAAAATAGTGGGGCTGCTGGCTCGGGTGGGAGGGGAGAGAGCGGAACTCTCCGTGTGGGCTGGGGGGAGCGTGGGCGCTTGATCCTCTTTCACCGTCACCTCTACGTCGCAGGAAGAGACCGTGGGAAGGGCAGTGACTCACCTGCTGATGAACAGGGATTTGAGCGTCTCCAGGAGCGGGACACATCCGTTTTGTCACCCTGAGCGTCTGCACTGCCCACTGATCCCATGCTGCTGGTGTCGGGGCTGGCTGCCATTCAACCCCTTGGTGAGAGGAGGATGGAGCAGAGGCTGCTGCTGCTTCTCGGAGAAATACCTTTTGGTTTGGTAAAGACACTCATGGGATGGTGTTCAGATTATTGGCTTGAGACAGAAAGGATCTGCAAAAGTCTCTATAACACTAAGTAATTAACCAACCTTTTCAAGTGAGGATAAACCCAGTAGCATATTGAGTTCCTTTCCCAGCCTGGCCAGCATCTCCCCAGACTTCCCCGCCCAAGGAGGCAGCTCTTTGCCCCCGTCCTCAGTGTTTTGCCAGGGATCAGGGGCAGGAGGGGGATCTAGTGGAAAATGAGCAACTGCGGTTTTGCTAAATATATATTCTGAGCAGTTTGTGGCTCATTACTGCTAGAGCAATGGTGTGCTAAAGACGGCTTCTTTTACAGAGCGTTTTCACAAGTAGCTGAGCTGTTAATGTCACTGCTACCTGAGCAGACTTAATTGTGCTGCTCCTTGCTTTCAGCTTAGCGTGACACACAGAAAATGAAAATCACATACCTTTTCGCAAGGAAAGAAAAAACGCCACGTTGTGGAGCTGTTTTGAATGCCTGTTTTCCCGCAGAGATTCGTTCACATGTTGTTCTGAGCTGCTTTTCTGCCAAGCTTTGCTGTGGCATTTATTAAAAGATGCTTTCAATACCATTCACTTTTTATCACCACCATGGGTTTAATTGAAATGATGTGTCCCTCTTTCCCACCAATATCACCTTATTACAGTGTTTAGTGTGCAGATGTAACATGAAATTTTGGAATTAAAACCATGCTTTTCAAGAGAGGGCATGCATAGCCTTACATCTCATTTTTCTCCAAAGGGTTCACACTCTGATCTACCAACCCCTTCTTTGTAGAAGAGGACCAAAAAAGAAGCATTTCCCAGCTTTTTGTTAGTCCTAATGAATGCCTTTGTACCGATCCTCTTTGTCCCTCTCGCTCCTGGTGTCCTGGCATGCATGTACATCTTTTCATTTTAAGAGAGAAAAGAAGGGGGCACAACTGACTGAAGGATGGATCGTAGGTTCTGGCCTGCAAAGCAAGGGGTGGCAGGAGGCCGGCGGTGGCTGCACAGCAGCGGTGGCACCGCTGGGATTTCAGCTGGTGGGACACAGGCAGCACTCACCTCTCCCGGGGCAAGAGACACCCCTGTGCCGGCTCCTCTGCCAGGGGGAGAGAAGTAAAGGCCCTGTGAAGAGCAGGTTAAACCTTGACTTTTGGTAGAAACAGAAATTTACTGGGGTTTTCTCCTTGGTTTTAACAGGAAGGCAGAGAAAGGCAGATGCCTGCAGCATTCATGCACGGTGTGGCTTGTGCAGCACATCAGCCTCTTCCAACCACACGTCTTACAAACAGAAGAAAAACACGGTTTGAATGGAGATAGGCTTCGGAGATTTTAACACAGAAACCCAGAATGTCAGGGGTTGGAAGGGCCCTGGAAAGCTCACCCAGTGCAATCCCCCCATGGAGCAGGAACACCCAGATGAGGTTACACAGGAAGGTGTCCAGGCGGGTTGGAATGTCTGCACAGAAGGAGACTCCACAACCCCCTGGGCAGCCTGGGCCAGGCTCTGCCACCCTCACCAGGAAGAAGTTTCTTCTCAAATTTAAGTGGAACCTCCTGTGTTCCAGTTTGAACCCATTACTCCTTGTCCTACCATTGTTTGTCACTGAGAAGAGCCTGGCTCCATCCTCCTGACACTCACCCTTTAGATATCTGTAAACACAATTTGATATTAGGTGAAGCACTTTCATAGCATGTTTACGGCTCTCTGTATGCAGAAATGCCTGCAGTTCCCCTGCGCTGGGGGTGAGGACAAGGCATCTCGCCGTCCCTGGCACATTTTCCATCCCTTGTGCAAACAGCACATGACCTGCTGATGGGGCAAGTTGTTGCCTGTTGCTGAGAAGCCTGTAGCGAGGACAGTGCATCTTTGTGCAATCACATTATCTAAATCAGCACCACATTATATAAATCACATTATATAACTCAGCATTGATTTCCAGATAGTATTAAATTACTTCCAAGAGGCTCTTCGAAGTGCACAAGTGAAGTAGCATACTTGCTCATGCTCTTGCAAGATGAGCCTGGATCACTTCAAGGTGTTCACAATCAGGCTTGATTTGCTTGGTTCAATACCATTTTGCAGGGGAAAAAACAGTCAGTCTCCAGGCTGTGAGTCAGCCCTGTGTGCTGAACCAGGGGTTGGTTATGGAGCAGGTTCCTAAGTCTGGAAAAGCGTCACGTTGACAGAAACGCTGACAAATCCATAGCTGCACTGGCATTAGCAGCTATGGCCACGGTGCCGGTAACACTGCCTCAACTCCTCTCTTGCTGTGATCAAAGCGCTGGGATTTCAAAGTAAAATGCTTTTTGTCAGACCAAGTAGTCTTTGAATACATTAACTTTAAACCTCCCTAGAAATACTGGCAGCTGCTGTCTGAACTGCCCACATCATAGAGAGATCACAAGCCACAGGGACACTGATTAATAGACATTGATCTCTTTACATTATTACTGGGCTTTCCAGCAAATCTGTGCACTATTAACTCTTTAAACCCTGACAACTATATTTTTTCCAGCTTAATTTATGCAGCTGGGCAGTCTGGGCAGACTATTCCCACCAAGGGATTCATTTACTAGCCCAGGGTGAGATACTTTAAGAAGGGTATTAAATGTCAAAAAGCTGTCACAGCAGTTTTGCAGGTTGATATTAATCTAGTAGTCCAGTAAGAGCTCGTCATCACGCAGCCAACCCACCACTCCCGTTTCTCCCACGTTGTCCATCAGCCCTTGCACGTTGCTGAAGCCTGAGCTCAAATCCAGATTAAGGCCTCTTGCCTCCTGACACTTGTGAACAGCTTGAGTGCCCCATCAACCTAAGGCAAACCATCCTTGGGCACCGGGGCCATTTCCTACCCAGCAAATGAAGTGGGTTTCAGGAGAAAGAGCAGGTTCAAATGGTTTCTGAGTGGGCTTTTCAGGACGTTTTTCAGCCTGGGATGTAGAGAGCTTTGTTGAACACCCCCGATCAGCCCCCAGCTGAGCTTCAGGCACAGCTGCGAAAGAAAATTCTAGGTAGGAGAAATCACTGTCCAGTGTCACTGTTACTCAGCCAGCCTCTCCTGAGTAAATCACTGCTGTTAAACACACAAAGGCTGCAAGATTTGTTGGAGAAATTGCAACTCACTTATTCTCTGCATAATTTAAAGCGCTGCATTTAACTTCCTAGCACTGTAGCTGGGAATTTAACCACAGTAATAGAACAGCAAAGGGCTTTGCCTTGGACTCTGAGCTGCCATTTGGCAGGAGGCACCAGCCCCGAGACGGCAGCTGGGCCTCGGTGCCCTTTAGTTCAGCTTTAAATAACCACACGGCTAAAGGGCACAGCGTGCAAGAGGGCAGCTCTCAGCCCCAGCCCCTCTGCCCTCCCTCTGCTGGGGAAGAGATCTGCGCTCTCCAGGACCAGATTGTCCTCAGTTCCAGTCTGAATGTGAAATAAATTCCCCCTGGTCCCCGCTCTGTTTCACCCAGGCTGGGCTCCGGGGCGGTGTGTCCTGCCCACCAGCTCCTCTCTGCAGACAGCACCCCGCAAGTGTTGAGTCAGAACTCACCTGCTCCGCTCCTGCTTGTGTCTCCACTTGGTTTGATTGCAGGGGACAAAACTAAAAGTCGTTTTCTGATGTCCAAACAGCAGTAGGTGCTGAAACAGTAAAAAACCAAATGAACTCCTAGCCGTTGCTTCTCACATGAAAACCATTGCGTGCATACTTAGTGTGTTGATGAAACAGATCTGCTGCTCTGCAGCAAAACAGGGAATTAAAGCAGTGTATTTGCAATTCTGTTACCACATTACAACTCATAAATATTTGAGAAAATAAGGGCATTTACATATACTGTCAGTGAGAGTGCAGTTGCTGTATGGCTGCCACTTGCTATCAAAAAACTGTACTGTGGTGTACATAACACTTACCTCACAGCAGTATCCTAAAATGACAGTACACTGAATTCACTTATTCTGTCAGGATATATTTTTATTAAGGGTCAGTAAAAACTCCAAAAGAAACTTTAAATCGTTTTTTGTCACTATCTACCTAAAACAGAAACAGTCTCTAAACTGAATATAGCTGAATCTTTAAATAGTCAGGTTCCAGGCACATTGCAAATAAGGCTATCAGGTAATTTAAATTCATGAGAGCAGCTATAAACATGTATTGATGTTCTCAGTGGAGAAATGCAGCTCTGTATTACAGGGCCAGATCCCAGAAAACACGATTTACAATATTTTGGCTCCTCCTTTCATGCCAACAGTTCATTGTAAATGTAGATGTATGAAAAACATATAGCATCTAAAAATCCTCTATATTTGAGCTTCCAGCTAAAAAGTAAACGTTTCAGTAATTACTACAGTAGGGTTTATTTCAAACTTGATGCTATTTTTCCCAATCAGCATTATGAAGCCCATTCATAAGTGCACGCTTTATAACATAATGATAAGTGAAGTACCCATGTAGTTATTTGAGAGTGAGCTGTATTAGACAAGCAAAGTGTTAAAGAATTTTCTGGACAACGGAGGTAGGAATGAAAGGCTCCAGATTATGCTCAGTTCTCTGGTCTGCCTCTATCACTACATATTTGGCTCTACTTTTATCTGACAAAATAGATTTTCAGTTTGTTTTTCACTCCTTAAACCTCGTTGTGAATGCATTACCTACTGTATAGTAACAACCTAAATCACGTATGTTTCAATCCAGCATTTTAGCTGTCTTCAGATGTGAAAACTCCACATAGTTGAGCCAGAAATACCTATGAATGCAATCATAATTTGGAGTATGATTTCTCATGCAAAAATAAGAATCTGTAGCTCCTAGAGAAGACCAATAGGATTTTTTTTTACTTTACAAGGCATTTTGGACTACGAGAAGAACACACACAATCACAACGTTCCTTCATTTTGAAAGGGACAATTTTCTAAAACGTGCAAACTGAGACGCTCTGTTCCAGTCAGTAAGTCTGCTCAGAGGAGCACTGGTTAGCTGTCCCACTCTCCAGCATTCTGCTCATTGTTCTCCTCTTCTTCAGAATCAGCAGACACGTTCTTAATTCTCTGCATGGCTGCCTTAATGCTTCTCTCTAGCTCATTAGCAGATCCTTTACTGACATCTTTCTCAGTGTCCCGATTCACTTTTCTCAGTTTAACTCCTTGCCTTATGGCAGCGAGGATGTTGTCTTTTACAGAGGCATACGGATTTGGCTGTTCCACCTTGCGAAGATGAACTTCACCGCGTTTTAGAGAAGCCAAAACCTCATCCATGGAACCTGCAACAGATAAATCTATTGTTACCAGAAGAAAGAACAAGGCAACCACACCTGGAGGTATAAAGCCCTACCCAAGTGTTCAGGGCTCTTCATCTTTGCTAGACAGGAAGAATGGCCTGTTCTGGCATGGACTGTGTCAAGCTTCTGCAACACCAGGCTCTGGAATTGCTTTTAAAAAATAGTTAAAGCTTTTACATCTTGAATTGAGAATCCAATGCCTTTTCGTAATTATACAAGGTTGTGCTCTGAGGAGGGAATTATACACAAAGGAGGGCGCTTCTTTTTCATTACAACTTTATGGGCTTTCAAAAAAATTTCACTGAACCAAAAAAAACACCTCTTGTATTCTGTATTAGAAACAATCCACCATTCCTGTTCATTTGCTCAGATGCCTGCTGAGACTGTCAATTGCATTTTTGCTCAGCCAAGAGAAAAATGAAAGGATATGAGTAGAAGGGCTGAAACTGCACCACTGAAGGCAGTGGGATCCAGATCAGGCCCTAAGCAGGCGGGCAGGCACCGCGTTTCTGTATGGACTTGAAAAAATAATTCCCATTTTACAACACGATTTAAATCTCAGGTGTATGTTTCTGAACTTCACACCGTAAAGGACACCATGCTGAGAGAGCTTCCACTAGTTCTCTTGATACACGCTGTAATTTGGATTTTACTCTTTCTGTGGGATTCTTTATTGCCAGCTTCAGTCTGCCAGACAGGGAGGCAATTTCCCTGGACAACAGTCGACTCCTACAGCCACAGGTTCCGACCATCTGTATCTCACAGCTAGAAGTAATTTTGCCATGCGCAGTGCACAGAATGTTATGTGATTAACATCAGGCGCCTGAAATGTAACATTCTGCTAAATCCTGTGGGACCTTCGGAGACTGAAATGCCAGAAAAGGATCAAGCAAAGATCCACCAAGTTGTCTTACAAAGCCTTCAAGCGAGAACGTTGATCAAATAGGCTGCCTGGAAAAGACTTATAATTGTTAGTCTCACTAAAGTTCCCCTTGAAAAGTAAATTAACACATTACAGACAATATTATCAAGACCAGAATATGAACCTCTCATGGCTTTTCATGTGCAAAGACATGATTGGTACATGTGTAATTAAAACCAACCTGTTTATGAAGCTGTTTCAGTAAATTCCTGCATTAGAATTTTATCAATTACTATTACAGCAATTAATATGCTGGGTTTTTTCATGGTGTAAACGATCAATCAGATCTCTCCAATAAACAAAAAAGGATTTTTCTTATCCAAAAAATAATGAAAAGTGTTAGGCTGTGAATGGCATAACAGTAAATACTAGCTACTAGCAAGGCTGTTCTAGTTGCACTCAGACTAGTCTGGTGTGCAACTCCTGTTGTTAATCAGAGTATCTGTGCTGGAGTTACCCCACGGACCTCACAGGGAAGTCCACGCACTGGTGCACTAAACACACAGCACTTTGTCACAGGAACTCAATGGCGCCCCAGCCCTCCAGCTGCCTGTACTTCCCCACACCTTGAAGAACTGAAAATGCTGAACTTTCCTTGGTATTCCTGCCCATGGTTTGCGTCTTAACTGAGGGGATACAAAGGCTGCTTAAATGTATTGTGAATAGTCTGAAAAGGAAAAGGAATGTACCACATTTAAAGACATGCTTCATTCGAGCATAAGCTCCACTGTGAAAAATGACAATAAAAAATTGCTGCCTTCCAACCTAGATCAGTCTCCCTGACATAGTCAAAATACCTGCTTGCTTTAGAGATAAAAATAAGCCTGTTAGCAGGATGTAACCAGCGCAGCCTTGGGAGGCTGCTGAGCTCTATTCTCATTCAAACTACTATTTCAATTGCCAAGTTCAGCCTTCAATTACATCTGCGTGATCTTGCTAACAAAGCAGAGGTGTAACAGAGTGTTTGTATGCCAAAGCTATCCAACTGCCTTTTAGCTCCTGGTTGAATTCTACATGAATTCTCTTAAGAAACCTTTATTTAGAAACCAAACAAATTGAAGTGGACACAAGATGTGCACACCTTAGAAATGCAAGCAGCCCAACTGATAGCTCTGTAGTACATAAATCATAAACACTAAAGTGTGGCCTTAGTAAAACCACAAATTCACTCACAGTGGTCTTCTGACTCGACAGGTGATTAATCCTCAATCAAAATGCCACATTTAGTTCAAAAGTTGCAAAATTGTGGCAAGAACAAACACAGTAATAAAGGTTGCTTCTCACCAAACAACATGAATAAATCTCCTCCCCTTGGAATGTCTTCTGATATCTTCCTACCTATTACAGCACAAGAAATGCAGGTCTGGAATTAACATCTCCACAGAACTAACAGTGCTGTGATTAAGCTTAAACTAACTTGCTAGGCTGTACTTAAAAAACATAGTATTCCAGCAGAGATTTGCCCTCATATGTTCTAAAAGATTGACCTGTCCAATTTGACAGCACCTCCCAAAAACGTGAAGTCACACAGTTTGAGTATCAGGACCCAGTGACGTGTATCAAATGGGATACACAAATCATTGTTACTCATTTAGCATCCTGAGTCACGGTCAGTGTTATTGTATGTGGTTTCTTAGACTAAGATTTCCAAGAGCTTCAATTTCTTGAGTAAGACTGCACACTATTCCTGCCCAGAACCAGAGGGAGAGAGAACAGAAAAGCACAGGAAACAAAAAAAATAAAGAACACTAGTTGACGTGAGCCTTCTTACCTATGCAATTATTTATAGACCTCCCGGACGAGTCATCCTGTTTGTGCAGTGCAGGACTTTCCGTGGGGCCACAGGAGCTAAGGGGATGCGGTTTATCCTCTATTGCTGGCGGTGTCTTCAACTGGAGAGGTAAGGGTGGAGGTGGGGGAGGAGGGGGTAATAGAGGAGGGGGTGGAGGAGGTGGTGGTGGTGGGGAAGATGGAGAGACCACCGGTCCCTCACTGAGCTTTTGTTGCTCTGAGTCACCAGCAGTAACAAAAATCTGGACAGGTGTATCTGCTGGGGAATTCTGAGGTGGAGCTTTTGATTCTTTGGCTTCTACCAGCAGGGTGCTCTTCGGCTGCTCTGGAGCTGCCCTTGCTCTCGACGAAGGTGGAGGGGATGGTACTGCAGCCTGCTGGGTGATGCTTCGTGGCAGCTTGGGACTGAAAGGCTGCGGACGAGACGTTTTCAGAACAACATGAGCCGGACACTTCTGAAAAACAGATCATAAGGCAGGAGGTCACATCTCCATTGGACTGGCCAAAACATCAACCCCAAATAGACAAAAAGCCACAGAGTACAGACCTGTCCCACTCACCCATTCAAGCAGAAAATTCAACCCTGAATGGATTTAAACAAATATCAAGGTATTTCTTAAGAAGTTATTTCCTCACTTGTATTATTTACAACAGGTTCTGCACCTGGAAACTATATTGTTAGCGGATTTAATCCTCTTGACTCATTAGACACAATCCTATCCAAATGGTAGCCTCTCACACATGAGCTATGGCTACTTTCTGATGCTGTGTTTTGACACCATTTAGGACTACTGTAGCACACAGTACTTGCCTCCCTGAATGTTTTCAGCCTCTCCAGTGTTTTCTGACGTTCTTGGCTTATCCAAGCTTTCTTCTTTTTCTCCTCTTCTTTTTGTTTATCTCTCTTCTGCATTAAACACAAGCGAGCATTAGTGTGTGAAAACAAGCAGCTGCCAGATTCTTCAAGGCTGCTACCCAGTACTCACTATCTGTATGCTGTGATGCTGCTGGAAGCGTTTTTTGCTCTCTTCTGCCTGTTGCAGTCTCTGCCGATGGCTTGCTTCACACTGATCCTGGTAGAACAGCAAAATTCACACAACCCTTGGTTAGTTCACATTTACTGTGCACCATCTGTGACATTAACTCCTGCGCACAAGCCACTAAACAGCAACCAAGGCCGAGTGCTTGGCTGTGCCAAGAGGGATGGTTAAGCTCAATCAGTGGCAGATGTGAGACCCTGAAGGTGAAGTCTGTGGGACTCCTTCATGGCTAAAGCAAATGGGATCGCTTGTTCTCCTAATTAGTGATGGGGCTATTCACGCTGCAGAGGGAACATACCCAGGTGTGAACTGATCCCTCTGTCTGACATTTAGGTTAAAAAAAAAAAAAAAAAAGGAGAATAAAGAAATAAAAAAAAAGCAGCAACAAGCTCTGAAGAAATTTCACCCAGGTACCAGCTGGAGAGAATGAGGAATGGAGGAAGAAGGCAAGAGGGAAACTAGCAGGGCATTACAAACACACAAAGTTACTTCTCCCCATCCCGTATTTGCCACAGCTCCCAAGTACAAAAGCCAGGGAAGCAAAGGTATGGGAAGCACAATTAATACCTAACAGGGATACCTTCTGTTAGTAACAAAGCGCCGCAAAGAAGCTGCAGCCTTTGATATTTTCTCTGGGAGTCGCTACTTGTGACTGTGCAGAGGGGGATTATCCAGATGGCTGGGTAAGCATTTGCAAATCATCTGGCATTTGGCTTTAGTGTTGTATAACCAATAGACAGCAATTAAATGAAAGAAAACAAAAGCAAAGGAAGTGTCTGCTGAGGAAGCAGTTGCAAGCAAGAGATAATGACAGCTCACAAAACATTTCCAGTGTCATTCCCATTTTGTCCAGGCTAATGAGGGGTAAAAGGCAAGACAGACTGGAGCTTAAATTCTGCTCCCTGCCCCAGCAATCTGTGCAGGTGTCAGGTAAGCTCAGCTCACTGGGAAGGTTCATGAGAGTCAACTGTGACCTCACTTCTGTCCTTTCTAGTGTTCTGCTCTGAATGGGAAACAAAGAAAAAACCAGTCCTTTGCATAGAACTGAGAGGCTGGAAAGAGAACTGCAGCAGTTAAACTTTCCCCTCCCTCCCATTCAAAGGTATCACTGCATAGGTTGTCCTGTCACTACAGCTTCCTTCACTGCAGACCAGGTTTTCCCCTGTACTGCAGCTGCCTTGTAAAAGGCTGGCAAGGCACAGCTCCAGCTGGCCACAGCAGGGCTCTGCTGAGGTTTAGCTGACAGGGGAACACCTCCAGGGTCACCCGTGTAAGTTTGTGCTCTCTTAATAAGCTAGAGATGCACTTGCACCACACAGTGGAGTATAAAACTGGCTTAAAATCGCACTGCCGCTCTTTCTGTTTGGAGGCCTTGGCACTAAGTCACGTATCATCTTGCACGCTCCACCCAAAGCTTCCCTAGCTGATTCCTGTCCATCCCTCATGAGTCAAGACATCAGCTAAAGAAAATGCACATCTCCAGGACTGCATTTACTTTTTTGTTCCTGAGGTTGGCTCTCCTCGCACAGACAGTCCCACGCTTTGTCTCCAACTGCTTAGTCTTCTGCCTCAGCATCGTCATTTCTGACAAGTTAGCGTAATGTTGTCCCATTGTCTGTTCAATGACCTTGAGCTCCTCAGGATTTTCACAAGTATCATAGTAAACAACTTCATCCTGTTTCTCTAAAAAGGCATTTGGCATTTTTTTAAAAACCCAAAAATTGCCACAGTTATTTAAACATTTAAAGAACTAATGACATTTTAAAAGCCATTGAAAGCGGTGAGTTAGTTATTAGGAAGTGTAATGTTCCAGAGCAGAGCTTGGTCCTTCAAAATCTTACACAAACATGTCATGTTACTCACAGGGGTGCTTTGCAGGATCAAATTTATGCTTTTAGCATTCGTTATTATGTAGCTTCCTCTTTCAAATGTCTCTCTGTGCTTTAACTCCTACCTTCACCAACTAGAGTTTTCCTGGAAAACTGAGGACTGCTCTGATCAACACTGGGTGACTTATTTTACTATTTACCAGGTTTTAATTATGCAACAAGCAGAAGCAATGTTTACTTCACAGCGTACACAGTAACAGAGGAGTCAAAAGCACAAATAAGCATAAACAAGACTGGTATCTAATTTGGTCATAAACATGTTACACAGAGACACTTAAACTGGCATACAGCAGTACTCAAGTACCATCTAGCTATAATCACTTCTTTTTTTTCATTACAGGATGTATTTGTAATTTCTACATGTTAAATTACAACAGATTTGTGATGAATTTCAAGACCCATTTCAGCAGGTCATAATATCCAGAATTTCCACGCAAAGATCTGGTAACTACGAGAGCAGTTAAATATTTTCCATAAGAGTTATTCCGTATGCTAAACCAGTGCATGCACATATCACAGTTGTTGTCAAGATGGCCTATCGATGTGACTTTTTTTTAAACTTGTGTTATCAAATTAGTGTCTAATTAGTCAGAAGACAAAATATGAGATGGTGCCATGCCATCAAAGTTTTCCAATGATGCTTTCTACTATCAAGCCCTGAGCAGTGATAATCACCCTTTTTTTTAAGTGAAAGATGAGCAGGCTACATCACTCCTGTGTTCTGGATACACGCTTGAATATTTGTTTATTCTTACCTTTAATCTGTCTCCTTAAAGTGTCCAACTGTACAATAAGCAGCAATTCTTCATGTTTCAATACTTCCAGCTGTACATTATATAATTCCAGCTGCGTTTCATAATACTGTATTTCCAGCTCCTCCACTAGAGTCAGGTTCTCTTCTTGTTCACTGAGGTTCTCCAACTGCACAGTCCCAAATAGAAAATAAAAAGCATTAATAATAAAACATACACACATGAAACGCACAGATGCACAAATACCTGTACAGAGCCTGGCCTAACTGGCACCCACGTATGTGCTTTGGTATGGAAACAAAATACTACAAATGGCTCAGAGCAGAAACTCAGAGGAGCAGAGAACCTTGTTAACCTGAACTGTAATTTTACCTTAAACCTACCAGAAAAGACTTGAATATAATCTGCGCAAATAATACTGCTCCCAAAAACAATGATATATGGTGCAGTACACTACTCTTGGAAAACAGATATCAGGTACCCCTAGCAGCAGTTAGATGGCATCAAATCAAGAAGATGAGAAGATTAAAATTAAATGTCTTTATTTTGGACCACCCTCTGAAAATAATATCTGGTCTTTATCTCCCTAAAACTAACAATTTCAAAAGTTAATATCACAAATGCTAATATAACACTTGGAAATGTTTAAAAGCATGTATCTCAGCCTTTGTTAAGTGTCATCGTATGTGCAGGAGCAATTTTTAAAAACTGGAGACAAGCATTTTTCTACAGCTTAAAACCATGTTGAAAACCTAAGCTGTTTCACAGACAAAGACTTTGAAAGTTGGCTCTCATGACCACTTAGGTACGTTTTGATCAACCTTTCACAGAACAGTGATAGGAAAGGAGGCTTTCCAGGGTCTTACGTTTTTCCGAATGCCAGTTCTCTTCTGTTTCAGGCACAACTCTCTCGCTCTCAGATGCTGAAGGGTTTCTTTAGTCAACATACATTTCAGATTTTCTAGTCGTGGCAAAGCTGATGCCCAGGTGGTTTTACCAAATCTTTCCTGATCTTGTTCCATCTGTTTGTGCATTGCTGCAGATTAAAACATTGCAATAAGACACAAGAAATGCGGTGTACTAACTGTCTGTGTCTGTTTCTACTATAGCCGCAGTACTAAAAATGCTGATGCTATTAAACAATTTCTGAAGCTTCTTTAGAAATTACAAGACTAAAAGGTTGAATTTATAATTTTATATATGTAAGTAAAATACATCATTGTACCATGGAAACATGCTTTAACAGTTACACAACAGTCTACTCAGTTCACATGCTGAAATCCTCAAGGCTTGTATATCAAGCATTAGAAGTGCGCATGGTTTTTGTTCCAAGGTTTGCAGCCATAAATCTCAGGTCTTGATAATGTTTGTATGTGAGCCAAATGCAAGTTGTAAACCAAATCAGTTAAAAGATAAAAATCTGAAGTGAATAAAATGCTTCTTTCTTAAGTTGGACACTCATTCTAACCTCAGGGTCTGCAGAGAGACCAGCAAAGGTGGTAAGAAGCACTCTCAGTCCCCTAAGTTAAGTATTTACACAACCTTTTGTGTAAATCATTCCAATTTACCTCCCAGAGCCTTTACAGTTTCCTTGAAGTAGTTCACAGTGATATCCTGAATGGAGCACACAGCATTTTCAGCTCGCTTAGTCCATTCTTCAGCATCTTTCTGCAAAGCTGCTACTCTTTTAGGCCCCAAATTATCATACTGTAAAGACTTCTGCAAGGAGACAAAATTCGCAGTTACCAACTGGTCACCACAGCGGTGCAGCCTGCATCATGCTATACTTAAGAGACACTCCAAGCACAGCAGAGCATGGGGGGCAAACGTGACCTTCCCCTCACCTGTCACACTCATGCCTGTGTATTGCCCGTTCCTCATTCTCTGGGCCACCTCCCAACCTTTCCTCCCCAATCATGACTTCACATATAACTTTGGATTAATTTATTTCTTAAAATATTTTTAAACTGTAATCTTAAAAACAATGTTCAACACAAGTGTTTTCACTTGTTACTAAAAGTAACTCAAAACCACTCTTCTACGTGCAATGTTCTCTTCTATTTTTCCCCACGTGTTGACAGCACATTGCACTGTCAGGTTCTCCAGTTTGGCAGCTCTTTCACACAGGAACACATATATAAAGAAACAGAAGAGAGTATTTTCATGTCCACAAAGTGTACGTGGATACAAAACTAGTATTATTTTATTTTTTAATAATTAAATTTCAAATGAGCCTAAACAGCCTTTGGGGTTGTTTTTTGGTGGTGTTTGTTTGTTTTTAATACAGAAACAAACTGTTTCATCCATTCCAATTGTCACTTTAATTTTCAGTACAGCATACTAGATATTTTATCTTCACAGATCTATACCTTCAGTATCTAAGAACCTTAGTCTAACCTTAAAATTGTTCTGCTCTTTTTGAGAACAGCTCATCTTAATTTTAACAGACTATTTAAGGAAAAATCAAAACAGTAGATGGCTGTCTTTTCCAGGGGCATCTTAACTTTCAGTACGTGCTTCCAGTTTAAGATGCACATAAAATTAAATGAAGTGACAACTGATGTTTTAATCCGTACTGCTAGAAGCTTGTAGCAGCAATAGAAAACTGCTTTGTGTGGTAAGGTCTCCTCTGCCTTCTGTTCCACCACCACGATTGAGCTACCCTGGTGCATCAGAATTGCAGGGGGATGGCATTCTCAGTGTCACAAACTCATCCAACTGATGGTGGCACAATGAAGGCTACTTAGACCTCTATAAATTCAGCCTACCCAAGAGTAAACCACAGACAGTTGGAGCTTGGGAACATTTTCTTTTTAATTCCTCAGACTAGAGGAAAAGTGGGACACTGGATCCTGAGATCCTCCAAGAGTAGTTCTGCACTAACTCATGTTTGGTGGCTTGGCAGGGGAAAAAAGGAGGTAAAGATAGAGGCAGGGAATGTTAAGTGATTTGAGCTGCTCTGAGAGCAGCTGATGCCCTACTATACAACCTGGCCTTTCACCCTGGGAAGGCAGACCTACCAGGATTTCCAGTTTGTACAGTGTCGCCAGCTCTCGCATATCTCTGAAGGGCTGCAGTAAATACTGGTAGAATTGTGTTGCCATGGTGACCAAATCCTGATAAGCTTCATCTTCTTCTTCATAAACCTTCATCAAAACCACCATTGTGTCAGCATTTTTATGCTGCTGAAGAACCTAGTGGGATAAAAGGTAAATCAGACTTGACTGCTTTGCATTCACATGTGCTGACTGCTGATGAGCTTTGGTGGAAAAGACCTGCCTTTTGTCATCTGATGAACAAGCAAGACTTCCCACTGCACCTAACTGCAAATATCATTAACACCACACTGGTAAAGGCACTAATTGCTGCATATTGCACTGGGAGACGGCAAGGAAAATCATGCCTAGGGCGTCCACCACAGAAATTCTAAAAGCTGTGTACAAATGACTTGGTTGCTGCTTTTTATAAACACAAATGGGAAACTGGGGAAGCCAGTACACTGGAAGGACCAGTAAGGTACTCCTGAACTAGCTCTCGCATTGCTTCCACAATTACTAAATGTCTGCTAATACAAAATTATTTCCTGGATCTAGAATTTCTGACTTCAGGCACAGAAAAATCAACTTGCCATTTAAAGATAAGAACTCAGAAACAGATTTCTACTTCTGATATACCCTGCAGCTAAGTCCCTTTAAAATTGGCAATATTTATAACAGTTTATTCTAATCTCAGTTCTAGTGATGTTACACTTTTTAACAAGTAATTTTTCCACTGAATGACCACCTTTCTGATATACTGCTCCTCATTTAAGGTACTGCTCCTAATTTAAGCCAGCGGGTAGCAGAAACAATGGTGCACTCCACGTGCCAGGATAGAGCGAGGCAGCTGAGGGAACAGAGCTCAGGGAAGCACAGACCTTCCTGGCAGGACAGCGTTTGCTCAACAGCTCTGTGAGGAGGACACAGGGGGTGTTCAGTGCTAAAACAACAAAAAGCATTAAAAACATAAGCTTCATTGTGTTGCAACTGAAGAGCACTGAAATTAAACCATCACCTTTGCTCTTGCCAGCTGAGTCTGGGTAAGAGAGCAGGAGCAAAGTTCCCAGCTGTGGAGACATTTCTCCAGGGAAAATCTGTGAAAAGTCAGTTCAAGAGCATTTCACACCCATCCTCGCTCCAGGCCCGGAACAAGGGGACCTGAACAGCAACATTTCTGACAGACCCAGAAGTTCTGCAGCCCCCAAGGCTCCTCCAGCAGCTCATGGTAGCTCAGACACAGTCCTGGGGCCCACCTGCAGCAATTTAACAGTCTGCTTTCCCCCCACTATTGAAACCAAATAGAAACACAGTTATTCAATTTCTGGTTTCCATACTCAAAGCAAGTAGTGAGGGCCATGCTGCTCCTGGAGCAGTGAGTAGAGGAAAAGTATTAGTGAAACTTTAAAGTCAACTCATGAGAAAATGACTCATTACAAGGGTTTGGGGTCTTTTTGGGGGGTGTCATGGTATGACATTTCATCTGTTTTGAAGTAAAAGACTTGCTTTTACGCAAAGTGATATTATTTTCATAAAATTCTGGATCACAATTAGCCCAAATGACTCATCTGGTTCTTGTAACAGTATTGTTCTTGGATTTTTACCATTGTTTTTGAACACACACACAAGAAAGTGTGTTTACACAATAGTACTCTCATCCATCTTGTACTGGTATCTCCTGCATTCTTCATCCTCTGGGCCAGGAAATTCATTCTGAAGTATTTGAGAACATGAATAGAAAAAGATAAGAAGGATGCTCTGATACTTAAGGCTAGCTCAGTGCCAGAAGGGGTAGGTTGTATTTCCTGAATCTTACATAACTTGGTCTAAACTGCAATCTAACGAATTTATGTCCCTGTTAGGCCTGTGAATACACCACCACCCTATAGCATGTTTAGCCATATCTAAAATATAGTTGGAAATAGCAGAGTAACTGGCACAAAGTTATACTTAACCGCCAAACCCCAAACTGCCGCATGGCCATACATGCTTGTGCTGCTCGCAAAAGAGCATGGTGTCTGGAACATTTCTAGCTGGGCCATGAACTGTTATAGTCTGTTACGGAAACTCTAGCTTTTGTTGACAAGACTGTACATGAACTTCATGTAAACTGAAATTGTCTTTTTAAAAACTGGGATGTTGTTACAGCTGTTAAACACTGAAATAGGAAACAGAAGGCTAACATCAACTGTCTTTCCTCCAAAGTATGATCCCTTTCATAAAACACTGTTCAGCTTCCTTTGCCAGGAAATAGACTGCAAACAGATACTGCAAGAAAACTACACCAGCAACACACTGGTGATCTTAAAACAAGGGTTACAGATACCTTAACATAACAATGTCCTAATTGCAACCGTGTTACCAGCTCCCACCCTTTACAGTCATGCCGACTACAGCAGGAAGAAACACGAGGAACATACCTACAGCAGGAAGAAACTTATGGTACTACAGGGAGAAAGGACTAATATCATCACTTGTTCATACAATCATTGGCCAGAATTTGACACTTAAAAAGCATAACACAATTTCTCTGAATACAAAACACCTATTTGTTATAGGTCCATGGCAAAGTTTGGTTTTAATAAAAAAAACTTGACTGAGAATCCCCCAGTTATAGGTATCTCTGCAAACAAGTAGTCCAAGACCTTCATATGGAGCTTAGGAAATTAGAGCACGATTGTACTCTCCCCTTCAGTTACCATTCCACCCATTGCACAACAGCGCTGGATATTTTTAGCAGTGTGTTTTTGTAGGAGCACATGCAGCTTAAGTAAGCACCCCAACGTCTTATACTGCCTGCCCACCCGGAGCTGGCTTATTCCCCACTTAATCAAGTAGGGCTTACAAAGGCTGATGACATTCAGTACTTAAAGTTGACTTGGCTGTTTCCAGACGATCAAAAAAGTGTTTGTGTAAGCACTCGTCTGAGCGTCAGACAATACTTTGAACAAGATGATATTAGTGACTTTGTCTCCCTTGCTCACGTTACCCAAACACGAGCCTGACCCGAGTGACTGAAGCTCTTGCTGCAGAGGCCACCAGCCTCACACATGCCAACTCCCAGGTGAGCAACAGGCACCAAAGCAGCAGCTCGGGTGGGCGCACCTGTGCACTGGGCTCAGCACTAAACAGAGAAGGTGCCCGATACCGAGGGGAACCTTCCTCTGCCCGCAGGGAGAGCAGGGGCAGCACCCCCGCCCCGACCCCTCAGGGACAACCCCGGGCCGCTGCGCTCCCTCGGGCAGGCCCCGCTCCGTCCCCCCGCCCGGCCCCGGGGCCCGTACCCGCCGCAGGGCCTCCTTGGCCCGGGCCAGGTGGCCGCGCAGGGCCTTGGCGCGGAGCTCGTGCAGGCTCTCGAAGTACTCGTCGTCGTGGCGCCGGTCGTCGGCGAAGAGCGCGTCCAGCACCACCCGGCCGCCGCAGAGCTCCAAGGCCCAGCCCAGGTAGCGCTCCAGCTCCCGGCACAGCTCCTGCACCTCGGCCTCGCCCGGCGCCGCGCCGCCAGGGAACAGCACTGCCCACAGCCCGCCAGCCGCGGCCGCGCCGGGCAGCGTGGGCGGCAGCGCGGGGAACGCGGGCTCCAGGCGCGGGCATACGGCCGACAGCTGCCGGTGGACGCCGCGCAGAGCCGGCGCGGAGAAGAGGCCGGCCCAGCTCTGCGGGGCCTGCGCCGCCGCCTCCGCCCGGCCGTGGCAGGTCACGGCGAACGCGCCCTCCACGCCGTTCCAGGCCACGAGGAAGCGGAGCCGCGGCGGCTGGGGCTCGGCGAAGGCGGTGTCGCGCACGGCCACCCACCCCTCCAGGCTGTCGGGCTGCGGCTCCATAATGGCGGCGGCCGCGCAGCCCCCGCGGAGCGAAACAGAAACCGACCCGCCTTAAACGGGCCGCGCGCACACCGCGGGGGGGCGGGCTCCTCGCGTGGCGTCACCGACAGCGCGCGGTCCCATTGGGGGACGCCGCTCGGGGGTGGGGACAAGGCGTGGCCACCGGAGGGGGTGGGGCGAGCGGCGCTCACACCGCAGGCACCGAAATAAGCAATAACATTAAAAGAGCGGGAGGTGTGGTCTGCACAGCGCACGCATAAAGGCCCCGAGTGTGCAAAAAGCAAACTATACCTATATATATATTTTTATATATATATATGTCAGAGCAGCAGCCCTAGGAATATATTACATGTTCTGACAAGTCAGAAAAAGACTTTTTAAAGCATTATCCCTGAAGTAGCCAGGAAAAACAAAACCAAAACAAAATGAAACAAACAAACAAACAAACAAACACACAAACAAAATCAAAACCAAAAATACACAAACATCTTCCTTTCTTGACAATTTGTGCTGAGACTTCTTCTCACAGTATAAGTCTGTTTTGTATATTTTATTGTAAACTAGTGGTAACCACCTTTCAGCAACTGCACTGCATCATGTGCCCTATAGGAAATGAAGGTGTAGAAAATCTCAAGGCTTAATATTTGCTTAGACTGGCATAAAACCAGTAAAACAGCTGTAGGAAACATATATATATATACATATATCATATATATATAGATAGATAGATATGTTCTGTAGGAAACAGTTATTTTGCAAATATAATAGGCCCAGGACAGGATCTCTCAGCAAGGCATATTTTAATAATGATTTTATGAGACCGGGTGTTCTACCTAAAGGCAGGCACACCTAATAGGGCAAAAAGCCACAGCTTATATCCCCCCAAATCCCAGCTGCAATTTCCCTCCCCTGTTCCCCATTGATTGGGTACTTCAGGGTTTGCAGACTACCCCAACACTTGACTCAGTTTACATACAATACCCTTCCCCCTAAATTAACTTGTAAATACAGGTATCAATATATATTCCAGGAAGAGACTGTGTTTTACATTAAGGATCCATAGTCCAATGTCTCTTGGTCTTTCCACCTGAATTAACTTGTAAATACAGGTATCAGTATGTATACGGGTATTAATATGCATACAGGTGTCAGTATATGTTCCAGGAAGAGACTGTTTTACATTAAGAATTCATAGTCCCATGTCTTCGGTCCTTCCCCCCTGCTGGGGTCAGGCGCCAGGTCCTCAGTTATGTAAAAACAACAGTTCTTCGTTAAACGTTCCTTACAGTGCAACAAGCAGTTGTTTTTGGGCAGGGTGCACAGTCCAACTCACGGGCGTTACCTCAGGGCGTCCCCACGCTGCACGGAGCCTCCGCCATTTCCCGTGTCCCGTGCTCTGAGCTGTTGGCGCTGTGGCCACTGGCTGAGGGAAAGCTTTCCATCCATCGTTCCAGCAGGACAGGGAACTGCTGGAGAGAGTCCAGCGCAGGGCAATAAAGATGCTGAAGGGAGTGGAGCATCTCTGGTGTGAGGAAAGGCTGAGGGAGCTGGGGCTCTGGAGCTGGACAAGAGGAGACTGAGGGGTGACTCATTAATGTTTATAAATATATAAAGGGTGAGTGTCAGGAGGATGGAGCCAGGCTCTTCTTGGTGATAACCAATGGTAGGACAAGGGGCAATGGGTACAATCTGGAACACAGGAGGTTCCACTTAAATTTGAGAAGAAACTTCTTCCTGGTGAGGGTGGCAGAGCCTGGCCCAGGCTGCCCAGGGAGGTTGTGGAGTCTCCTTCTGTGCAGACATTCCAACCCGCCTGGACACCTTCCTGTGTAACCTCATCTGGGTGTTCCTGCTCCATGGGGGGATTGCACTGGACGAGCTTTCCAAGTCCCTTCCAACGCCTGACATTCTGGGATTCTGTGTTAAAATCTCCGAAGCCTATCTCCATTCAAACCGTGTTTTTCTTCTGTTTGTAAGACGCGTGGTTGGAAGAGGCTGATGTGCTGCACAAGCCACACCGTGCATGAATGCTGCAGGCATCTGCCTTTCTCTGCCTGGCTGTAAAACACTGTGCAGTCAGATGGTGCTTGTCCTTAAGTTAAACTCAGTCCTAAGGTCGTCATTATACTGCCTAAATACCACCTCTGAGGGGAGCAGAGAGCAAAGGGGATTTTATACAGCACGTCTCGTGTTCAGGCCTTGTTTGCAAGGCTGAGTTTAATCCACAGTAAACAGAATGTTGGAAGTAAAGCTGGCAATGCTAATTTTTCAATAAGTTGAGGCCTGCAATATAGTGTAGCTTAACAGCATAAGGGAAAAAATAAGTTATCATTTGGAAAAATTAATAAAATCTGCCTGACAGCAAAAATGTTAACACTTCAGCAACGGCTACATCATTTATGTGAAAACGTTTCTGCTCTGATCTCACAGATGATAGAAGCACAGTCAGTGGTAATGAGATCATGACTACCAAGGGAATTAACTTGTAATTCTTTACCAAAACAGCAACAATTGCACTGCTGGGAATGTGAGGGAATGACACCAAGTTTAATTGGAAAAGGAGGGAAAAGCAGAGCTGTGTCAAGATCCAGCAGACACTTCCCCTTGTGCTGTCCCTGAACTCAAGACATATATAATGCAATGATCTAAAACGTGCTTAAAAATCTCTTGCCAGCAAGGCTGGCGCAGGAGCATGTTCACAAGCAGAAGGTTATAAATGCTGGACAACTGTGGTTTGAGTAGGTACACAAAGCTCAAGTGCTACCATAATCGCAATAATCAGTGGTGATATACAACCTGGTTTTTATCAGATGAACCATTACTGAGTGCAGACTGAAGGGATACATTCCCATGAAAACCCTCCCTAGCTGGGCTGTTGGCCACTTTCCTCACTATAATTAGCTTTCCAGAGGTCTAGCATGCACATACAGGGTGGGGATGTACGTATATGTACAAGTGTATGCAACAGTATGATTTCTGATTTCTTTTCTGTATTCTGAATTTTAATATTTTTTCCTAGAACCTGATCTTGATTCCAACTCAACCCCATAGTAAAGCTGCTGCTAATTTCATAGAGAGGAGGACTTTGCCACTAAACACATGCGAGGACCAGGATACCTCCATTGAACTGTGCAGCCATGCTGTAAGTGTGTGTCCAGCCATTTCAGTCTGTGCAGGGTGTGTTTGCTGAATCACACACACGATACTCTGCCCAGCACCACAGCCTTGGAAATCCCACCTAGAGTCAATGACTGCACCCTGCGGGGTTTATTAATACCACCTCCAAAAGTGAGAGGGTGCTCTGGCTTCAGCGAGGGCTCCCTATAATTGTTCCAAGTACTTCATATCCAGGAATCAACCTTCAGATCCTTTTCTCAGTGCATGACATTCATCCTGGTGACACTCAAGCTGCTGAAGGACGGCCAGGGCACGTCTATATTTGTTCCATTGCTCATTGCTGGCATGTCCCTATCTGAGCAAAGAGACGGTCTAGGGTTACGGCAATAAGTCTTCCAACTGCAGTCACAGGAAAGTGGCAGGAATTGCTTTCTCGTGAATTAATTTTTACTAGGGGAAATAAATGTGAAGTTTGATGCCATCTGAGCTATCTGAAGAATTTAGGACGTCTTAAGATAGAAGGCAAGTTTTTAGGTAGTCACATTCTTTGTTATGTATTTCCGATAACTGATGGTCACGGACTTAAACATTCTTCACTGTAATTGTATCTGTGCCTGTAAACTGAGCAAACACTGAGCAATCATCTGAAAATCTTATTTAGGCAGCAGGGTTCCAGACGAGCTTAATTATGCTCGTTTTAATTTTTATAATTTAATTTCATTTTGGTAGGAAAAATACTTGTTAATTCACTTTTCTAGTCAGTAGTAGCTTCTGAAGCAAGCCTTATTACAATTATGGGGACAAAAGTCTTTGTGGGAGCCAGACAACATCTTCTGGTATGTGTCTCTGTTTGATGTGTTAGAATTTGCATGATTTATTTTATCACCTTTAGCATAAATAGTATTTCTGCCTAACTTCAGTGGTTTTGTGGATAGTTAGACATTGCTAGCTGTAGAATTCACACCCATGTCTGCAATGCCAGACGACAAACGGTGAACTTGTGCGTGTGTTTTCAGACAGATCCAGCAGGCTGGATTGTTTTCCGTCATTGATACAAAACCTGAGTGGGGAGTTTGTTGGCATTTTTCACTCGTTTGAGAAGTTGCTTTCTAATAAGTCACTGACTGTGTTGACTTTGTTAGCTAAGTAATCCTCAGGAATATTAGTAAAATATTGATGAAATAAATTAGAGGTGATGGCAAGTACTCACAACTACAAAGACCATAAAAAGCAGTTTGAAAGCAAAGCTTATGTGAAAGCTTCTGCAGAAGCTCTGATAACCTTGATGTCTGACTGATCTTTTGGATTTTTTTCGATGAGAAAGTGGTTTTAAAGCTTTCCTGTGCTTCACTGAGCCAGGACTAGACATAACTATGGGTTAATTAATATTCAGCTGAAATATTCCCATGAACTCTTTTGATTGTAGTAGTAACCTGCTGAGAAAATTGACCTGAGTATTTTTGCAGCTGTGATTTTGTCCGGAGGGCTGCAGGGACGTTTCAACTCTGGCAAAGCACTGTCCTGTACTGGCATCATTTCGTGTGCTCTTCTTAACGCGGCTGGTTGGAAAGAGTGGGCTTGAGGAGTCAATGTTAATGTTGCTCTTGCACCTTTATTGTTGTCCCACATGCATCTGCTTTATCATACAGCTTTGCATTTCGCATCCACACGCTCTTTTCACACTTCCCACGTTGCAAAAAATGGACAAAGGGTGCAAGCTCCAGGTCAGAGGAGACTCTCAATTCAGGTGTCAATGACCTGCCTTTTTTCCTAGTTACTGATGATCTCCGTGATAAAGCATACATCGAACATTTTCCTGAGCTTCATTTAGGTTAAAATATATACTTTTACAGCACCCTAGAACCCTCAAGGGGCAGTATTTTTCCCTGTTTTATAGAAAGGACCTCAGACCTGGACTGAAAATAATCTTAAAAGAAACCTCAAGTGCCGATGTCAAGAATGGCCACTTGAAAAATCCAGGACAGCAGCTGAAGGATGAGCAGACTTCAGACCAGGCCACCTCCAGTGGCACAGAGCTGTGCTAGGTGCACCTGAAGCACAGCTGCAGTGTTGAGCTGGGGACAGGACTACTCCACTTTTGGGAAATCAGACATCAGGGTTATAGATGAGGCACTCAGAAAACATAGGATGCCCACCACAGAGAGATCTCTACTCTGCTTTGCAGGAAAGTGAGAAAAAAACAAGTTTCCTGGGGCTTCCCTTTAGTATCTTCTCTTAAGAAGTGAAGCTGCTGGCTTTGGGCTTTCCTGTGGCTACCTCCAGGCCCTGAGCAGTCCTCAGCCAAACCTATTCCATCTATATATTGTTAGGCAAAAAACCCTCATGCCTGGTATCTAAATATGGAGCTAAGGATCTTTCTTGTCTTTTACAGGTTTGAGACTTGTCATCTCAAAAGCCTCACTGAGGATACCAATGTCATCCAGATCTGGCAGAGCAAGAGAGTATGAAACTAGTGACCAGTTGCCTGGTCGTTCAGCTTCCCCCCCAGCCCCAGAGTTTAGTGAGACTGAGGCTGAAGGCTTGATATTTTATCACATGGATCTTTACGGATCAAAGGAGAGGTTTGATATATTTCCTGAAGAGCCATCTGGTCAAGTAGACAGATCTCTGGGAGATACCAGAAGGGAATCCACATTGAATAGCGAGAAATTTCAGTGCTCACAAGAAGCTGGATATGACTTGGAAAAGGAGGTTGCAGAGTTGGCTAGGATGTATGGACTTGATGAGGATAGAGAAAAAGAGCTTGAACTTCTTGGAGGGCACCTGGAGACGGTGGAGAGCAAATGGCCACCTGCCCATGCAGAAAAAGCAGGATCACAGGGCTCTGTACATAATGCATCAAAAAGCAGCTCTCCAGTGAAAGATCAAAGTCAAACCACAAAGCAACAGGGACTTCCTAGTGAGGCTTCTCAAGATGGAGATCAGAGCAAAGCCAGAGTGGAGGATGAGGCTGAGAGCCACACGTGGTCCAGAGAGGGGCTTAGCAGTGGTGGCATGTCAGATGAGTGGAGCAGTCAGCCTGTCAGTGAGGAGGAGGAGGCGGCAGATGTTTTTTGCTGTACCTGCAAGATGCCAATCCGAGCTTTTGACAAACTGTTTGGTGAGCACAAGGATCACGAGGTGGCTCAGCTCCCCAGTGCTGTGGAAAGTGAAAAGGTAAGAGTAACACAAGTGTACTGAAGTGCCTCTAAAACAGCATTCAGACATGCTAAGAATCACAGTGGGTGTTTTGGTAGGAGGAGATTCATAAGAATATGTGCAAGTTGGAAGAGCAGATTGCTCAGATGGAAAACTTCGCCAGTCACTTGGAGGAAATCTTCATCACTGTAGAGGTAAGGCATTTTTTCTCGGGCTGTGTGGTTCTGGCGTTAGAACAGTTTTGATGGTCATAACGTTCAGTTGTTAACAAGGTGAGTAATTATGGTAACAGAGCACAGTGTTATCCTGGGGTTTACCTAGACTGAGGTACTAAGGAAAATTCATCCTAAGGAATTTTTTAAAGTGGGCTTGTAAAACCACATCAAATATTTGCACAGACACTTGCATTCAGAAGTAAAGTGACCCCTACACAGGTTACCTTAATTTTAAATGGCCAAAGACCTGCCATCTAACTACTCCATCCAGAGTGTACCCCTTGTGTTCACTCAGTTTCACTCACACGAGTGCCAGATACAGACAAACCCTTGGACCAGCTGCACTGAGCTGCAGCACTTCAGGGCTTGTGCTCCAGCTCACCTGGTGTCAGCCTGGCCGCAGGGGAGGGGGCCCAGATGGCAGCAGGTCAAACTGAAGCAATAGCTCAAGACACCTACTGGCTTTTCTCTGCTGCATGTGGCACAGAAGGACGTCGGTGCCGGAGCAGCGGGCAGCTGCCAGCAGTAAAGCCTGGACTGCTCCTCATATCTTCCTTCCTAACGCTTTCTCCAGCAGTGAGTGAGGAAACCAGCATTAGCTGCTCAGCTCCCCCAGCACAAATCCATGGATCCCACTGGGTTGCCATGGTTTCTCTCATGGAAGAATGTGCTTGACTGTGGTGGTGGAAACACTTGTGAGATTACAGCTAGGATATATCCCTAGTTGAGCTCCCTGGGCTTAGGTTGGAGACAGTTGACTTGCAGCATTGTTTTTATTATAATTTCTGATGATCTTATTATGCCTGGAACCAAATCCAACACTCTCTTGTGCCTCAGTGGGGGTGAACGATTAGAATAAACTCCTAAAAAATGCAAATTAGTCAAATTACAGCTTCTGTGCACTGGCATTGCCTCCCTGGCAAGGAGAATTTTAGCCAGGCCTGAGTGGGATTTTTCTTTGGCTGAGCTATGGATCAAGCCTGACACGAAGGAACAAACCCCAAATGCCTTGCAGGAAAACTTCGGAAGGCAGGAGCAGAACTTTGAGGCGCATTACAATGACGCGGTGCAAGTGCTCGCTCAGAAGTACGAAGAACAGCTGGAAGCTCTGGGGGAAGAGAAGAGGCAGAAACTGGAAGCTTTGTATGGGCAGCTGGTCAGTTGTGGGGAACATCTCGACACCTGCAAGGAGCTGACAGACGCAACCCAGGAGCTTTTCCTGGAAAACAACAAAGCCAATTTTATGAAGGTAAAAAGCTTTAATTGGCAAGGCTGTTTCTAAATGCTCTTTGCTGCTTGCAAGTAGTCCCCAGCTGGGAAGTCCCAAGTGGCTTTATTTCTAGAGAGCATTTGGGGTGCTCAGTCCACGGTGCTGTCACTGCTCCAGGTGCCTGGCATGGTGGCATTTACTTAGTGGGGCAACACAATGGGGGCAAAAGCAGAAGCAGCAGCAGAAGTTGGTAACTTAGATGCTCAATGATATATGAGTCTCACTGCGGTTCAGAGAGAAGATATCTCTAAAAAGCTTATCTCAGGAAACTCTGGAAGCACGAAGCGTTCATTGCCTCGTGTAGGCTCAGCACTCTTGCTCTATTCTGGGCTCACAGCAGGCAGGTTGATGCAACCACTTTGGAAGATGTTTCTTTTTCTTCTTCGTTTTATTGGAAACTTGAGCTGAACAGGAGGCTCCAAACTGAATACATCAGGAGCTCCTGCAAAGTGATGGATGAATCCCACTGTTGAGGAGGTGTCGAAAAGTTATTTTGCTTTAGCAAGTAGAAAAATAATTGGAAAAAAAAGAGAATTTTCCCTGCTGATGAGTGATTGCTCTAATCTGAGCTGTCCTGTGACTCAGGTGGGTGGGAGCATTTCTATAGCACAGCCACAGGAACTTCTGAACCGGACAGTAAGCAAATCTCCTAACACCTCCAGCCTGCTCCAGTGGATCAGCTTGCTGTGTCACTACAACCTGTTGAGTTCTTGGCATGAGCTGACATTTCCCATTCCTCTGCCTCTCTGAAATAACCTGATTTTCTCCTTAGCTCATAAACAGTTTCACATCACCCCTAGGAACCATTTTTCACCATGTCAATAGCTCTTGGTCATGAGCCCTTGGCTGCCTACGTTTCTCCAGGGACTGTCTTGCAGTGGCATGCACTGCTCAGGCTCCCTCCAATGCAGATCATTTCACTAAATGATTTTCCCCAGCTGCTCTTGGTTTTTGTTTGTGAAGGATCTGTTGGCACTTTGGACACTTAAGGGAGGATACAGTCTGGAGTCTGGATGGGTAGACACTTCACTGCCTGATACTGCATGTTATCTTACTGTAAATTCAGCCAAGCTCTGTCCCTTTGAATGAACAGTTAGGCACGGCTTTGTTCCTAGAGCTGGGCGAGAACCAATTAGCTCACTCTGAGGACTGCATTTGAGACAATTCATGTAAGACAGGTCAACAGCATAATGTACACTAAGGCAAGAAATGTCTCTTTTCTGTCTTTTAACACTCTCTCTTTTCTTTTTCTACAGGCAGCAGTAACCATGGTTGACAGGTAGTGTCATAGTCCGCGATTTTGTGTCACATTCCTTCCTGATAGTTGAGCCTGTTACTGGGGACACTTGCATGTTCTGGACTGTTCAGGCACACAAATGTTATCTAAGCTACTAAAGCTATTGAAATCTTCAGTATTTCTGGTTCAAACTACAGCAGAAAAAGTTGTTCCAAGAAATTTAATGCTCAAAACTAGTTTTGAGCCAATTTTGAAAAACCCAAAGGGACAGTTAGAGCCTGAATAAATCACTGTTTTCAGCTTAGTCATAAGGAACTAATTTCAGTGACTGAGAAACAGGATTGCTAAAGATCATGAAAGAAATGCTCTGGATACAAATCTGCCTGAAACTGAGCTCCCTAAATAGATTAGTAACAGGCCTACTTGTGCATTAGTATAGATGAGTAGAAAGTCAAGCTGTGGGAGCTCAAAACAGATACTGAAATATCTTAGAGGAGCTGGAAGATATCTTACGGCACACTAAATCAAGTGCAAAGAATATACACTGAAATTGACTGCCATCATTTACAAAAACACAGAGAAAAGAGACCCTTTTTCTTCAGTTTCACAACACCTGGTACCACGAGGTCCTAAATTAGTGTCAGAAATTCTAAATAATGAAAGCGCTGGAGCTCATAGCTAATAGCCCCCGTCCCATCAGCATCCAGCTCCCCGTGGCATCCTGAGCACTGATCATTATTTTAAGGAAGCAGCTGTTATTTTAGAGTTTGATGTTCTTTTCCTCTTACTATTAGGTATCATAGAAACCCAACACGATGGTACTTCCAGTTAGTCTTTTCTTTTCCTATTTTTTTCCCCTAAAATTACAGGCTGGAAGAATTCTTAAAGAAAGAATTGCACTTAGAGCTTTCAACACTGCCAGACTTTGAAGAGCGGGTCATAGATTTCTCTGAAGTTGAACAACTAATGAACTCCATTAATACTATTCCAGGTACTCTTCCTATCTAATCAGTATTTCATTTACATTTAATCAAGGAAATGTATTAAACAGAGGTTCATTACTTGTTCTAAAGGAGAACTACAAAGGCAGAATTAGCTTCTCCTTAGTTTTCCCTCCAGTTTTTTTTATTGTCTAGATATACAGAGACACTGGAAGCTGGTTTTGATTTTTTGTTTTCATTTGTTGTCAGTATAAAATCACCAGAACTGCCAAGTTTGTCTTCCTTGCTTTTCTGGATGATTTCCTAGCAGATTCACAAAGACTCCCCCCTTCTGTTGAGGGGTCAGGCATCCTTAGTTGGTGATAACTTGTCTTACCTTGTGGTTGCTTGAACAAAGGTAGGGAAGGACACCAGACTGCCTTAAACAACCTTTAAGCACAGCTTCTCTTGATAACCAGATTTCAGTAGCTTGTTCCTCTACTATTTAGCAAACATGTTTCCTATTACACACAGGAAACAGAGCAAAACCCAAACAAATATATAATAATTAAAAAACCCAAGATATTACAGATTTAAAATCTTTTCTGGCACACCACAAATAGTCAGAAAGAACAATATGCATTTTTTATGCCCATGCATTGTGTTTTCTTCAAGTAAAACATCATTTGCCTGTTCTGCGATTTGAAGCAAGACTAGTTTATACAGCAGTGACTTGATTATCGTCTGCAACTATTTACAGGGTCAGCTCCTAACTTTTCTCCACATGGGGGGAATATGACTCTACTCAATGCCTAGGCTTTGTGTAACCAGCTTTGTGAGGGGAGAGCTGTTTGCCTGTGAACAATGTACCATGCTTATACATTCAAAAACTGACCTGCTTTCCCCTTCGCAGCTCCTTGTGCCCCTGTTATCAATCCCCAGGCTCCCAATACAGCAACTGGCACCTCACTGAGAGTTTGCTGGGGCCTCTTCTCGGATGACACCGTCGAGTGCTACCAGCTGTGCTATAAACCAGTGAGCACCGAGAGGCACAGTGATGAACAAGCAGGTAGGGAGACCTGGACCCAAAGGACACTGCAGCTCCCAGTGACAAAACCAGCTGGTTCCAAAATGCCTTGACTTGCTGCAGCAAGCAGTGCCCAACCTGTCCTATCGGCCACCATGTTTCCTGCTTCTGGCTTTGTCACTCTTCCCCTGCCAAGTCTGCCAAGCTGTTGTTGCAGTGGAGCCCATCACAGGAGCACAGACAGGATGGGGCAACAACTGGGAGAGTGGGAAGGGGACAGTGGATGGAGTCAGGTCTCAACAGCAGCATTTCCTCTCCTGCGGGTGGGCACTGTGTTAGACACATGTGCTGCATCTACTGCAAGGCACAGTATTTTTAGAGAGCAAATCATCACGCCCACTGAAACCCCCACAGTCATCTTACAGTTTATCTCTGTGCTAATAATAGGCTGTAACTCCCCATCACCCACATGCACAAAAAAAGAACCACAGAACCATCCTAAAATGTCCCAGCTTTGCGACAAAACTGCCTTTGCTAATAATATTCTTGCAGAATCTTTTACTAAAAACACCCAGTCACTTCTCCAGCAAAGGTGGAAGCCAGTAGAATACCAAGTGGCCAGTTTAGAAAGAAAAGCAGAACCTGTCCAAATTTTATAAGATGAAGAATGAGAAAGGAGTAGTGAAATAGCTCCAGCTCTTGTCCCACTGCTGGGATGAGCTGACCAGACAGCATCTCAAGAGTGGGAACATGCAGAGTCTATGTAGAAAAAACAAACAGGTGGGTGGGTGACCTTTCCTTTTGTTTTGTTTTGGTTTTTTGTTGTTTTTTTCCTTCTTTCGTAAGCTGATGCATTATCTGATTTATGCCTCCTTAGAGGAAGCCATGGTGAAACAGCCTGACAGCTAATCAAAGGGTATGGAGCTCAAGGAGCTCTCCTGTTCCTAGCACACAAAACAATGCGCCTCAAGTCCATTATTTGAGGCAGCTTTGGGGAAGGGTGGGTACCTGTGTAACAGCACTGTAAATACTTTGTTTTTTTTTTTTCATTTCAGAGCATACGCTAAAAGTCAAAGAAACATACTGCACCATTACTAATCTGTTGCCAAATACACAATATGAATTTTGGGTCAGTGCTGTAAATGTCTCTGGTATCAGCCCACCAAGTGAAAGAGCAGTTTATGTCACAGGTAAAATTTTATTCATATGACTATGTGATGTTCATAGTGAAATTCACAGTCATCTCTGAATTTTATGCCAGTAATGTTCACTGGGCACTTTGTTTCTTCTGATGGGAGTCTGCTGACTGCATGGGAATTTCCTACTTTTATTTGAAGACCCTATCAGGCCAATTGTCCCTGTTTTAAAGTTCAAGAAACAGAAGCACAGAGACAAAATAACCTATTTAAATGTAAGCATGTAGGAGAGCTGGAAATAAGGCTCAAGTCTCCCGGTTCTGCCAGGTGGACCCATTTTACAGCCCTCCTTTTACTTACCTGTGTGTATTTTGTGGATTCACCTGCTGTGCTGCCCTTTGTAACTGCAGTTCAGCCAAGCACAGTTTGATGAGTGTGGCTTGTCTTGAGGAATTCTTTCCAATAGCTGAACTGCAGCTTATAGACCCTGGTTCTCTTCTGTGAAATCCTGACACCAAATTGAGTAAGTCGGAGTGAGATCTTCAAGCACTTATTCCAGATGTCTTTGGCATCTTAAAGCAGAGAAAAGATGCACTTTTATGACGAAGATAAAACCAATGATAGAAAGAAAATGGTTGTGTAATCTGTCTTTATCTATGTTACTTCTCTGATTAATTCTCTTGGGACCTTTGTAGTCCAAATTAAGTCTTTGAATAGTACTGTTAATCACCTTGCCTGCTGTTTATTTTCCACTGGGGAAGTAAGTTTCTATAACTATATAGTATTAGTAGACAACTTTGTTCTACTTTTAAAGTCTTCCAAGCACGTTTGTTGCAAACATTTCCAAGCAACAACTTAGAATTGTTCTTTTGCCTACTTTTTAGCTCCTTCACCACCTACCATAAAGACTAAAAAGATCCGAAGCTGTGAAAATGCAGCACTGGTGTGCTGGGAATCTAGAGACATTAACCCTGTCGATTCCTACACAGTTGAACTGTCCAAGCTGACAGATGAAGAAAATGGTGAAATTACTGAGTGAGTCACTTTTCTATCAAGTCCATGACCTGTAGAGATAAAACCATTTCACGCCATGTGGCATCAGATAGCGCTAAGAAAGGACCCATGACCCTTTGGTCAATTCACCTTTCTAAACATTCCTGTTATTATAGAAAAATTAATTGTATAAATGTTAATTGAAAATGACTATACGGGGTATGGGAAAAGGGTAGGAGTAAATGGAAAAATCTGCATAGTCTGTCAGAAATTGTCTCTCACCGCCACTACTGGCAGCTGTACAAGGTAAAGTGGTGTTGATGGGTTACAGGAGAAGCTGATAATGTAATTTCTTCTTTGTTGTTCAGAAAAATAATCTCGAAGGCCTTCCTTTGTTCTCTTCCCTATCATTTTCCATGGATTTATTTCCTGTAGATCTATTGTTGGGATTCCTAACTGTGAAGTCCTAATTCACCTTCAGCCAACACAAAGCTATCGCATCTGTGTTAGAGCCCTAAACCTGGGTGGTTCCAGTGAAAGGAGTGAACCTGTCCTGATACACACCACAGGTACTGTGCAGTTGGAACAACTCCAGCCGCCTGTTGCAGCATCTATTATCTCAACAGAACCATTCCTGCTGGTTTCAGTGGCCCCCATCAGGCCCGCATCTCTTACCTCTAATTACGCACCTGGTAACCTTTTAGGAATGGAAAAAACACTTTTTGTAACAATAAGTGCCTTGCTTTAGCTCTGTAATTCAAAATTATTTCTGCCCAGTGCATTTGATACTTGAAAGCTACTAATTTCTAAACATTTAAAAAGACTAGATCAACCCAACACCCCCAGATGTTGCCAGTTTGCCAAGTACTGCCACACCAGTGAAGAAAGTTATAGTGTGATTGTACTTCAGAGACTACCTTATAGTGCTGCTGCTGGAACGGGTGGTTGAGGCCGTCAGTCAGCACTTTCCAGAGTCATTTGGATATGTAAAATCTTCCTGCGTAGATATTAGAATGTCTCCAGCTTGGCTGGGAAGCTCTGAGGGCTGGTTCCTTTTATGCATCAGGAAAAAGGCAGTCAAGCTTTCAGCTGGAAGCTTTGCTTTTGGTAACTGACACAGCACTATCACCTCTGCCCTCAGAGCCACACTGGGCAAGGATTAACCTTCTCCCGCAAAGGGGAGATGGAAGCCCTTTCACCCCCCAACCACCTAGTCAAAGCTCTGTTTAATGACTTACATAGGTAGACACCTGTTTTCATTTTCACCACTGCTGTAACAATGCTGCAACATGACTGGGGTGTCTCAAACCTCCCACATCACTCGCACATGCATTCACACCATACCTGCGGCTCTTCTGCACTTGCCTTCCAGGAGAGAGATTTGCAAATTTGCTTATTCAGCAAACTGACCACACAGCCATTAATCTGCTGAATATGTTTCAGTGTGCCTGCTACACATCGGTGACACCACAGAAATAGTCATTCTTAAATCCCTGGAGAGGAAGACTGTCATTGCATGTGTGTATTTTAGGCACTTAAATCAAACTCAATATTAGAAATTGCCAATTCCGCTTGCACAGCATGTGTTTGTTTTCAGCAGCACGTACCTGTAATGGCCCTGTCATTGTTTGTATTGTATTTGCATTGAAGTAACCTGCAGTTTGATTATAATTATTTCATTTGGGATTAGCATGGAGAGATTTATCTTCTCTGAGTCTACATTATGCAAACAGCTGATGCAAATGGATCTGTCAGCTGCAAGCGCTCACCTCCAACACTGGGAATGACCTTTGATTCTTCCTTACTGGGGCGGATACACAAACACCAACTACAAACAGCAGCTGTGACGCACACGGCTGCTCCTCAGAGCGCAGCGCGTCAGACCTGCTTTGTGAAGTCTCCGAAGGGAGAAAGGCAGAAGTGCTTTTATCCTGGGCTGGCTTGGCTGATTTACTTCTCTGAGGGCTGATGCTGCATGTGGCACCTTTGTAGAGATCCCTTCTCTTCAAACTGTGTCCAGCATTTATGTGGAAGAGGCCACGGTGAGGTCTTTAAGTCCCGTTCTCCTTGCAGTGATTAATAATAGATCGCTTCAGCTCTGAGGAAGAGGACTTGAAACCGGACAGTCCATTGCGGGGAGGGCCCTTCATCATTGCATAGCTGCTTCCTGCGCAACACCTGCAGCTTTGAGCTCTGGCTGGGTTTAAAACCAGGTTAAGGCCCCTTTTCTTTTCTTTCACAAGGCTGTAACTAAACCGTTAAGCTGCAAAACACCCATTTATTTGGAAAACTCAAAATGGACAACACTGTCCTGTCAGCCTCAGCCACAGATTCCTTCCAGAGCACTGGTTCATCTTTTTGTGGATCCAAACATTTCACCACACCCTTGCTGGGAACCCTAATGCCTTCAGTTGTTGCTGGAGTTACCCTCAGGCACTCTCCTCTCTTGCAGGCACCTACTTCTGCCTTAACGAGGACACAGCCCATCCTTTACTGGCAATTCTAGATGATGGATTTACAATTGCATGTGATGAACTGGAAAACCCGGAGTGTGATCTGCCTGTCTATGATAACAGCTTTACAAGGTATACACAAGAATTTCAGTTGCAACTAATGCACGTGGTTTGTGGCTGCTTTGCCCACAGCACAACCCTACCTTGAATTTAAATCCACCAAAAAGGTTTACGGGTGTTGCAGCTTATCTCACTTTCAAGCCAGGCACCACCTGAGTCAAACTTCCAGACTGCACATGTATGTATAATGTATAGTGGTTTTTTCATAAGTGACTGTGGTTGTCTTCAGTTTTAGACAACTGCAAACATCTTTGTCGGTCCTTTTAAAATATGGATTACTCATCTTTTAGAAAATCACTTGGAAGTTAATGCGAGTTCGTAAAGAGGATTACAGATACAGCCAGCACAATTACACGCAAGCCTGCTTACACATTGGGCACCTTGAGCTAAGTCTGAACAGGTATTTAAGTGCCAAAGCAAATGCTAAGGAAATGAGAGGGATCTGAATACTTACATCTTGCTGAAAGATCTAGCTGATGCTATTTGGGCCTACAGATTTTACTTTCAAAAACCAATTAGGCCCTTTGCCATTGAAATGAGAGACTTAGCTTGCTGAAAGGCATGCTCCCAGTCAGAACCACGGAAACAATATGTAACCGGGACAGGCATCTGCAGACACAGGGTAATACAAGCTCACATCTTAGTCCCTCCATGGAGATGTAGTGTTACTAGAGGGCTTGGTGGAAAAGAGCCAGGAGAGAGATGATTCTCTTCATTAAAGTCATCATGATAAGCCTAAATGGGATTTCATCCCACTTCCACAGGGTGCTTTTATGTTTCACATAAACAGCCAAAGCTGACACTTATCTCGTTCTGAACTCAGACTGAATTTTTGATGCCACTGTGAACTTTCAGAAGCCTCTTTCACACCAAGATACTGCAGAAAAGAATTTAAAAAGCTCCCAAGCTGCAATGACTAACGCTCGCACTACAAGGAAATTACATCACAAACTGTTATTTCTGAGGTGTGTGTGATCCCCCAAAGGCTGATGTGTTTCCTAACCACAGCAGCTCCTATGGTCTGACTCAAGTTTGCCTTGGTGGCTTTGCAATTCTCATTACTATGGCAGTATTTCGTTCACAGATGTTTACCCATCCATTTCACATCATTCCTTTTCCTTCTCAAGCTGTAGCAACACGGCCTCTTCACAGCCGATTTCAGCAGCCTTTAAGCTATTCCCAAGACATCTACATGCACTTGCAACGAACTGTACACTTGCTTTAAGTGATTGCTGCTGAGGTGGCACAGAGTACAGCTGTCTTACTGTGCATGCTCAGCTCCTGATGGTGAGCGACATTTAAGGCCCTGGGGTGTTTGGGAAGAAAACATAAAATCTGCAGCCTTTTCCTGCTGCTATATCGGGGTTCACCAGAGCACTCTCTTTTCTAGCAAGTAATAACTTTCCCAGAAAACCCAGGCAGCACAGGATGCTGTTCTCCCTATTCCTGAAAGTGCCCGGGCCACTCATTTATACACACCTACCCACACAGTGGGTGTCACAAAGAAACTTGCAGGTTCTGTGTCAGGTCCTCAGCGTGTGGACTTTGCTGTAGTCAAAAATCTATGCTGCACTGCTATGGAAACAGTAGAAGTGGCTTTTGTTTATTGATGTGTAATGGCCAGGTACATAATGTACCTAAACATTGTAAATAGCATCGCAGAGAGTCCCTGCCGAAGCACATATTCCTGTCTCTGTCTCCCACAGATGTATTGGGATCCTGGGCAGTCTGATCCCATTTCCAGGAAAGCATTACTGGGAGGTGGAAGTTGAGGAAGATACAGAGTACAGAATCGGCGTGGCTTTTGAAAACACTCCGAGACACGGTTATCTGGGGGCAAATAACTCATCCTGGTGCATGAGGCACATCATCACACCATCGAGGTAAGGGCTGCGGGGGCTACAGGTCTCCTACAGGAACACCTCCTGTGTGTACACCTGCAGGCAGAGCAGCAGAGAGCTCCTATTTACAGGGGTCAGGCAGAGATTTTATATCAAAGCCCAGATCAAGCACTTAACCAGGGGCCTCTGACATTCCACCATTGGCACTGTGAACTGGTGTTGGATGGATACCAGAACCCTTAAGTGAATCCTCCTGCTTAATGACATTCTTGCATTGAAATGGACAGTCCCTGGAACAAATCTGAATAAAATCTGCATTACTGTAGCTGTAACGGCCTTGTTTTAGGCCACTGAACCCCTAGAAACTATGTATCTGGCTAAACCCTGTTTTATGCAACTGTTCTCGATCTCTCTCCCACCTGTGGAAGTACCTAACAGGCACACTGCACACAGAAATGCCAACTCCCCTTATGGCTCAGCTGACCCTGCTGCTCTCCCCAGGCACCATATTAGCATTATTGCCTCTGACTCCCATGTGATTCAACACCCCGTGTAGCATCCAGGAGCAAGGAACAGGTCACACCCCCAGGCATCCCCGAGTATTATCGGAACACCTCCCCGCTCAGCCTGCAAGAGCTGCCAGGGCGCTGCTGGGTCCCCTTGCACAGGAGCCTGGACGTCACCCGAGTGTCCCCAGCACTCACAGCCAGTAAATGGCAGGGATGGCAGAGCATGGGCCCAGTCTGCCTGTCCTCTGCCTGCTGCTACACAGGGAACGTCCAGATGCAGCTCAGTTGGCTCCCCAGGCACCTGCTGCAGAGCCGGAGTCCTCAGCAGTGCTGGCATTCACCTCCCACACTGCAAGAAGCACTGCTTAATGAGGGAAACAAAACCCACTAAAGCTAATGACTCTCCTATACACTCCAGGCAGGCTAATTAGATTTCCTTGCTACGTTGAGCTAAGAGGTTTGTTCTCATTCTTCTGGAGCAATGAGCAGGGACTTCAGAGAGATAAGGGAGCTGGGCCATTGCTCAGCTTGAGTCACTGTCATCACCATTTCTGCAGCGAAATTTCCTCAGGTTTGAGCATTGTGGGTGGAGGAGGTGGTTAGTGAAGAAGTTGGCCCCTATGAAATGCCAGTTAACTCATTTCAGCTGAATAAATCGTCTCATTTCTGCTCAGAAAGGCACATGTTCCCATTAAAATCTTATATTTTCAGTTGCAGCGTGCCACACTAGGGAGAGTTGTTTGAGTAACTGTTAAAGGACCCCAGCACTACCTGAACAGTGCCTACGTGGGGCAGAAGAGGGCTACCCTGGCAAAGCTGCTTACCTACAGGGCATCTTCCTGGCCTCCAGCAGTTCAGTAGTGCAGGAACCACAAAAGACATCACCCTTTAGTAGATAAGCATGAAGACTGGAACTCCCCCCTTGAAACCCGCCTGTCTGAGCAGGGAGGTCTTGTAGGAAAAGCAGCCAGGAATGTCATTTAGAGACTGGGGTTTGAAAAATTACGTTCAATAGTGCAGAGGATGCTGAGCCACACTCCTCAGGGAGCAAGTGGGCAGCGTGGCAGGGTCTGTAAGGACAGGGTTGTGTCATCGCACCAGCTCACGCCCTGGCAGCGCCCACAGCTCCCCGGGGGCAAGGCCAAGTGGATGCCAAGCGCTGTTCTGGGGCAGTCTGACGAAGCACAGCTCCAGCGGCAGGGAGCAGATTGACAGAACGGCCACACTGCCCTGAGACATGGAAAAAAACGCACATCCCATGTTGAGCTCTGACCTCCATCTCTACAGGCAAAGTGGGTGGGTCTGGGACAGTGACCACAGGGCACATGGGAGGGGTGGGACTGTGAAGCAAGAAGCTCACGCTGGAACGCTCCTACGTGCAAAAAGCGCTTCCCTTTGAAAGCAGCCAGCGTTCCCTCAGGTCTTTTGTCTGTCCTTCTTGCCTACAGGCACAAGTATGAATTTCTGCACAGTGGGATGACACCAGACATCAGAATTACTGTCCCACCCAAAAGGATTGGCATCCTGCTGGACTACAAGAACTGCAAACTGTCATTTTTCAACGCAGATATTGCCCAGCACCTTTACACATTCAGCTCACAGTTCCAGCATTATGTCCACCCCTGCTTTGCTCTGGAAACACCTGGTATCTTACGGATACATACTGGAATTGCAACACCCCCGTGGACTGCCCTCCCATAACCTGTGTTCTCCATCTACCACATCTGTGTGTAACTGCTGAGCAATGCCCTCTTCCGGCACTTACTGCTCCATCACGCTCCCTACAAACCACAGAGCAAAGCAACCCTGACCCAAACCAGCTGCCAGGCCTGAGCCCTTACAACAGTCTGTTCTCTGAGGTGGGATCTTAGCAGACAACCGTTATAGTCACAAGATCCATCAGCATCCCAGAATTCTCCAGTTAGAAATGGATAGCATCCTTCTCAGAGGTGACACTGTCACCAAGCAGCAGTGGCAGCTGGATCACTGGTTCCCCCAGCACCCATTTGGTACCTAGGAAACTCCTCTGTTCCAGAGCAATCACCAATTCCACTCTTGTGTCTGCTGAAGAGCTAAAAACTGAAAGAAAAACAAAACCAGCAAAAGGCATAATCACTGTACAGCCGCTAGACAGAGCTGAAAACACTCCAACCATGAAGCTGATCGCACAATCAAGTATTCTTGTCGCTACATGAATTCTGTGACACAGGATAATCAAATACACCTCCCTTGTGTGTGAACTGTGAGTGCCTACCATACACAGTGAGGCTTTTTGAAATGCCCAAGCGTGCGCTGTAGTCTCACACATTAAAAAGACACTTTTACATAATACCCATGCTTCTCATTCATTTATCCACAGAAAAAAAAAACCCAAACCAAACCAACAAAAAACAAACAAGAGGCCTTTTGCGGGGCTTGATTGCCTGTATAGAGAAACCTAAGGCGCTGTTTTTGCTCACCTCCACCTGGGTATATCCTCCACACTCACAAATCCATTCTCCGCTCAGCACTCCACAATTTGCACCCTGATGCTCTGGGTGCCCCATGAAGGCTGAAGCACTCTGGTGCAGCAGGATCGTTTCCAGACACCAGAGAGGCGCTGCCTGTCAAACAGCCCGTCTAGCTCTGAACAGCCTCATTCGTGTACGTCAAAAATAGCCAAATTCAATCAAGAGCCATTAAGCTTTTCCACATATTTATTGCACATTCATTACAAAAATAACTGTTTCAAGTTTCCATTCTAGGGGACAGTCAGGGACAGGTGGTGGCCTCTACAATATACAGGGTCTCTACAAACACAGCCTGGCAAAACTGAAGAGATTTGATGTAGAACTGTGTGCCAAAAGCTTCCTGTTCTTCCCCAAATAGCTTTGAAAAAGTTTCCATGAAACAGACTTTGCAGAAATCATGACAACAGAAGCTGAGTATGTAATTATAGCAGCAATTAGTACCGTCTTCTCTTGGATACCTATTTCTTTTGCAATACCCAAAAGAAGATGGGTTTTGTGACACTGAGCTATGTATGTACAGGGTGATCTCTCGGTCTACCAGGAATTCAGGGATTTCCAGGGCAGAAAGGGTGGTGACGGTCACTCTGTCGGACAGCCAGTCGCTGTCTTGCAGTGAGCACAACCCGTGTCCCCCTGCAGCAGGTGACTCAGCCACCGCCACTGCAGAGGCCACGAGGTGGCCACGTGAGCCCTGCTGACGCTGGCCAGGCCATACCAGAGAACAGCAGCTGAAGCGTACAGGGAATGCCAGGGAATGAAGGGGTGAGGAAGCACCATTCTTCGCTCCAAAATGCGTGACTTGCAGCAGGATCCAACTTCCACCCACTGGAACAAGTTTTACCTTTGTATTCCAAAAACAGAGAGCCACGCTCTTCTTTTAAATGGATATATCTGAAAGAGTGAAACACACAAGTATCAGAGCAGAGGTACGAAGACATCTGAACCTCCCAAAGCCTTTAATGCAGAAAGGGTTCTGGTGAACCCAACAATTTTGATGAAAGCAGATGTTCTCTTGTGAACAGCCCCATCACTCCTCACCAACAGCTTTCACCTCAAGTGTTCAAACCATACCTGTATCCTGGTGCCAGGATTCACTTCAGATGATACAAGAACTCAATCCAAAGTATTTTTCAACTGGTGAGCTCCAGGGACTTCACAACACTCTCGCAGGACTGCTGCAAGGACAGACCTTCTGAGCCAAACATGATGTTCTCAGCACTGGGGTGGGACTGTCCAGGCACCACACAGCTCTGTCACTCTGCTGCCAGCTCGATGAATCTCTTGGGGAGCGCGGGCCTGGTGGCTGAGTATGGAGCAGCCTGTTCAACAGAATATGACTCGGTGGTCATTACCAGGCACTATCTGGAAAAAGAACAAACAATAATTGGCCACCAAGTTAAAAACAACATGGGAAATGAGTTTGCATGTTTCTATTTAACAAAAGCTTCACCTGTCAGCAATAACCCAAGTATGTCCTCTCTTAGGAAACCCAACCCTGTCCCTTAAATATTTATACAGCAAAGGAAAAGTTATGAACCACCTGTATTTTTTAAAAGCCAGCTGTCACTGTGAATTACCTTTATATAAAAACTTTACAGGGAGGTCACCACGTCCACTACAGGGCCTGTTGATCAGACCAGCACAGCACCCAGGGCAGACGTATCAACCTCATCTTTCCGTGTAAGTCCAGCGGACAGGAGGAAGTGCGGTACATCTGTACAGCTGTGAGTGAGGGCCAAACCCTGCACAGAACTGGAAGCTGTATTTGACAGCAAAAGAGGAGTCTCCTACCGAAGCTAAAGTGCACTAACAGGTCCAGCATGGTATGGTACCCCAGAGCAGACTAACACCACGTGTTAGTCTAGTTAGACTAACATCTGGAATCCTGGATGTAACATCCAGGGGACGTTGGAGAACTGTGCTGAGCTGTTGATCTGAGAGCTCTTTGCATTGAAAGGTGCCTCAGATGAAGCAAAACCAGTTCTCATCTCTGGTCTATCTACAGGAACTCTGCCTCACTGCTGAACTAGCCCACATGAAGGGACAACAGTTATTTAAAAACGAGCGCTTCGAGATGCATTTTTCCTGGCACCTGTTGGCATTTTTCGTCCTCTCTGTTCCTTTGCACTATGTGCATTTACTGGCACACAGCAAAATTCACCTTCTGTGAAGGACAGGAGCTCACGCCTGAAGTTCTGGTGTTGGCCACCTGAACCCCACAGGCTGCCCCGATGTGCAGCGGTGATCTGTGCACCCCTGCAGAGCTTGCAGGAACTGCCCAAGGATGCGACACCCCAAACCACAGCTCACCCAGCAGCAACTCCAGGGATGCCCAATTACCCTCGGGCTCAGTGAGTCACCCTCAAACCCCCCCGGGGTAGGCAAAAGGGATCACATCTTCCAATTCCTGTCCGCTCTTCGTTTAAACTATCACTGCAGGCTGTTGCCACTGGAGGGCATCACACAAAGCCCTTTCACGAAGCTGCACCAGTTATCAGACAGGTTTACACAACAATCAGAGTTTCCAAACTGGTTACCATAACCCTTCAGCACGTCCAGCGTCTCCGCTCACCCAGTCCTGGAGCAGGAACAAAGGGACCCGCAGGCCTGCCGGCAAAAACACAGGTGAGAACGTCAAAAGCACAAACGCAACAGGCAACACAACAGCACTGAAACATGGTTTAGTGTGTTCGTTTAGTGTGTTCAATTCAAACCAAACACACCCACCGTTCTCTGCAGAAACACCTTTTAACTTGTTCCCTCTAATTGCCATTAAAATCTTGTAGGCAGACGAAGTAGGTCCTGACTTTATCTCTCAGGCAGGCCTTGTTCTTCCACCATTTAATTTAGGAGGATAGTATCAGTGGAGTCAATATAATGTTACTGGCTCCACTTTCTTAGTCCTCCAGATGAATCTCCCGGGAAGCCGCAGGAACCGGCCGAGCTGTGCCAGGGGACACTGCACAGCACAACCCCCCAGCGCCCCTTCCTGGCCTGCGGTCCCCAAACTCAGCCAGGGACCTTGCAAAGCTGCGCTTCTGCCCCCCGTTCAGCTCAGCACCTGGAGCAGCGCAGGATACACCACTTTTTGTTAACTTGTTGCATTCATTTACGCTGGTGTGCTCTCTTACCAGGACACATCAGGACTCGGCTGCCCTGGGCCCAGCTTAAAGCTTTTCCAAGCAGGCTTCTGTTTTAAGCTTTACTTGCTCTGATGCAAGCAACGCCGAGGCCACGAGCTGCTTCGTTAACGTCCGCAAGGGGCTGCTCCCCGTGCCCGGGCAGCCACCCCGCGGCTGGAGCTGAGCGAAGCGCGCCCTGCGGACACCGGGCGGCGGCTCAGCCCGCACCCCGAAGCCGCAGCAGTGACCGCGGGGTCTAAAACCAAAGGCCCGGGCAGGGGGCCGAGCTGGCACCGCAAGAGAACGGGCCCGGGCAGCACTCACCTCCCGTGGGGACGGGCAGCGCCGCCTCTCCACCGCGGATTTCCACGCGAGACGCGCATCACGGCGGCAGACGCTGCGGGGCGGGACTGGGTGATGGGGGCAGAGCCAAGCGGGCCGGCCGGGCCTCCCGCCGCACAGGGCCCGCTCCGGCGGGAACGAGACAGGGCCCGGAGCGGACAGCGGCGCCCCACCGCGTGCCGCCGCCATTTCCCGCGGGCGGCACAGGAAGGAGGCCCCGCACCCGGCCCGGCGCCGCTTCCTGCCCGGGCGCGCCGGGGGCGGGCGGGCACTTGCCGCCGGGCGGGCCGGCTCTTCCTTTCGCTTCCATAAACATGCACTTACAGCGGGCGCCGGGAGGGTGCTGCCGCCCCTTGGCGCGGCGAGACGGCTCCTCTTTCACCGTGGGCTCTGCCGCCACGCGTGGCCCCGAGTAAGGCGGCGACTGGTTCCGGACGGCTCGGGCTCCAGCCGGCGTGGCCGCAGGGTCTGCCTCTCCTGCAGCAACGCGGCGTTTCCCGCAGCGCAGCCTGCCCGCCCGGCGGCGCCGCCACCCGCAGCCCGTGTGCCGCCTCCAGCAGCGCTCTCCCAAACGCCACGATCTTGCGTGGCACCTGCTTATCGTGTCCATCTCTTTCCCATAACAAGTGCTTCGTCCTGCAGATTTAAGCGTGTGAATACCATCCCGCTCCGGGGTGGGTGAGCAGGTTCCCAGCCACCCGCTCGCAGCCGCCACCGCAGCCCCCGCGTTCCCGGCAGCGCGGCTGGGGCCGCCGCGACGCTGCGGAGGTACCGGCCCGCAGCTCCCGCAGCCTGTGGACACCGGCCATCCAGACAAAACAATACAGAGTCCCGCTGTTCGGAAGTATTTTCCAGACAGTTGGATTCACTCAAGTTCTCTCCCAATGTCTTAACAAAATTCCTTACGTTCTGTCTGTAGTGCCGGGAAGTGCATGGTCAGGAAGTGCCGGGGGCCACCCCAATGCCTGCTGCCCTGTCCCTCTTCCATGCTGACCTGCACGCTGCAGCTGGGCTGCTGGAGTAAACCTGGTTATTGTTGCTGTGCAGCGAGAGCCAGATGTGCTTCACAGCCTGTGCAATGAAGTGCTTGATGAAATGAACACTGAACAGCCCCGCCATTTATCATCTGAGTTTGTAAACCTTTCTTGTAGCAAGAATCAGTAGTAGCCCTGCTTGCCTTCACTCCTTTGGTGTGGCTCCAGGAAAGCACCTGGTGTGTTTAGCATGGCCTAAGCTTTCGGAGAGCTTCGGTACCCTCAGACTAAACCGCTTTGTGTCTTAGAGGCTGGCCCACCACTAGGCGGGCTGGCCAGCCCAACCTTGCATGTTTGCCCCTTTCTGCTGCAGCGCGTGGTTCGGAGGGCTCAGCTGCTCAAGAAGCTGCGGCTCGCTCTGTCCTCTGTGCCAGCTGCACTTCGGGTTCCACCGCACTCCTAATTCCTCACCGCACTCCCAGTAATTCCTCAGGGCTTCCCAGGACAGCCAAAGGCAGGAAAACCAGCCATGGAAGGACAGCTGGGGAGTGGATCGTCGCTGCGGCTCAGCACAGAGGCGGCTGTCACAGGGGGGGACAGGCTGCTGGGCTTCACTCGTAACTTTTTATTCTTGCACGGGGCAAAGAAATAGCCAGAGGTGAAGAGCAGCAGCTGTAAAACACCTCTGCAGTCTCCACAGTCCAGAGGTAACAAAGCTCTGCTTGGCCTCAGCAGAAGAAAAGCAAATTGCTCATCAGACTCCTCTTCCAAGCAAAGTAAACACTTTGCCTCCTGCCCTTGAAACAGCTTATCAAAGAGCAATATCTCATCAAAGCCTCTTTCAAACCTGCGTTAACTACTGTTCATGCTATTATTAACCGGAGGCAATTTGGGAAGGGGAGGTTGGGGCTTTGATTCCTCTGACATGAAAGAAGAGAAAGAAGTCATAGAATCGACCTGTGATGCCATGGCATACAGATAAAAGCCAAGCTGTCACTTTTGCCTGCAGAGCCTCACTGTGACTCCAGTGGCCCGACTTTGGGGTAGCTCAGGCCTGATTTATGAACTGTGGTTTCCCCCCTTTCCTCCTCTCCAACACCCCACAAAGGCCGGGGGGCAGAAGTCACATCACCTCCCATACGTGGAAGCGTGTGATGATTTATTAAGCCCAAAATTTCTGAGCATGCCCGAAGAGGTCACTTGTATTGACGTAACTGGAAAGGACATTTAAGAAGCAGTCTGACTTCCTCACAGCCCGTCAGATGTCAAATAAAACCTTTGTTCCTGGTGGTGAATTTCACATTCAGCATCATCGTTACAACCTGTTCCCTTGCTTTGCATTCTCTGTGCATCAACCCTGGAGTTAATACCTGGCTCTTAAAAAGGGTTAAATAAGCCAGAAGGTCAAAGGATAGACAGACAAAAATCTAAGATGGGCAAAAAATACCACCTAAGAGGCAGATTGTGAACTGAACGAAGTCAATGAAAGTGAAGTATAAATAACTGAAATCAGTGCATTGGGAAGGTTTTATAAGTCCTGAGGTGGGGCTACTGGTGGGCAGATGTTTCTCTGTGGGATGCTAAGTGGGAACAAATCCCCAAAGTCTCTTTTTTCAGACCACCTTCTAGAAACACTATTGACTCTCGTTACAACAAAAGCAACACAAATACCCCTTTGCTAATACATGCTGAGCCAGACTTAAAACATGTCACTAATATTTACTTAACAAATATTGTTAGGTATGTACTCTGATGTGGTTCAAAGAACACTTGTTTATTTAAAACCGTTTATTTTAAAACAAGGCTTTTTGTTTTCTTTCTTTTTTTTTGTCCCTGGCATGACGGAGCAGCTGTAACTTTCTGCTTTCTGACCTTGGCTTGTCAGAGATTTGTCATAACAGGGGACAGCATATTTGCACCGAGTCTGCCAGCGCGGATTTTCAGTGGCTGAGAGACGCTGCTCACTTTTAGAGCTCGTTTATATGGTGAGGAGAATCTCACTCTGCTCTCACGATGCTCTGTCTACTCATGCAATCGGAGTCTTCCTCCCGATCCATCCCCAAACGCTGTCTGTGTTAGGCGTGCCGCTCCCCGCCCGGTCTCGGTGGGGTGGCCGGGCGTCTTGCCCGTCCCCCAGCAGTGACATTCACGCGGTGTCACTGCAGCCTGTCACTTACGGTAAGCGGTGTCTGCAACAGGCGAACCCGCCGCCGGGGACAGGCGCTGGGACTCGGCGTGCACACACCGCTGGCATCCGGCTCCCCGGGGTCAGGACGCGTTTCTGGCTTCTCAGGAGCTCTGACCGGTATCTCTGCAAAGCGGCGGTGACAAACCATTAGGAAAGCACGTGCTTTCTAAACATATCTTCCATCTTTTTTTGGAAAGTCAGCACAGTTGAAGCCAGAGCCCTCAGCAGCCCCAGGTCTGGGCCAGGGTTTCCCATGGGGAGACACCCCCAGCCACGGCGCTTCCCTGCAACTCGTGCTACCCACCTGCAAAAGGGATCCGTGGGTCTTCTTGTAAAGCGCTTAGGGATCTGTAAAGGAAAAAATTCGTTTTCTGTAAAGAAAAATACTACAAATAACTTCTTTTAGGCAAAAAAAGGCACAGTTATTGCTGGAGGTGCAAAGCAATATTCCTCACACATTCCACGCTGCAAATACCAAAGGAATCTCATCAAACGTATTCCATTTCATCTTTAGGCTGAAGACAAAGCCGTACTTAGGAGCTGCAGGATCATGAGGGTGACATCGTTCTACTTGGTTATAAAATGTGCTGCGCACTGCACTTGGCGCCCGGCGCGCTCAGGGTGAGCTGAGAGCTAATGTAATGAGCTCTGGGGAAGGATTCACATCAAATACCACTTTGGAATATTAAAGACGTACAGGACCAACTTCTCACTTGAATAATTACACACTGACTAAATTCTTCCTTTCATTTCAAAATCAGGCAATCACCCCTTTCACTTCCTCCCCGTGTTCAGCGCTGTGCTGTTTCGCTGCCTCAAGAGAAACATCTGTGATTACAGGATGAAGTAACTCCTGTTAATTACCATGGGCTGCACTGAGATTAGTTTTAGCTCTAGCAATGACTCCCACCACTCGAGCGGGGGAGCAAGCAAGCCAAGAAAAGAGAGATTCAGATTTCAACAAGTGTCCCCAGCTGCTCGTATGCGCCAACACCATCTCAAAGGCAGAGGTGCCTGCGAACGCCCCTGGACTTCAGTTTGCATGTGGGGGTGCAATATAAAAGACCTTGCATGCAGTAGCAATGCAGCGCTCACAAGCTGGTTAGTTAACTATGTTTGCGTTCTCCATCTGTGTGTAGATAGCAGTGTAAAGCTTTCAGCCACTGATTTTTCCAGGCTCACTTTGAGTCAGAAAAAGATTTTCTCAGGGTAAAAGTTGTTGTAAGCGGCAAGAATCAGTTTTTGAAAGGCAGGATTTAGTCCCAGCATTATGGCTGCGTGTTTGAGGGACATTCACAGCCGGTGGAAGTTAAGGGAAGGACTCCTAGCACATGGGATCAGAAGAAAAAAGGTAGACAGAGAAGCTGAGAGGGGAAAAACTGGAACATGAGAAGAGCAGAAGACTGTTTCCTGGCCTGAGAAAGACTTGCTGTTAAGCACGGGCACGGCTTGAAGGTCCAGGACTTCAAAAGTGTTCAGAAGCCACAAACCCATTTTGCTTAGTGACTCTGGGTCCTCTGGCCTTTTCTAACTCATTTGCCTTGCTTGTTAAAGAGGATGCTAACACATACCCTCACGGGGCTTGCAAAGCTAATTTCACTGAGGTTTGTGAGGGAGGAGGTTCTTAAAAGACATTTAACATGGGAAATAGAGGAAAACATGAGACATTTTGCCCTGGTAACGTTCAAAGCAGGCATCAAGAGAAAGCATTACAACACAGAAGTCCTTGCCCATAGAGCCACAACTTCAGCAGAACAAAAACAGCTGAAGCACCTGGACATCCCCCTTGTTCTGAAGGAGCAGTACAGGCTGCACAGGGACACGCAGTCATTTAAAAGCTCGTTTTCTGCATCCAAACTTGGTGTCACCATGAAACGCCATCCATCGTGCCATCATCTAACGAGCGCCCCGGGGACCACTGTACCTCGGAGGCACCACGTCGCACGTCAGCAGAGATTGTTTGTTTTTGAGCTCGTGAATGGCTCCGAGACTCCATGTCAAAGTGCTCCACGCAGTCATGACACAAATCCTTCTGCTCTCACAGAAGGGCACAACTACAGTTTCCCTGCGCTGTTTCTGAGCATCCTCTAAGGGCTTAGTAGATATTTGATTTTATTATTATTATCCTTTCTTCTCTGTAGGAGAGGCTTTGTCATTGCTTCGGTTCCTTCATGTTCATGACATGTTTTCTTAAGCGTCATATCAATGATGTCTGTACTGAGACAGGTGGAGACAGCCACAGCAAAAAGCACTGCAACGGAAACCAAGGCATTCATGCCATTTCAGGTGATTTTAAATTTATATATAGCCATTGGGAAAACCATAGTATGAAAGCCATCTTCAGACTTACGACAAGGCAGCTGTGCACAATACCCGTCTGGTTTCTCTTCTTGTAAGAATAAGCAATTATTATTACGCAGAACTTTTTACCTGTCCCTGGAAGGGCCCAAGATATCCATCTAGGGCAATGTGCTGAGGAGCCAACATTTTTTTACCAGATCATAATAGTTCATTCCCACCTGGAAGCAACTAAAGTGATACTCAGGTCTAGCAGCATCACCTGACTGAAAAGATGCAGCACAGAAAACAGAGCAAATCATTCTCGATGGGTCATTTCATGCTGAATTGCTGAACCGTATTCAGTTTTAAAACACAAAGCTTAAGGAATAAAACCCCAGAGGTGCATAAAGGAGTTCTCCTTCATCATGTCTACATTAGAATTTACTCTTGCATTAGCATTAAAGCAAGAACAAATGAAAAGTGTAGACAGTGCATATGACTGCCAGGGAATAATTTCAATCACGCTCTTTCAGTTTGTTCTTTCCATGGCAGGGGCTCAGGCTGCGCGTGAGGCTGACGAGCTGCTCGGAGCTTGCGCAGGGGCTCAGTGGGTCGGGATCTTCGGTGAGCATCACGCATGGTGGTTCCAGGCTTTAATTACACTCTGACCCTGGCAACAGCGAAATTCAGAATCAACAGAGCTGCACTGAGTGCTGCAAATCAGTGCTTTATGTTCTATGAAACTATTGTACACCAATACGGACATAGACCTGGCTGATACGGAGGGTTGATTAGCACAGCTCTACGCATGGCATTAAAGATGCAGTGTGAATTTCAGGGAATTAATCATATCGATCACATCTTTTCAGTGATGATGCATCAGGCATTTTTATAGCAGATTAAATTAACTGCTTTCACCATTCATTAGTACAACACAGAATACTAACTATGCTTATGAAGAAATATTTTTACCCCCTTCCTGCAGACATTCTCTGGACCCATTTGCTGTTACTTTTGCTCTCCTATCCTTTTCACAGCAGGTAAGTGGAGGAGATATTGACCGTGTCATGCAGCTTCATGGAGGCAGAGCAGCTTTTCCTTGAGCTAGACACATGCAATAGATTAACCTCAGGTGGCAAATTACAGCTGATTACAATAGGTGCATGTATATGGAAACACAATGCAATACTGCCAGGAAAACAACGTATTCTGGCAGCCAACTCTCCCTCTCCTTGCATGTTCCCTTTGAAAATAGGACGCTTGATTTTTTTCAGCCTTCAGGGTAAATATATCTGCTCCTTCAGTATTGATTGTAGAACCCCTGGAAGGTCAACAAAGACCCTGTGCCCTCCGTCCTACTGTTGTCACTGAGACAGTGGTGAGGTCTGGGTGAGGATCTGAGCCCCACCGGGTTGGGCAACGTACACGCATCGACGAACTAAAGCAAATCACGGAAGGGAATTCCCTGCCCCAACAGCATATAACACAAATACTCCATAGGAAGGGAGAGTACACACGCAGAGTAAGGGCAGCGCCGGCAAAAGGCAGGACACAAACACAAACAGTCGTGAGCTACAACTGCTGACGGCCCTTGAGCCTCATCGGTTTGGAGATGAAGGAGGAACACGGAAACAGGTCACAGCTGCACCTCTTCCTTTCTTACCTGCTTCAAGGCTCCCATTGCTGCCGTCCCTGGACTCCCCCATCCGCCCTGCTCGTGCTTCTTCAGGGAGGGCTCAGAAAGTCTCCAACGCCAGTTGCCTCGGCACTGCCCGCAGCCGGCTATCGTTTCGGTGCTTTGGAGCCTTGCTGCTTCTTCTCGGGATGCTCTTCTCGTCCTTCAGTGGAATCCACGTGGCGCTGCTTTTAGCTGTGAAGAGACTTGTCCAAGGGCACACGAGGGTCTGATGGGCTCGCCAAGGCCGGGCCACCAACACGGAGCCTTGGCAGCCATAAAGCACCTTTCATCACCCTTATGCCGGTCCAACCCCCTCGACTCTTCCCTTCCCCGACAGCAAGCACCTTAGTTATCTTTTTCTAAATAATTTCCTGTATCTATTAGTCTGCAAACTACGAAGGAAACACATTCCAAATTAAATGGCTAGGACTTTGACACTTCTTAAAATACACATTTTATTATTTTCTAGTGTTTGCTATGAAGGTTTAATTCAAATTGTGAAGGTACACAGCCTTTACAAACTTCTCGAGTTCAAGGTTTCTGTGGGTGGTTTTATGTTCTGTTTCTTTCATGGCAGAGGAAAATACATAGGCTATAAAATGCTGAAATTCATTAGATGTCGCCTCCTCGTATGTGCTGTGGAATGCTTTGTAGAAATACCATATAAAATAAGGCAGACTTTGTCAGGGAATTCAGTCATAAAATTTCATGGGAGAAAACAAAAAGTTCCAACATATTATTATTTTTGTAGTGAAGGGAAGATCAGGTGGTCGTCACTGGTTTGGGGGAGAACCACTGCAGTTCTGGTGCTCGGACAGCATACATTTCTTCTTTATTCTACTATTCTCAAGTGAGACCTTTTCAATAGAACTTATTTTAATTAACATAAATCAGACAATATTTAAACATACACATCTATCCTTACAGTGCAATAAAAACGTATCATTGTATAGTATTTTGTATTTGCATTATGAAAATAAAAGGTCTGTACATCAATGAAATGTATATTAATGAGTATGAATCATGTAAATTTGTAATGCATCTAAAGTTGGCTTTGGCTTTTAAGTATTTATAAATTCATAGAAAATATTGAACATCTAACAAAATAAATAAAACATATCATTTTAATCATAGATGCTAACGATCAACCTCAAAAATTCTTGTGTTATTTTTTACATTTGCTACTAAATTTCTTAACGAGAACTCACTTTCAGTAGTGCTCAGAAGTGAATGATTGCACCTTCTGTGATGTGAAAAAATAGAGGACGTGTATTTTTCATAGATCAAAAATTCCTTCATAGAGAGTTGCATTTTAAACGTCTGATTGTTCTATGGAACTGTCTTAAGTGCTCGTAAAAAGCATGTAGCTTTCTCAGAAAAGCTGTGAGTCTCTATCAATAGACATTTCTTTTTCACTTGCGGGATTGAGGATTAAGCAAAATCTCCTAGCGAAGGTCCTTCTCATGAGGATTCTTCAAGGTTCTCTGGCTTCACGCACTGCTATGAAGATACCGCAACAATATGTTTGCTAATAAACCCTCTTCAGTACAAGTACTGCAGCAATCCAGTGTAATTCCACTTGATAGGCTTATTTCTTTGGAGTCCGCACGTGGTAGTTTGTGGAAGTCAACTGCTGACCTCATGTTCTCTCGAATGTGAAAGTTCCCCAAGCGCAGGGGCTTGCCTTACTGTAATACTGAAGAGACCAAAACAAATCTGAAATCACATGAATAAAAGTGAGCTTGAATAAATATGCGTCTGGTTAGCAAATTACACACCATGGTCTAATTGCTATTCTGGTGGTGGTCGAAGGCTCCGCAGCTTCCTTTCATCTAGTCCTTTCCAGTATTTAAAGTTATTATCCAGATGCTGCATCAAATTTGGCAGGTCTGCAAATGCTAGAGAAGAAAGGGCAGAGTGTATTTAGTTTGCGGAATTGAAACAGTCACATGATTCTGTCGGCTTAAATATCATTTGAAATGTCTGGGCAGCTGTGTTAAATAGGAAAGCTGAAATCTGTCATACCGATACCCAAAATGGTTTTGGCTCTATAGCTCTCATCACTCACGTATCGCTCAGGCCACCAACAACCGTTCTGTAAGTCTACTTAACACTGGTACTGCAAGTCCCAGCAAAGGGATCCAGTTTTCCAGGAGGGGCACAGCTAATTATGCTTGTAATTTTTCTACTTCATCAAATCTCAGTCACGTGTCATGATCTGGCATCCAGGAGAGTCACATTTCTGACCACTTCTACCGCCGAGGCAGCACTTGGAAGGAAATAGCTGCTCCCCCAAGCAGTTTCCAGGCTGTAGAAATTTGTCTTGAAGAATAACTGATATTAACATGGACAAAATGACTGTGCCCAAAGTGCTATCAAGGAGAATACGTCCTGTTCTCCACTTACAGAGATGAAAGTTAAAGCGAAGGAAGTTAAACATTGCCTAAACCTAATATATTAAAGAGAATCCAGAAGAATGGCTTGTAGCAGTACCAAAATACTTCTAAGCAATAATGAAGTTATTAAGCTTACTTGAACTGCAGAGATCTTCCCTTTTCTCCCCCTTTCTTTAGGAGCCATAAGAAAGTGATTTTATATCGCAGTAGTTTCAAGTGTTCACAAAACGCTTATTGTCAGGAAGTATAGCAGAGTTTTACTTACCATCCCAGGCATCAAACATATCGGTGATGAAGTAATCAATGAATGATATTTGGGATTTGGGGATGCTGCAAGTATTTCTGTCAAAAACTGGCATCACGACGGGTAAACCTTGCCTCTTTTCTTCATCAGTCTGCAAAAAAACACTCTTGCGATTATTCATCTACGACACATTCTGTTAATGGGCTTCGTTTAGCAGCGGATTGTTTGGCACTGACTAGAGCATGCAACTGCTAAATAAACAGAGCAACCTGAATAAATCTGAACAAGCACTGGTTTAATTTCAAGCACCTGGTTGTCCAGGTTTCAGCGACACAGCAGACAAATAGTGCCTTCCAGTGTTTCCCACAAAGTGCTACATTGACCTTCTGCATCTGCACACAGAGCTGAGCCTAAGGAACTTCACACATTACTGAGTTATGACAGGAGATAAAAGACGCTCAGCTATTCTCAATCTCTGATGGAAGCCACATTCTGTACAACTCAGGGATGGCAAAATATGGGTTTTTAACCTCTTTCCCCCCACCTCAAAGTACCAAGACCCAATTGGGGTATTTGGTCTATCATCTGTAATAATGATTCTGCCTCCTCCTTCTCCCAGTCTTCTTAAAACCTTTCTTCAGCACAGGTCTTACAGCATTTTTTGGAGGGAGTGCTGTTCCTGTGCTAACAGCAGGACCCGATGGCCCTGTTCTTGAGGCACAGCCCGCGCGGGGTGCGCAAAGGCACCCTCCTCCGCCTCTCGTGATGCGAATGCATTTGCAGACAAACCTCAAAAGCCCAGCTCCAAACTGAACAACTCGAAAGCTTACATTTTTTAAAAAACAAACTGCAGAAGTTGTCAACTTTCATCTCTCTGAAGGCATCTAGTCTTGTATCGGCATGAGCAACATCCCGTTATTTAAAATAGAAGAGTCGTTTATTTTTCGCGTGAGGTTACGGAGCCTTAGGTGTTCTGCGGCAGCGTACGCACCCTTCTTTTCCCCGCTAAAGAGATGCTGATGGGGTTTCAGCAGCCCGTTTCAGCTGCCTTACCTGTGCAAAGTACTCCTCGGAGATGCGTCCTGCCCACTCGATACACTGCTCCATGGGCCTGCACGGGTTGGAGATGTCAGCGCACTTTATCAGCATGCGTTTGATAAGGATACGGTTTTCGGGAGACGTGAGAACAGTTTTGATTGACTCTCCATCACCATTATTCTGCAACATTGAAGAATTAAAACCAATCCATTAGCAAGATCTCTGCGCGCTTACTCAAAAGCTTTGAGCCCTGGGAATGCTTTCAGCAGGGATCAGTCCTGCTACCAGATACCATATTCGATATCCAACCAAATTTATAGGGGGATTATGAATGTTAGACACAGCTCTGAACTAGCGCTGAACTCCAGTTTCTGGATTTAGTCACTGTCCTTGTGACAGATCTCTTGGACATCTTTGGGCAAGTCATCTAATCCCCCTCTGCCTCCTTAAAAGTGTGGAGAGGATCCATTCATCACTACACACAGAGTTATGAGCACTCTGTAGCCAGAGAAATGTAATTCCCTGCTGAAATCCAAGGATTAATGGACTTGCACATTAAGAGTGGAAGAGCTGGTTTTAAAAAAAGGACTGACCCGAGATGCATGGTCATCATCTGCACGCAAACCTCGTCAGCATGAGCATCAATCACTGTGACAGCACTGCTGCTATTAGGAGAGGCAGATCCCACACTGCACGCTCCTTCCCTTCCCCTGGAGCCGTGTCAGTCCACCAGTCTCTCACCTGACCGGGGATTTTGCTTTCTGAGAGTTCGTCAGTATTAAAGCCATATATTAGAAACACGGTTCCGAATAGTCTCAGCTTGCCTCGGCAAGTCTAGGAAAGTTTTCAGCCCACACACAGCTTATATTTGGTTCCCAGGCTGCGCATAAAAGCACGTCAATGGCACTCTGTATTTGGAGCCGGTATTCAGCTACAATGAGTAAAGGCTCCAATGATCCAGGCTAGAAGCTCTTTTCTGTGGAGCTTTGATGAAGTAAATTTCCAAGTCTCTTCCAAAATCTCTTAAAAAATTATGTATAAGTACAACATTATTACTCCACTCTTTCGGGATAGGTAGTTATAGAAATTCACAACACAGTCTACTTGGAATAGAAACTCTTTGAAAGCAAGAAATACATTAGACTTTCCTGGCACCTAACAAGGTCTTGGTCTATAGTCAGAGCAGTGAAGTAATAACAGTAATAATAATGATAATTGTAATAATAATAGTAATAATAATAGTAATAATAGTAATAATAGTAATAATAATAATAATAATAATAATAATAATAATAATAATAATAATAATGTGCCAGCAGCTCCTGCAGTACGAAGAGGGAGATATAAAGCAGCAGAAACATTCTGATCTCTTATTAGGACATATTTTTCAAAAGAAAGTTCTTGTGGGGAAAAAGTTCTTCATGAAGGAAGAAATTAACAATAATTTTAAAAATATATTATTTGGTGGCATACTGGTACAGAAACACCAGCTCCACAGTTCCTACCACAATGAGACTCCCAGACCATTTATTTTCCCTCATTTTGAGAAATGTGGAAGGGAAAATACAGAGGAAACAAAAGTGAGGTGCATACATCTCCAAAGGCATGGCAAACCTACATCTGAGAAAGCCAAAGTGAAGTGATGGAAGCTCCAGAAACACAACGAGGGTGTAAAAATTAAGAATGGAAAATGATTAGAGATCATTCAGTTATGGAGAATAGAGAGTATCCTCGTAGGTAAATCACCAGGAATCAAAAGAGGATGTTCGCTTCCGTGATCCGTTCAAACCAAGGGCACGGTTCCACTTGCTGGATACGGATGTCTTGGGAATAAAATGTGCTAACTGTGCGTAGTCCCAGCATCCTGCTCAGAGTGCAGAGGTGTCCCTGCATGTCAGATGTTGGCTTCCTGTCATAGGCTTAGGTGACATCATGAAGGGAAATGGGAGGATAAAGGATGCTGGAGCTGGAAAGGGTGGGTTTTTTTCAGTTTATGAAACAAAAGAAGAAAGGAAACAAACAGTGCAGCTTCTCAGCGTGGCTCTTTGAACAAATACGTATAAAAATAATAAATAAAAAAGTAAGTGGAACTATCGCATTTGGAACACAGCTCGGCCTGCAAACACTACACTGAGTCACTGCCGTGGCTGGAAACACGGCCAGGAAACACACGCTGCTGTGCAACCGGACAGACAACCAGGCTGGACAGGGGATCAGTGCTGTTCCGCGAGTAACAACCACAGTACACAACTGGGCTCACCCACACACACTGCAGTAGGAACCTGCTGAAATGACAAACTCGCTCAGCCAAAAGAAGGGAAACATTATGCTTCTTGTTTTCAATAGAAGTTATATAGCCTTTGTCTTTCTTCCCCTCCCGGGGCAGAATTTGCCTTCTGGAGCAGATTATTTCCCTTCAGCCCCAGGGGATCAAAGGCAGAATTAAACATTTGATTTTTATATGTCACTGTATTTGTTTTTACAGGTCCAAGCCTCGTCCTTCACAGAATCCCAGAATGTCAGGGATTGGAAGGGACCTGGAAAGCTCGTCCAGTGCAATCCCCCCATGGAGCAGGAACACCCAGATGAGGTTACACAGGAAGGTGTCCAGGCGGGTTGGAATGTCTGCAGAGAAGGAGACTCCACAACCCCCCTGGGCAGCCTGGGCCAGGCTCTGCCACCCTCACCGGGAAGAAGTTTCTTCTCAAATTTAAGTGGAACCTTTTGTGTTCCAGTTTGAACCCGTTACCCCTTGTCCTACCATTGGTTGTCACCGAGAAGAGCCTGGCTCCATCCTCCTGACACTCACCCTTTATATATTGATCACCATTAATAAGGTCACCCCTCAGTCTCTTCCAAGCTCAAGAGCCCCAGCTCCCTCAGCCTTTCCTTTCTCAGGAGCACTGAGAGAACAGGTCCTCTGGTGAGCCGACATGGCAGGCAGCACCGAGGGGTGAGCAGGGTAGCAGTGGGATGAATAAAGCGGCTCCTGCATCTGCAGACGATCGTGCACAGACAGCAAAGCCTCCTGCCTTTTCCTGGCCGGCTCTCTTGCTTGTATTGCTCCTCCTTCTTGTCTTCTTGACTGTTACACTTAAGGAATGGATCAGAGAAATGCTTGGCCTCACAACTTTGAATCCATTGCTGGCCTTATGCTTCCATTAAAAATGTCTATCAGGCATCTGAGTAAACGTACCGGTGTGTTATTTCTTTAAACCATTCTATGCAAAACTGGTTCTGTGGAAAATTCCACAATCATAAATTAATACATACATATGTTTCAAAAAAAGGTCTGCAATGAAACAGCTTGATCATGTACAACTAGAGTTGTAGGCTAGGCTGCAGGCTGACACTTCACATTAAAAGGTTTTGTTTAATACTGTTCATAACTGCCAATTTAAACTGTTTGGTTGAAGTTTCCCCACCAGGTGTCCGCCTCAGGCAAAGATAGTTTTTTTCCTCCTGAAAACTGCAGTTAAAAATGTTTTGGTGGCTTCTAAATACGAGGTCAGGAGAAACAGACTCTTCATGCTGCTGTTAAAAATTATTGCTGTTTTTCTCTTTTTTAATACCCTCGCATCTTTACGAGCGAGGACCTGGAATTCAGTCAGAGGGATGGTTTGGGGGTAAACCAGTCACCACCCCTGTGAAAATCTGCTTGACAAATTGCAAGCTTTGGAGGAAAAAAAAGCTGTGGTTTGCGTAGACTGGGATTGCTGGAGCCTGGGACTGGATGCAAACAAGGCGAAGGGAAGGAGCAGAGTGGCACAAAGTGAACTGTGAAGGAGAGAGGAGACGCATGAGCAACCAGAACTGGAAGAGGGGTGAATGCTGACAAAAGGGGACTTGTTGAGTGAGGAAGATGGTGCTGGGACACGGAGGAGGAAGAGAGGCAGAGCTGGAGGGAAGCCAAGGAGCACAATGGTGGGTGAGGAGGGAAAACAGGAGGACAAGACAGCGGGCAGCGAAGGGGCTTGGAACTCAAAACAGAGTCAGTGAAAGACAGGACGCGATGAAACCACTAAGGGCTGACTGCACCATGTGCATATAAACAGAGTCGTTATGTTGAAAAGATGGTGGTAGTCCTGTCACTTGGTAACCTCTGACAGCAACTTCACAATTTAAGCCTGGTTTTCACTGTGCTTGCTTTATTTGTAATAGGTAGAAGACCAACTGTGCTAAGCCTTTGTTATGGCTTAGCTATTAAATGATCAACCTAAGGACAAATGTGTGCACAAACTAGTTCTGGTCATCTCTAGGTTCTGGTAGCAGGGAACAGGCACTTGTAACAAAATGTAGATCCATCCTGTGCAACGAACTTCATAATTACACAAGGTTGAACACAGCACCCTCAAAGATCAACAGTATTAGTCTGTCTGTGACTTTAAGTCACATTCTGCACCGTGAGGCTGTCTGGGAAAAATACTTCATAACCACAGACTTAACAGCTGTTCTCCTAGTTTAGCCAGTAAAACCAGAATCCTACTGGGACTTTGGCTTCACATAGTTCTCATTAGTAGTGCTGGGTGCCAAGAACAAAGCTAATTCTAGCATATACTCCTGTGGACAAAGGTACTCCCCTCCAGTTAAGCTCCAATCTGCTTCTGATGGGTGAAGGAACAAGACCCGTTGCTCTCCAGCCTTCAGATAATAAAAAGACTTCCTCCCCCATTACGCACAACAGTCATAAATGTGGCTTTCTAAAAAACATGGTAAGAAAACACAGAAAACCTTAACAGCTCCTGCAGGACATTGCCGCCGATGCAAACTTTATTATAACCATTTCTGAAAATCTTCTCTTTGCAAAAAAACATTCCAACAAAATTATACGCTGCTCTTACTGGCAACAAAACTGCTGGTTGAGGCTGTTACTGAAACTGGTGTGGGTTTTCAGAATGAGCTCTTAACAGGCAATTTCATTGTGTCCACGGGGTTCCAGATGGCTATTGATTATGTCTATATGATACATAATGCCACTATCATCTATTTTCAAGATTAAAAAACAAAGCAGACAGAAACCCCACGAATGCTGCCAGGCAGCGCTGAAGGCTGAGGGGCCTCATTTCCAGAGAATGCACCATCTGGCAGTCAATACACCAGCCCTGATGCTGCTCTCCTGTTGTGAGGGAGTAATTCAGTTTCTGTTCCGAGGCACATCTTGGCACTTTTGCAGAAAGGACCAACAACTAGTGGCTCTTGCCACTAGCACTCCCTCCATGGGAGCGACTGGGTTCATCAAAATCACATTTTTAACAGGAAAATACACAACCCAAGCTTCTGGTCCCAAGTACAACACCATAGCACTGCAATATTAATAGGATCCAAGTGAGTTTCACTCATCCTGAGAATGTGTTACAACCATGTTAAGCAGAAAGGGATTCAAACCCAGAGGTGAAAGACACTTCGAGTCTCTCTCCACGTTTCTGATAAACTTTCTCAGAACACCATGTGGGCATTTCCTGCTGCCAGGTTTCCCCAGTCCCTGCCTAGTCATTTTAAGGAGGACTTGCAGTGTTGCTTACCCCGTTTTCTTCTAGCGCTGCCAAGGGTTTATTAATGCTGTTGACAAACTTGTTGACATGCTCAAAGTGCTTTGTCATTTCTGTTGCTAAGACCATGTCAATAATGGCTTGGCGAAGGGTTCGATACTCATTCCTGTTTAAAGAAGGAAACAATTAAGAATGCTGGCTAGTTCACAACGGGCTGCTTGCTAAAACAAGTCTAACAAAAACGCTACAGACCATTTCCATTGAAGAGAGGTGCTGGGGGAAGAAAGAACAGTAAGAAAGGCTTGGGATCTACGCTGGATGAAGTACCTTTTGGTGTGCCAAGACATACGTGCTAGAGGCATGACTGGACCTCTAGGAGAAACAGCATGGGAGCCGGTCAGGACAGACAGCAGCTCCTCAGGAAGGCTGCCAGGACGTGCCACACCGGCACGTCCCCAAGGCTTCCAGCACAGGCACTCGGCAGTGGCTCATCCTCCAGACATGTTTTCACCAACGCTGTTCTCCTGTGTCTTTAGAGGACTGAGGCAATGGTCGCATCATCGCCCTAAATGCCTTTTTAGACTGGAAGAAGAACAGGTCCTTCGCTATCCTTCCCAGAGCAACGAGGCATTTAATTTTTAGCTGATGCTCTGTGACTCTCTATATCCTTGTTCTACCCAACAAACATCTACTCACTCAGCCATAGCTTGTCTTCTACGTCCAATGACACAAAATTATTCTTCTAGACTTGCTAACATTCAGATTTACACTAAATCCCTTAGATAGGATCTACCTTTTTATTCATGGAAGGAACAGAAACCATGGGATTACTCCTAAGTCTGTGCAGGACAAGCAGAAGCCCTCTGCTGGTTTAGAAGCAAACTTCTGTAAGGGCTGCAGATATATCCACAAGGCACTGCCCTCCTCTAGGATGCTTATTTGCATTATCTTCTGTTACACGGAAGAAAGTGAGAGATGCTAATGGGCAGACAAAGGACCCTGGGTTTTAAGCTTACCTCTCCATGTTTTTAAATATATTGCATTTGTCATCCTGGGTGGTGAGCTGGAAAGCCAGGGCAGCGTGGTGGCTCTCCAGCACTGCAGTGTCGTTGTAGAGAATCGCTAGCTCGCTGCCAGCATTGCACAGGAAAGAATTTGTTCTTCCTGGGTGATCCACGTCATGGACTGTGGCAGCAATGAGTGCAGCAACCTCATCAATCGGATCCAAAGTTTGCTGAAAATAGAAGGATGCTCAGTTTTTCTGGCAGACTCATTAGAAACCCTACACTGTCCATAAGATTAAGCCAAGTTGCTGAGGAACAAAAGCCAGAACTCTCAAGATCAGTAAGGGTCAGACATTCTAGGCAGAGCAATGGAAAATTCATTATAAGCTTCATTGAACACTCCATGACTCTTTTGGCCACTTGGTGCCTCTTCAATTTTGCCTCAGCTGCACCTTTGACAAAGCACATCCAATTAAACAAACGCAAAGTAATAAATTAGTTCATGTTTTCTAACAACAAAGAAACCACCTTCACTTGGAGCTAGGGTATTTGGCTTGGAAAAAAAGACCAATACTGCTAAAAATTACTCCATTTCCAGCAGACCCCTTCATTTCTTTTGGATACTTAATTAGTCCTAATCACATTCCACTTACGTGACAGCTAGATTTAAGGTTTCTAAGGAATGTTTCCCATATATCTAGTTCAATAATAACAGAGTCCTGGGGCTACGGCTAATGAATTCTATGAAGAATACTTGATGGTTTACATCCATGGGAAAACTCCATGACACTCTGTCCTATAATTTCGGTGTCAGATTCTGATTCTCTTAGCATGCTGCACTCCGTGCTTTATTTCTACTTACACTGGTCATTGCTTTATGTCTAATTGTATCTACTCTATAATGAAATACAGAACTATCTGAGTTTGAGTGTTTTAATACTGTATTAATATCATAAAGGAGAAAAAGAACCAAGCATCATAGAAATGTGTTGTATATGCTGTGTTTATACTGGGCTTTTTGTAAGGGATCGCAGATACAAAACAATTATGTTAAAAATTGTAATAAAATGAAAGAGACACAGGAGCAGAAATGTTCCCAGTTGGATCTGGGAACAGAGCAGATCATTTCCATTCCAATTAACTTGAATTTAAGGTCCAAATTCTCTCCTGGCTTTGACAGTAGACTTGGTAGGTAAAAAGACAACTCCTACCATACTGTACACCTCCCAAATTAATGTGGTGACTCTACTTTGATGGAGCAAAGATCTTATTCATTGAGGCCTGTCAAGAGGGTCTTGTGGACAACAAGAAAAGGCAAATAATTATTTCTACTCTAGGTTCACGGTTCACATTGTCTGCAATACTATCTGCCACGTGTTAGCTTCTTACTTTCAGCTGCTGCTCATTGGATTCTATTTTTGTGGGATGAAGTTAGGAGAGCTTTTTAGAACAGGTTCTCCCCAGAGGGACACACTGACCAGTGCTCAGTCTGGCTGAGACAGACCTGTGCAGATGGGAAGTGCCCAGAAACTGGACAATACTTGACCTGTAGGACCACAGCAGTGTATCTCACACCTATTTCCTGAGTCTGACATAACAAACTATGCAGGGATTTACAGCACCTTTACCCCAGTTTGAGGTAAAGGAGTCTAAATTTGCCATCCTCACTCCTGTGGCACAGATGTGGAAATGATTCTGATAATACTGCTGCAATTTGGGAGACAGCAAAAACTGCCAGGCAAGAACAGAGTTCAATTTACCGAAAAAGAATTGTCTCAGCGTGAATCTGAGTGGCAGAATCTGGCCTTTTGTTTTTAGGTCAAGTCGAACTCTGGACAACACAAAAGCAGCTGGGCTGTAACTTTGAAAAGATAAAGGGAGAATTTTGAACTTTGATCCTGCTCCTTCTGCTGCTACAACATTTTTTTCTCTTCCTATGCCTACAGAGGAATGGAAATAACATTCTGGAAAAGGAGGAGGCAATCATGCTTCTGTGGCATTGAAATGAGTCCAGATATTGTCTGGTTTTCATAGATATTCTTGGGAAGACCAGCTAAACCTCTGGCAAATCAGGGGCTGAAAATATCCAGTGAAGTTCTATTCCCACTTGGCATATCGTATTTGTAAGTCAGCCTCTGGAGAGCACACTAATGAGCTGCAGCTCCAGGTTAGGAGACTTCTACAGTTTTAATGAGCTGTCAGAAGCCTGTTTACAGTCACAAATGTCTCAGCCAGGTGCCCATCACTAGCACTACCCTTAGGCGGGCCAACTCCGGGTAGAAATGTCTATCCAAAAATGCAGCTCAGAAATATGTCCTACTACTCCACCGCATACACATGCGAGCACTGTTTTAATTCCACTTCTCCGGTCTGCCCTCTGGGCATGCGAGAACAAAGTTTGCTCTGATTTATTCTGGTTGTCAGTGTCTCTAATTCGCCACTGGGTGCTATGGTACAAGGAACTTTGAGAAGTAATGTGTTTCAATACTCTTCTCCAATGCAGTCTCTTTAAGCCTCAGGGCATCTTGTCCAGTGGGTGATGTGGTTTTGGAAGCACTAAACCTATTTTATGGTCTATACTGTCCTGGGAGCCTTCTGCAAAATTACCATCACAAGGCGTAAAATGTGGTGGTTTATTACATTAAATCTGTATATGGTATGTACCACCACAAAAATAATCATGTCATTTCCCATCTGAGGAAGTTTAACTATAAGAAGGTTTTAAAAGGAGATTTCTTATTCTCCCATCAAGAATACCTTGATTCCCATAATATTAGTATCCATCCTTCCACACATTCTATAAGAGAGATCCTAGAACTCATGTGAAGCAGCCTAGTTCTTTCACCTCAGCGTTGCTAAACTGGAAGGCACTTGGCACCTTTTTTACAGAGATCTTCCTTTGATTGCCCTTGTACTTCTCACCTACACTGTTTCTTATAAACGTGGACTTACCTTTACTCTTTCTTTAGACAAGAAATAAGCAGTGGCATGTAGTACATCTGCTGAATGAGTAGAATTATGGTAGGAGTTGGAGGAATGGTAGTTGGCTTCAATAACTTGTAACCACGACCTCAGAGTTGATTCTGAACAGTTTAGGAATTCACAGATTCCAAAGCGAGCAAATATTTTGAGACCCAGATAAACCAAAGGCCTGTGGAGAAAAAGAAACACAAAGTTTCAAAACAAATGAGCTTGAAAGAATATGATATAGTATAACTAGGATTAACCTATAGAGCATTTTTAACCAGGGACATGTCAGATTAAGGTGTTCTGGCAGCAAATGGCTGGGCCAGGTTTTGCCATTTCTTGGCTTTACTACCATATATCTGCTTGGACTTGAAGACAATACTAATAACATATTCATAGTTGTGATTCATTGAAGATCACTTAAATTCTCTTAATAAATGAATTGCTTTATTTAAACACAGGAGGAAGCAATCATATTTACAATACCTTTAATAAGAGCACAGGCAACAAGTGCCTCTTTTGTCCCACTGTGATCTCTCCAATCAATAGGAACAGAGAAACCTATCTGTTGATCTCATGCATGTTGGCTGGGATAATTAATTTTTAAGTTACTGCAATGTGTATATTAAATGTTGTAAATCACACAGACAAGACTACATTTTGAATTTTTTTTTTTTAATTACTGTATCTATAGCATATAATTAGAAATGGGAACATAGTAAAGCAAAAAATATGCTAAAGTAACTGGGTGCAATTACTCCACTTACAATAAAATCACTTTGAAGAAAAATTAAAAATGGATTTTTTTCCACTGTTTTTAGCTCACAAAACCATGGTCTAAAAATTAACTGCATATATGTTAACTAAAAACCTGATATCTTCCTTAGACACTATTTTTGAATATATTTCAAAGCTCTTACAAGTCTGAGATTTTGATGAGGGCTTAAGATAGTCAATCAATTGCAGGATCAAGCCTCCAAATTAGTGTCTCATAGAAGCTTTAAAATAAGACAAAGCACGATACATGAAACTAGACCCCAAGGAGAACTTTTGACAGGCATCAGCAAATAAAAACAAGGATTTAAACACAAAGATCAATTTACAGTCTTAGTGGGAGCATTTGCTGCTAATGAAGCACAGTCTATCAGACCTGTTGATCTGCTTTTGAAAAGTTCTGTGATGGAAACTGGTATGCCCTACCTTTTATCAGTAAATATTCTTCAGTTAATCTTATACAGAAAATGTAGCCTGCCAAGATTTTAGCATAAAGACCTTTCTCTAATCCCAGAGAAAGGCAGCGGGAATTCTGCTGAAAAGACATATTTGAGCTGTTTAGGAACAAAAGTTACCCAATTACATAGAGAGAAAATAAAACATGATCTGTATCAACTGATCAAATGAAGACCAGCATGTTGACTCTGTGTGTAGTTGGGCATAATTTGGATCCCCACAAGACAACAGTTTTATTTGTAGAACTTCTCTATTATTGAGAACAGAAAAGGAACGCGTTTAAAATGATGTTGGTTTGTTACTATACCATATCAAAGATATATAATCTTCACTTACATCCACTGGGAATCTGCAGGAAATAGTGTCTGATGAAACAGAAGATATTTAAGGGATTCATACAAAACTAGAAATGACAGCAAGAAAATCTGAAACATTTGCCTTTGAAAATGAAAGTAATTCCATTTTAAAAGCACACGTAGAGAAATTAAAAACATTTAAGTCAGTTTTCAGCAACTTAAATTAGGAGCTCTTGAGTTTACTGACCTTTTATGGGTGGCAGCCTCAAGTTCAAAGATATCGAAGTCCCAGTGTTCCTCATTTTCCATCGCCTGTGTTATCCGTGGGGGGATGTCATTGAGGGAGATTGGAGAGATCAAACTGCCAGCGACCTGGTGAGTTTCTGTTGGGGAATGTATTTGCAGATCACTGTTAATAACCCTGACATACAATTTTACTCAATGTACATGTTTTCCGTAGTAAAGCCTGGCAATTATCATTTCTATAAAGCTCAATAATGCTACAGAAGAATGCTTATAAATAAAATTAAAACAAAGCTTATAAAAATAAACACCTGACCACATTTCCTCCGTTTCTTACATTTCTTAACAAGCTTTAATATCTCAGTAATTGCCAAATAAAAACTTACGTTTTGCTGACAATATGTATTCGTTCCCTGATAATCTTCGTAAACCATCCTGTTAAATAAACGTTGAGAGTTACATGCAGGGTATTGTACAAATGTCTGTAAGATGCTGACACCAAGCAGGAGCACAATGGCTCTAGGGACGCCTGGCTGTGGTCTGGCACCGTCATCAACGCCACTTCTCTCTTATTTGTGTGTACTGGTCAGATTTACCTGTTTTATATACAGCTCATAACGGATGAGAAACTGCAAGATACGGGACACAATATGAAGTCGGGTACAAGCTCAGACGTCTCAGGTGCAGGTGGAGTGACAGCCTCACACCCACCTTTGTCTGGACAACACGGACGAGGGTTCTGGACGTGTGTCACAAACCAGACACGGCCAAGAATGGCTCTGAGGCTTCCCTTCCATCAAAGCATAACATATGCCTGCTTATTCTCCAACTCCGTGCCTCCTAGGCGTCAATCTGGCATGATGCCTAGATGTGCAAACTGAGATGAAAGATTAAAACTAACAGAATCATATTCTTAATGTTTACTTTTCAGCTCACAATTCTAAATGCCGTGGCCCGTATCCTGATTCCTCTTTCGATGTATACAGCAGCTAGTTACTGCGTATTAATGTTTAGCCCATGACGTAAAACAAGAGTTATTAAAAATTTAAATCTTTCTGAATGTTCCTAACAGTGCTATGCACCCAAAGTATAGCAGAAGTGAATGTGGATGCTATAGCTGAACACGCGATGCCTGCACTGAATTGTTACATCTCATTTTTATTTTCACATTTGTAAGTAAATTAGGCTGGAGTTTTGTGATTTAAAAGGGAGTTCTACTCCTATAACTGGCTCAGTGACCCTTCAATCGCACTGCTATGGCACAAGTATTTAGGACACCAGATGCTGTGTATTGTGCAGAATCAACGATTAGTTTTTCAAGAACTGAAATACCAGGTGTAATTGTATCTGGCAAATCCATCTTTGAACTCCAAATGCCCTTCCCATCATGAATTCTGCTTGAGAGTTCAAATCCAATAACCTGCTACTAGTTCCCTACTCAGACATAACTTTGAACATTAAATGTAATAATATAATATTGTTTTCAACAGACCCTTTGCGGGAAAAATGTTTCTCCCAGATAATTTTAAAACTTGTAATATACCATATACCCTCATGCTCTGAAATGGATTTTCTCAGCTTTTCTATTGCTCCATAAAATAGCCTTTGTTTTAGTTTTAGTAAGGACTTTGTGTTTCGCAGTTTTGTTACCTACATGTGCTGGAACCATGGACTGAATACAGTCAGAAGACAAATGTATCTAAGAATCAACAATCACAAAAAGGAGAAAAGAGTTGAGTTTATGGACTGTGTGCATTCAGCAGGAGAAAAGATTCACTTTGAGACTCTAATGATTACAGGTATCAATATTCTTCCTGCATATTTATAGTTAAGGTAACAATATATTTTGTGTACTCTGTTAGTAAATTCAGCCACTCAGGTCTTCTCCTGGAATCCTTAAAGTCTCTTTTACGTTTCTCATGATTAAATATTTGCTCCAGGTTTTCAAAAGGCAAAAATATACGTAACCTGTTTAAACATTCTGATGGATACTGCAGAGGTGTCTTGATAGTTACAGCATGAAATGATGATAGCCCAGATAACAGCTCACCTCTTGTGAGCCTTTTTGCACCCAACACACTGTCCATTTTTTTCCTGAGGTAGCTTTTTATATGCAACCCACAAACTAATGGGGATATTTACCCTTAAGGCACAGGTAACGTTCATCCAAGTTCACCGAGTTATTATCAGGAGGGTCAGACTCCAGGCCCTGAAGGTTTGAATTGAATTCTTGGTTTGCTACATGCCCTTTGTTCAACTTTGGGTACAACACTTCTTTTCCCAATGCCCACATTCCTCGTTTCATAACATAACAACATAATACATGCCTTCTTCAGTCTTTTTCTTGCATTATTTGTTTAAAGTATTAGTTCTGCGGAGCAGGATTGTATTTTAAAATGCGAACATTCATGTTTTTAGCTCAAAGCATTCTGGTCTTTCTATGAGTCTCTACAGGTATAAATATAATCCAAGAAATAGCAGCAAAAACATGTATTTTGCATTCTTTTGAAAACACATTCTTTCTATACACTGAAAAGTTCCCAAACATGCCATTCTAATCCTAATTAAGAAATACAAATATCTAGCTATCTTTCTTTCTTCCTTTCCCATCTCTACCTTTCTAAAATGAATCACGCTGAAGAAAGAATTGGTTTCCCTTTCCATTTCTAGCAAAACTAATGCTTCAAAGGCACTGGTCAACTATCTGCTCATTTTCAGAGCTACATTATTAATAGAGGGGAAAAAATCCACCAAAAGAGGTATGCAGTTTGCCCTGAAAATCTGGGATTGTAGAGGCTAAGCACACGCAGATGATAAAGAACAAGTAACCAGGAAAATCAATCAGTGGAATGTTTAGCAATAGCTTTTTGTGACAATATGTACTTACTGTCATTAACCCTCCAACGAGGTCACTTGTGTGTGGATCCTCATCTTTTGTCCCCAGTTGTGGAGAGTACAATTCAGTGGTTCTTAAAATCTCCAAAACTCGGTCTAAAGCTTCTGCAACTGGCATGGGACTGCTTTCTTGTGCAGCGTTGATGATGTTTATTACCTAGTTTAGCATTAGACATGTTTTCAATTTAGAAGCGATTTAAGAAAACAGAGACACTTATCAATTACTATGGAAAACTCATAGCAAATAAACGAGATCTACGACTTTAATCCACATGTGGGAGAATCAAACTGAAAGGGATGTTAATAAAACACTCATGTTTGCTACTGGCTCAGGGAACAAGATCCTGGCCTCAAAGAGAGCAGTCTTGTTAATGACTTTCCTGCTCGAGGCACCGCCTCAAAATGTCTCTGAATGGACTTAATATACCTTCTCCCATTTGCTTCTCTCAATTTATTAACGAGCTGATTTTTGCCAAATCCTTGAATGGTTTCAGAAGGCAGTTTACAATGCCTAAGTGAGAAGGGGAATCTCTAGTCTCTCCTTCATGGTGACAAAAGCCATTGAAAAGGGCCATGCAATGGCTGACACTCTGCTTAGCAGGCTTGGGAGAACTTTGTTCAGAGCCTTTGGCTTTTTGGAGCTCCAGCAGCAGGCACGGGGAATGGGCCAAGAAGTTGCCCCCGAGGCCAACACTGCCTCATTCCTCAGTCTGGCGCTGTAGTGGGGCCTTGTGTCCCAATTTTCCAGTACAGCACAGGTGACAACAGCTCGTGACAGCGCACATTACCTTGGTGATGGGTGCTTCGATAGTCATGGAATGTATCCTGGCCATAGAAGAGTGACGCCTTTGTGAGCTGCCTGTGTGGGAAACAAAGCAGAGTTTGTATCCCGATTTCAGCGACAAGGCGAGACAGAAGGATTCAGACAAGAAATCTTAATTCATTTCCTGAACTGCTTACCCTGCTATGCACTTCGGAGACAATCTATAGCAGAATGCATACACATGCTTGTTATGCTGGGGATGCACAGGTGCAAAGAGAGGCTTGCTGAACTGCTGATATCTCAGATTAGAGATAAGTAGCTGTAACAGCCTGGCAAAATAATGTTTGGTGGTTTGTTTGTTTATTTTAACTATTTAAAATGTTCAATTGAAAACTCAGTTAAAAGACTATAGAGATGCGTGTGTATATACTGTCAGGCACAAGTAGGTAACTATTACACTTAGGTTATTACAGGGTACGTCTACTTTTGCTGCCTGATGCAACATGACAAGATGTAATTATTCGGCTTCCAAGCTGAGGTGAAGCTCCTTTGAAGTGAAGACAGCAATACAAAATTGAAACAGCAAAGGTTCTGGCCAATTATTCATTGGAAATTGAAAAACAAATTTTTTGTATCAGTTAGCAATTTTGGTTCTGCAAAGAAAAGGCAACGATGGGATTTTTCTGGATAATTACGTTGTGCCGTCTATAAAATGCAGACACGTCTCTGTTACTCTTTGTGCTGAGCAGCTCTGAAGAAGAATCAATGCTATTTTTGCTATATTGGAGTACAATTGCATTCTCATTGCCACACGTTTCACTAGTGTGTCCCCTAGACTGCCTAGACTGTAATGACGTATACTTGAACAGAATCATGCAAGTATCCCAACACAGTGAAAAGAAAACAAAATTAATAAGAAAATAATTATCAAGAGAAGAGGTAAGACCTGCAATAATTTGTCAGGTTTAGAGGTTGACATTTGAAAGTATTTGTGTTGAATTTACGAGGTCTTCTGTGCAGGACGGTAGATGATTTGCCTTCCATTCTCCACTGGTTCAAAAAATGACTCAAAGTAGTTCAAGAGCAGAAGACGGGGCTATTTGACAAATGTGAAGTTGTTCATGAATTGATGACTTGATATTTCATTTGTGTGCATGTGTATATATACATATATAAACACATACATCTTTACCTATATGTGTATGTATGTATGCACATAGAAATCAGCAAACTTGTTTAACATACCATCACTCCCTCGTGATGTTGTGGATCTGACATCTAGTGATCCTTTCCTCCTGTCCTTGTGTCTGCAAGTCTGAATATCTGTGGAGAAAATGATATTGTACGATGGCATTAAGTTGTGCCTAAGATGTGTGTTAAAGGAACAGAACCTCAGAGAAAGCCTGATGGCGGCCGAGTGGCATTTACCACAATGTTTCAGCAGATGAGAGCAAATAAGAGCTCCTTTTTAAACTCTCACTCAATTACACTGTCATGAACCGAGTCACGCTCCCCGGCTCCCTATCCTGGTCCTTTAGGGACTCCAACAGACACAACCTGGGCTACCAAGGCTACAGTTAACAAGTATCTGCAGCGCGGATGCCGAGGATCTCTTAACTGAAGTGTTGATATGCGGGATGAGGGTGAATGGTAGTGTTGGTCATCCTCATTTCCACCCACACGCAAATACCCCACCAGACAGGTAAAAGCAATGCAAACATAGATGCCACCAGCTACAGAACAGCCATGGCAATGTGATGACTAGACGGCATCCTTCTTATTTCTAATGACACTCAATCCAGAAATACCAAAATACCAACTTGGAGCCCTGCTACTGCTTTGTGAATGGTGGGTGGCTTTATATCACTCCTAAAGCAAATGAGGTAGGTAGAGAAGGCTTGTGTTTACTCTCCTGCCTCTTGAGCTGGATTCCCAGCTTATCACTATCTCAATAGTACTGTTCAGACTGTCCTGCGCAACTGTGGTTTTCAGTCAGATCACTAACAACAGGCTTTATTCTCTCCCCAGGCACTTTCTCTGCTTATTAAGACAGTAGAGATGTGTCATACCTGTCTGAGATTCAGCCTGAACACGTTCACATGTCTTCTCTGCCTGCAAATCGGTACGAGAAATCCAGTTAGTCAGAACTTTCCCACTAGTTTGTAATATTTAGGGCTCAAACTAAAGCAAGCATAGCACTATTTTCACTTACCTTATTGTTGTCATTGCACAGTCTACTAATTGACACATAGTGTCTAATCTTTCTGTAGGCAAAAAACAGTGTGTTAATTCCCATCCAAACCTCAGCTCTAATTCAGTGCTGATACATAAAATGGGTAAGACCAACTAGTTAATAGAGGACAAATCCTGTTCTGGCTGGAAGGCTCAGCTAGGAATGGAAAAAAAACCAGTTCTGCACATGATGGGGAATATAAAAGGGAAGCATCTTTTGCAAAGATTGTCTCTTATACTCTGTGCTCGCCCCACCACACCCCCCAGCTTCTTCTGGGCTACTGTAGCCCAGGTATGATATAAACAGTGCAGTCCAACCATCAAAACCTTCCATTGGATTTAGGGATAGAGCAACCAAACTGAAAACTACACCCTTCATTACCAGGAAACTTCTAAGCCAGCTTCAAATGGGCTTAGATTGTTCCCCGAGTAGCAATGTATGTAACACGTATCGGTCTTACAAGCTTGGAATCTTAAGCTAAAATATGTTTTGACTCTGTTGATGGAAAGTAGAGAATGTGAATTACTTCCAAGGATTAAATCAACCCAAACCCCGTTATTTTCAGGAAGTATCTCTACAAAGAAGCTGCATTTGGTCTTTTCTTCATGAAAACACCCATTTCTAAAAGATTATCTTGGCCAAGTCTGGAAGATAATGTGCTGTGCTTTTAATTCATTATTTAATTAACGATCATGTTGCCTTAGAGGGCTTTGAAGCTACTACTGCACGAAATCTGATCCACTTTTCCAATGTAGTATAGAAGGACTCATCACAAATGTACCAGTAACTAGCATACACCTGTGTGCTTCAAATGCTCTATTTGGGGACCAAGTGGAAGTCGCACAAAAATCAAGACGTGGTTGAATTTTGACCAGGATCGAAGCACACAGTGCAACACAGAAACACGCTGCAACAGGCACGAGTAGGTGAGCACGGGGGGACACAGCACAGGCGCACGGTGGAGTGGGACGTAGGTCCTGATGTTCCCAACACAACACATGGGAAGAGAGGAGGCTGCACTTGCACTGCACACGTATTAGGAGATTAAGAGTCACAAGTGAGCACATCTGGATCTTTGGCTCCTTTTTGGGAGAATCAGGAGAACTTCACTTGCTCTGTACACAGCATGTAAAGTAGATGTTTCCCCAAGGAATTAAATGCAGAGGTCTGAGGCTCCCTTCCTTGCATAAGTTTCTCTTAAACTCATTAACAAGATAATCCAATGTCTGCTGAGAGCAGCTGAGCTCTAAACTGAGCCTTGATTCAGATGTAAACCATGGCTTTAGCTTTCATACTTACCCTCCCTGTCCAACGACAGGTAGTATCTTCACATTTTGTTGTATGCTATCTCCATTTTTCTTTTTCACATAGTACATTCCTTGCCATTCCTGAAAAAGAAATTCAAGTGAAAGGAAGTTCAGATAAAACAGGAAGAGCAGCTGTAGCTTCATAGCTTTTTTTTTCATTGAAAGCCATCTTACAACACAAAACCAGTCAGGGTTGGTTAAACTGCGCTTACCCTCTAATTCCTCCCCTGCAAGCAACCTTTAGGTCACCGTGTTGCTGCCAACGCACAGAGAACTTAAAGAGGGACAAATATCATATCGCTGGTTAACATTAAATGTACCAATGACTAAAAGTGCTCTGGTATCCTAGCGCATCGAATTCCCACACTGCCAGTTCAGTCTGAAAAAGAGGTAAAGATTTACCCTGGCTTTTTTAAAGCAAAAGAGAGCCTACTAGAATAGCTACTGTGCCTCCCATCTGCTGACCTCCCCTCTAAAAGCACTCCGGTTTCAGGACCGCATCTAGGTAGATTTTTGATGTATCAGATCGCCAGTATCATAGGTTTTTTGCTAAAATTCATAAATGGAAAAAAAAGACAGGGTGGAAAGGAATTTTTTCTTCTGGAAACAAGGCATTTCTTTCTAGTGCAGAGCTTCATGTTCCATTTCAGTGAGACTCATGAAATGTCCCTTTCTCCCAGTCACCACAGCAAAGACGCACACACCATGCTGACAGCCCACCCCGGGTCTCCCTCACCTGTGCTGCCTGGACCAGAGCTGCCCCTCACACGGGTATTTAGCAAAACTCGGGGAAAGCAAAATTTGGGAGCCCTGGGTCTCCCCCTGTTAGAACCATCCAACCAGTCCTCTGTAACCTGGCAGCTGACAAGATTTCCAATTTTGCCTACACTTTTCCACCCCTAGAACAGTTGTTGGTGGTCTTTTTTAATACACGCATATTTTGATCTGGGCATCTAATGAATACCACATGATTAATGAGTAATTGATTCTGCATTGCATATTCACTTAATATACACTACCTGTGCCAACTGCTGTCTTTCAGTTGACTTCAACAGACTTTAGAACAGATCTTACAAATGTATGTGAAAATATCCTTCATGAGGCACATGATACATATTTATTTATGTTAGGCTGACAGATCTTGCAGTGAAACAGGCCAGAGCACAGGTACAGAGAGAACAGTTTTGCATTTATGTTGACGGAGCCAGCAAATCAAGACTCCAGCCCACAGAGAGCTGCATGGTGACAGGCTGTGCAGAAACAAATATGAAAGGCTTTTCCAAGGATATGTCAGAGAAGAGAACTGAGCACAGCAAATGGGGAGGCGAGCATAACATCTTCTCCTGTGAGCTGCATGAGGAATACAAATGAAGACAAAGCAACCCACAAAATCCAATGCTCTCATAACTAAAAGTATGCATATCAATAGTTTCCTGACAAGCAGAGATGAGGAATCGATCACTAACGCAGGTAATAAACCCGGAAAAGGCACAAAGGGGTGAAGTCACAAGGTACAGATCGGATAATTCTCGCATTGCAAATGCACCCTTTTCAAGGCAGGTTATTGTGTTGCTCGTAGTCAACAGATTGTTTTTTCAACCTGTGAATTTCTAAAACCTGCAAAACCGTCGCAGGAAATGCGTGAAGGAGAAGATCAGCAGAATCCTGAGAAATAGGATGTCCCAGCCAAACTCCTGCTGGTAGGTAAAGTTCTCCCAGGGATGTTACTTAGACATATTTTAAGAACGCCATATGCTCTCTCGCAGAGCCTCTGTCAGCAACCCAGACGTGCTGTCAGTCAGGCTCATCATCACGTCTACGTTACAGCCAGACAAGTACAGCGATCAGCCACTTCTGCATGCTGGGATTAAACGCTGAGTAAAATCCATACGTAGCAAAAAACCACCCCAACAGTTTCACCCTTTATAGAGTGAATCAATGCTGAGGTTTCAAACTTCATTAAGCAAGCCATGGTATGCATCTATCCACTGAGCACTCACGTAATGCACCGTGAGTAATCCCCCGGTTCAGCCTTCCTTTTGGATTGAGGCTTCTTGCGTTAGACAGATGGGTCCAGCAAGTGACTTATAGAAAACGGAGCAAATCAAAATAAACACAAGATGCCATGAAAACAACCTCACAGAAAGTAAGGCTGAGTTAGGAAGGAATTGCCACAGACCTTGATCATGGAGCGTGATTGCTCTCCCAGCCTCTCAGCAAAGATAATAAGCAAATAATTCCCAAGGAGTGAAGGGAATTGCATGCCTTGTCTGCTTCACTGCTACCTATCCATCTCGCTTCAGAAAAAAAGCTTAGATAAACAGCTTTGTGTCAAACTGCAGAGATCAGAAGCAGCAAGAATTACAGTCAGAACTGCACATTGCGTCTTAATGGATGTAATTCGCATCATGAAACAGAAGAATTAAGAAAGTACAACTTGTTTTTTAACTTCTCAAGCGTGGATGGGTGAAAATGCCTTTCGATAACGCTGGCTTCTTGCAAATTGCACCCAGCTGTAGTAACAAAAAATGAACTTCCAGAGGTTTTTTAAATTCACTAAGAGAAACAACATCCTGACCCAAGGATCCCAACGTACTACGCAATTGGCAATTTTTGTGTATAATGCCTATGAACTTTTGTTTGGATACACTGAACTTGCTCATAGCGCTGCGTATGTCAGGGAAGAGGGGAAATGCTGTGAGAGCTCATTTTCCTAAATTCCATCTAAAGACTAGAGTTTCCCCAGTGTCATTTCTCCCTGGCATAGTTTGCCCCATGTGTAGGTTCCTGAAAGTCTAGTTCACTGCGAACCAAGCACCATGTAGGTGGTTTTGTGATACTTACAGCAAGGCAACTGGGGAAAAAGGGAAAAATTAGACTGCAAAAAGGAATTGCAGTGAAGTAATCCAGAAACTCTCTCTTCGGGTTTATTCAGCAGCTTCTGGAGAGCTTCTCTGAACGCAAACTTCAAAGTGGATCAGAAGCTCAGCCTGGCATGATCTAAACATACAGGGATTACTTGAGACGCATGTTTTGTTCCAAGCTCTGATACTGGCCTAGAAGGAATAAGGTATTTGGGAAAGGTAATTAATCTGCCTTTGATTTTTCTGTAAAATCAAAGTAGTGATACCAGCTGCCATGAAAACATGTGGAGATAGCTGAAAGTTATCAATTATACTGGTAAAATCACTTATATGATTGTCTGTGGTAAGTTTCCCAAACTAGACTCATGAAATAGCTTTTTTCAGTAAAATTCCCTTGCTTCATGCCTCTTTCCCTCACATATACAGAATACAAGAGGGATCTCACTTTCTCTGGCTTCCACTTAATTGCATTAGTCATCGACCTCCAAAGGCATGTGCCTCGGGTCCAGGTTTTGCCAACAACCAAACCAGGGAATCGGTCTTTTCAATTAAAGATACAAAGAGATCACAAGCCTGAGAACGACACACACACCCTGTCAGAATGATCCAGACAAAAGTCAGGCACCTCTGACACTGCTGTAACACCTTGGCATTAATGATTTCCAACTGAAGCAACTTCAAAGGGCCGCAGCATTTCACAAGTTGCTTCACACAGTTAACCTCTACTCACAAATATTTCCTGCAAGAATTTAATTTGCAATTCATTTCTCTATTAGTACGCGATGTAAGGCTACATAGATTGCATAATAGAAAATGTTCCAAAGGGAAATACAAAAAAACATGTAAACAGAATATATCCATGTTTAAAAGTGTAGGCTGTTCCATATAGACAGCTTTAAATAGGCAGTATTTCATTAGCCCTCACAGTTGCAATTCCTAGAGCCGGCAGTGAAATAAGTGCAAGGCAAGAGATGGATTAGGGTTAGATTTCTATCATTCATGGAGTAAAATATATTTCTGTTATTAAAGACATTTTTATCAGCAAGCTAAAATATTAAAAATTTGAACGCTTCATATCTTGAGAATCGATGTTGTGGATTTAAAGCCTGACACGCGTAATGTATTTGAATTATTATTCAATAAATACTCACGCATAATACCGGTTTTGTATTACACACATTTACTGAAATAATTTCAGTCAGTCAACAGAGGCGTGAAGCACCTTAATCCAAGCTACTGTCTAATGCTGGAATCTCTTCCAAAAGGTCAATACACGTAGAAACAAGCGACACATTCTTGTTGCAATGCACATGCAAACTGCACGCAGCCGGAGCGCAGCTTCTGTTGATCAATGTTTGCGTTACTCCCCCTGATTTACGCATTTTGACTCATCGTAACTTTGCATCGGTGCTTTCGCATCACTGCCCGGACACACGGCGTGTGCGATTCACCGGAGCAGCTCCCTGCCCTGTGTCAGCAACACGGCGCTTCCCCGCGGACACCCGGGATGACCCGGCTGGGTCTGAGCGTGGGCCGTGATGCATCTGCAAACACATCCATTCCCAAATCTCTCTTGTTTTCTCCGTGATCACCTTCCGGTGAGGTATTATGACATGTTCAATGACAGCTCCAGCAGGACAGGGAACTGCTGGAGAGAGTCCAGCGCAGGGCAACAAAGATGCTGAAGGGAGTGGAGCATCTCCCGTGTGAGGAAAGGCTGAGGGAGCTGGGGCTCTGGAGCTGGACAAGAGGAGACTGAGGGGTCACCTCATTAATGTTTACAGATATCTAAAGGGTGAGTGTCAGGAGGATGGAGCCAGGCTCTTCTCGGTGACAACCAGTGATAGGACAAGGGGTAATGGGTTCAAACTGGAACACAAGAGGTTCCACTTAATATGAGAGAAACTTCTTCATGGTGAGGGTGGCAGAGCCTGGCCCAGGCTGCCCAGGGGGTTGTGGAGTCTCCTTCTGTGCAGACATTCCAACCCGCCTGGACACCTTCCTGTGTAACCTCATCTGGGTGTTCCTGCTCCATGGGGGGATTGCACTGGATGAGCTTTCCAGGTCCCTTCCAACCCCTGACATTCTGGGATTCTGTGTGTGACACCAGAAGCAGTTACATCTCATTGTCAAAATGCAAATGAAAGCTCCTGGATGGATCCCCACACTACAGCAACAACAGTCCCAAAGGAACACCATGGAGCTTCCAGGCAAACAGGAATGTCTCTGGGTAACAACCTCCCTTGCAGGCAGCTGCGCCTCCTCCTGCACTTCCTTGGTGCAACCAACATTTCTAATGGAAATCCATCAGACAGCTCCCATGTCATTAGGGAATAAAAGATATTGGCAGCTGGCACTGCCTATAACTGTCGAGTGATACTGCGAATGTCTCTTCTGATATTTTCACATTCTGAACTCGCAAATCATTTTCCATATTTCGTGCTGAAATACTTCAATGTGGTTCTTTTCTCATTTATATCACACTGGATAACACGTGCATCCATCCCACCCCTCTTTGGTATTCCAACACCTTTTGCTACATACAGCATATATTATATACAAACACAGCTAGTCGCTTATTTTCATGTAGCTCTTTCAAGCAGGAAAAAAGAAAGAAGCCCCCAAAATGAGCATTTTTTACTTTACTTTACTTTTTACTCTTCTTGTTTGAGTAACAAAGCTGCAAATGCTACGTGTCTGTAAAGCTGCAATTTGCATCATGTGTCATCCCTGGACAATAATAACTTATATAGGTCGCAAATTGTAAGTGACACAATGCTATTACTCACCTTTCCTATCTTTATGCAGGAATTAATAGTATCTAGGAAATCAGCTTTTTTTTCATTTATAGGCACTTCTGTTAATTCCTTTCCTATCAGTTCGCCTATTTGATAGCCCATCACTGTTTCAAAAGCAGGATTGACGTACTGTGAAATAAAAACAAACAAAATACCGTTCAACAGAGCACTTAAAGCACAACAGAATTCCTTTTGGTCTATTTGCTAAACCAAGGGATTTCTTTCTCAGCCTGCAATAAATCTCTGCATGTGCTGCTCACGAGAGAGAGGCCTTCGTTTCTCCTTTGTGAAGCAAAACAGGAATGTCCATGCTAGAAGAGTCGCACAGTTTGTGCACATGAGCAAAGGGAGGGAAATGATGGAAAGAGGCAAGTATTGCACATCCACAGAGTTCAGACAGACAAGACAAACTCCTGAAAAATGAGCTCTGTCTGTTCTCAAACCTATAAACCTCAAACCTACCTCAGTGCCCTAAAAACCCACAAATTTACATAAAACATCCATTAGATTTGCTTTTCAAGAGCATCAAAGTAACATACAATATCTTGAGAAAAGAGTGCACGCAAGCCAGGGGCTGCATTCATTCATGATATAAAAGAATTATTACACACAATAAAAACAATATAGTAAATCCTTACGTATCCAGAAACAACAATTGCCCTTAAAAACAACTTGATTTTTGCAAGATATTTGGAATGAAGAAAATTCTACTCAACAGCTAAACTCATTCCAGTCTTTTTAGAACCATTGAGCTGTGTTAGATTCTTGTACTATAAGAAAGAGTAAATGTAATCATGGATGAAATAAAACACAATCAGTCCACAGAGCAATTTTCTGTCCTTATAAAAATAACTGGAACAAACCTGTATTACGTGGTCTTCACTTGTGATCTCAATGGCTTCTTGACTTTTCTCTAATGCTGTAAATAATGAATTACATGCCCTGGACACAAAAGAAAAAAGGCATCTGATTAAATTTAATTTAATTACATTTAATCCACGTAATTCTTATTGTATATGACAATAAGGTATTGCAACTCCATACTGACTAAAGTTGTACTTTAATGATTAACGTGTTTTCTTCAGCTAACTGACCTTCTGTAATTAACTACAGTACAGTAGGATGCGTCTGAATCGGCATTTTTTGTTGATGATGTTTTTGGTAAAATTACCTTAGTTTGAATTGTGCCCGCACCTCTCCAAATTCCAGCTGAATCAACTCATTGTAACAGGCCATTATGTTAGAATTTTCTACATATCTCTGAAAATAAAAGGTCAGAAATTTTTCATTAATACACATTTCACCACTCGAGGGTGTGAAACTCCATTTTCTTTTGCTCGATAAAGAATTAAAAGGGAGTGGATATGCCAAAAATAAACGTGTTGTAACACAAGCAACATGAGAAGATTACTTTTTTGGACTAGTAAAATTTTTCAGGTTATTGTAGTTTAAAAAAGTGACAGATCCTCATGGCCACAAGGATTGACCAATCTGTTCATTCTCTGTGATTGTCAGCCTGACCAATATATAAAATAATATACTCTTAATGAAGTTATATGCTTTCACGCTACTTATTGAAAATAACAGTGAAAAACTAAGGTTGTGCCCCAAGTCATCAAAATTTGAGGTTATTAAGAGTTTCCAATTGCTAATACCTCAAATTGTATACACAGAAGAAAGCAAAACTTCCTGACAAATATACATGCCATTGGACACAACGATTCATTTTGGGCCTTGTATAGCAATGACCTGAATATCTTTGATGTTCTTTTAAAACATCTCATATTTACCAGGTACGAGCCTGAATATTAAATCCTTGTTCACGCTAAACTCCCACAGACTTTGATAGTTTGGGAAGGAGGACTGATTATCAAAAGTAACCACATCAGGGTGCTGAAGAAGATTCTCTGCGCTTTGCTATCAGTCCCATCTCCAAGGCTCTGATCCATAAATAATTTGGAACCTGTGTCGATTGCTTATGCGCTCACTGGAATGACACTGTATACGTAAGTCCTTTTATTTTCCAGCTAGCATGTCTAGCATTTCCCGTGGTAGGACCTTACTACAAATCAACAAATAGGTGCAAACGGACTGCGATGGGGCAGCAAAAAATCTGGTGAGCATGCAACCGAATACTCCGAATCACACTGTGAATCATGTCCATTTTTGTTTCATTGTCAGATTAATGCAATCACTTAAGTGACACACTAATAAGCACCTTTCCTGCTTAATTGAAATAGTTGCCAAGGAACAGATTCAGTGTAATACTTTTCAGGTGCCTCCAAACAATAGGTAATAGCACTTGACAGTGTCTGGAGCCTGTTTACAGATGTGAATTGGCATCTGGTAGAAGAGATTTCCCACAGCACATTCTGGTTTTCACTGCAAGCTGCTCCCTGCTCTGGTCCTGTCCCCAGTCGGTTTTGTCAGTGTCTGCCTTTGAAGCAGAGCATCAAATACTTACTCTGAAATAAGTGTATGAAGCAGAAGAGTCTCGGCACCACTCCTTGTATTCTTGAAAACATTCACCTGCTTAGTGTTACTCTAATTCTACTGGTGTATAGTAGTTCCAAATCGGGATATATATATAAATATAAAAGAACAAGCAGCACAAACAAGATTTACAGGTTGGATTACTGACACAGACAGTCACCAACAGCCAAACTTCTGGATAGTTTCTTGCCTGGTGATTTTGCAATATCAAAGCAACTCAGCAGAGTATAAAACATACATACCCTTGTGAAGCCAGCAGAGATCAGGGGCAGTATTGATGACTCTTCACGATCAGCATGCCTTTTAAAGAAGGATGATAAAGGCGGAGATTATTTCTGTAATCAACTGAGACCAAATTTCACCAGCCATTGACATACCTGTACCCTAGATGTCACACTAAGGCCTAATATGGCCAGATCCTTATAGCATCTACGAATAAAACATATTTTTTGTGTTTCGTCTTTGGCAACAATAAGCCAAAATGTTATTTTCTTTTTTGCATGTAATGATCTGCTTACATCACAAAAAACTAATGCTTCAAGAAAACAAATTAATTAGCTAGATAGTTGGACTAGTCCTCCTTTTTTGGTGCTGGATTCTTCTTGTTTACACTTTCCCTTGTCTAAGATGCACTTGAAAGTCCACATGGCCAAAGTTTTAAGAAATTACTTTTATCTGAGTTTAGGTTAGGCTTAGAGTCAGGGTTAGGGTTATGCTTAGGTTAGGGTTAGTTTTAGGGTTATGTTTAAACTTAGGTTAGGGTCTGGGTCAGGGTTATGGTCGGGTAAGGGTTAGGTTAGAGTTAGGGTTGGGCTGAGGGTTAGGTTAGGGTTAGAGTTAGGCTTAGGTTAGGGTTAAAAGATTTGATTAAAAGATTTGAGTGTATAAAATGTTAGGTTGCAACTCAACATGCCTGAATGAAGATGAATTTTCTTGCACCGACTACCTGGTGCATTCTAATAGGTCCCCTGGGGATGACATACTCCACTCCTACAATGAGATATCTGAATCACACTATACTAACTATTAAAAGGCACTCCAATGTACGTGAATGTACGGCTGCAATCTGGAGGAAAGGCCATTATGTTAAGTTTCTGTAAATGGGCAGATGGAAGGTGGTCAAGTTTAGCAGATGCCACAATAATTTTTAGTTATGTGTGACATTTTGCATCTTGTGGCACCTCTTGTTTTTGTTTTCCGTGCACTTGTTTCTTATGCATGAAGAGAATGACGTACAAAGTTTGCCCAAGACTTAGAACAAAGGAAAACCTCCCCATTCCTCATGCCGGCGATCTGGTAACGCTCCATCCCAGAAGCAAAAAGAACGAGGACGGACAATCTGCAGGGGAAAGAGAAAACCAAACCCAACCCAACCCAACGAACAGACATAAAAACACACAACCAAAAAGAATCCAAACCATGAACTGCAGGAAAATAAAGACCCTCCATATGCTATTGGCTAAGTGTCAGGCTTTTTCACAGATAGGCTTCTTGCAGCAATAAAAGAGATGCGTGAAAGGTCCCTGCCAGTGAAATCCTATGCGGCGACTTGAGAAAGCTTGTGTTCAGCACATGGGAACTTGACACGGTCAACTCTGCCCCAGTGGAAGGCAAACTCGCTTCTGAAGCTTCCAATAGCCGGGGATGTCAGACACATCTGAACAGCGTGAGAACTCAAGCTTCTGAGATATCGTCACCACAAGGGGCTATTACCTTGTCACAACACACAACGGGAATGTCTTGAAAAGACCAAAAATGAAGTGCAGGGAAAAACCCCTTTTGAGCAACTTTCTAATTGTGAGTCAGCAAGCGCGGCTTCCAAACTCGCCCCAATGTGGAGAGAAACTGCTGGCCCACAGCCCCACGGGTGTTGCTGGTGTACATGAGGAAGCTCTTGTGTTACTGTTTGTTCTTTCCTTTTTTCCCTCTTTTCTTTTGCATTCGTTTGATGAGACACAATTCTGATTGTAGAAGCACCAGTTACCATAGTCAGAAAACTTCCTGGTATAAAAACATTAAAGGTGATGTTGACAATAGAATCCCTGGAAATGTTTAATTAGGGTCTTTTGTTCACTAGAGATGGTGGTGGAAAATGGATTTTTAATGGGAAATTTAAACACCTCAGAACCGGCACACAGAACAAATGCATTCAGAGAAACGCGCATTCCCCAAAATTGTACTTTAAGGAAATTTTCTGTTTAATTTCAGATTAAATAGATTTGTTACTTCTACGTTATTTTATTATATATAAGTAATGATTTCAGAGGGAGGAAGAGGAAAGAAGTATATGTACTGCTTTACTGAGATGTCATAATATAGCCTATTTTTAAACCTTCCATGGTCAGATGCTACTTTATACTGATCAGATTGCTCTGTATCTTTTTTAGCAACTCAACAGACCTCCTGTTTGTGCCGAGATTGATCAGACTGAAAGACAGACCAATAAAGGTTCAAAGTGTTGTTTTTATCAATACGAAATGCAGATCTACGGGGCAGATCCACAGTTCCGTGCGTGATGTTGCAGAGGTTATTTGAAATGTGCTCCTAAAGCCTCCAGTGACCAGAAGAGGGGAAGGAAAAACAAAGCAAGCCAATCAAAAGTGAGACTTCATTAGTAAAAGCTAGAAACCAAAAATCCCGTCCCAATCCTGCGGCCAAGGATGGTGAAAACTCATACGGTATAACACATTATCACTAGTACAGTGAAAAGTTCCAGTTCAGCTTCTGTAATGTAGTATTTACTTTTCCAATGCTAAGATTTACATTTTGTTGATCACGTGAACGCAAAGATATGAGTATTTACCTTCGTACTACACCAATAATGACTGTATTTTCTGAGGGTTTCGTTGTTCTGATAGACCTTTAAAGAAAAAGCAAGATCATTTAACCTTTTTTTTTTAAGTTTGCATTTCAGAAAACATGACTTTACAGAATCTTCGCATGGTACTTTTATTAAAACATCTCTTTTAAAGGCCTTAACGACAAAACAAAAATCAAATCCTGAGCCTGATGGACCACTAAGAAAGGAGAATTAGTTTAGCAGCGTCTGAGACTCACACAGAGAATGTAGGTTAAACCTCAAACACTCTCTATGGGAGAACAGCAACAAATCTCCCCTCTGAAACAGCATGTAATGGACTTGTTCGAAAGACTGGGTCTCACTCATTTAAGGAGCATTTTACTTTATTTTGGGACAGAATCATAAAAAAGTAACAAGGGGAACAGCGCTGATGTCTCATCTTAGGCTGACGAAGATCTTATCCAGTTACTTTAGCAAGAAGAGCCTTTGTCCCAGCGCCCCAACCCACCGAACCCCGGGGACACTGTCTGACCCCATAGACTGGTTTTCAGTCTGGACACGTTCCCAAGGGGTATTTCACTGGAAAGGCACTGAAATGAGGCACCGCTGCCCGTCTGGGCTCCAAAAAGCAAATCCTTTCCCCCTTTTTGCACACTTTACAGCAGCTCGGGAAGTATTTTTGGAATCAGTCTGCAACTTTGCTCTTCGTAACAGATTTTTAAATGTTGTAGGTATGGAAACGTGCACACAAAACACAGCCTATTTGGATCTGGAGTTACTCAACAGCGAGTGACATTTCAAAAAATCCAGAACACTTAACAAAGTGAATGTATTCATTAAATTGCTCGGTGGCACCTGCGATCTTTGCAGTTAATTTAATGTGTAAACAGGAACAACGTCGTTGAAAAAAAAAAACCCAAACCAAACCCAGTACACTATGGGAAGAAAGTTGTAAAATGTGGCTCCACGCCAGGCTGAGCTTCATATATCATAGCACACAACCAAAAACGCTGCAGCTATCAGATGGAAAGCACCGAGGTAACATTATTTGATGCTGCCGGTGGACATCTGTCCAAAAAATACCAATGTTCAACAGATTTTATGAAAGGGTCATATAAAAGCAAAAAAACTTTGATGATGTGTTAACTATCTAGCTGAGCATTAATCACACTGAAATGGTGCTTACCTGCATAATGCTTCTGCATCAAAGTATCTGGAATGTCTATGGTCAATAATGATAATGTCATGGTGTTTATCAAGGAAACATTCTAGTGCCGACTCAGGTGTCCTGGCAATATTACATCGAAACCCAGCTTTCTCACATGCCCAACAGAACCCGTTACTCTGGTTATCTTCTTTGGCAAACACTAAAAGTACCTGGGTTAAAGACAGACAGTGAATCGTTACAAACGAATCATACATACCCAGTAGGTTCTGTGACTTTTGCTTACTCTTGTTTTTGAAAGCCACTTCCAAGGCTTAATCCATTGATTTTAACAGAGTTGCTTGCTACAGATTATTGCTTTTAATAATTTTCTGTATACAGAGGTGTTTCAAGTGGATAAAATATTCTGCTAGAATTGTTTATATCCACAAGCTTGGGAAGCGGCGCTCTCACCATTAGCTACGAAGAGAGCTTAGGCAATCAGTCGAGACTGGATACCTGCGTTTCAGACAGTGTATATGAAATAACAGCAAGACTACTTTTCTTCACTGAAATTGTCTTGCATAAAACTGTTTACCTGGGTTTTATTTCTCTTGCCAGGATAATTAAAAAAAAGCCATGGTTCACCTCACGTGAATTAATATTTAACGGTGCTTCAACAGCATGGTGAAAAATGTGTTTTCCTTTCAATCTCATCCTAGTTCCACAAAGTACTGCACGTGGCTCACTCTGCAGGGTCTCTGGAAACTACAGCCAGGCTGGTCAAGAGGAATGCACACAAGGCTCAAATCACAAGTGATACCTCTGCATATGAGCCTCTGTGACCCCTATGCAAAGCTTGCCATGGGATTTATATCATGGAAGGAGATTAAAATCCACAAGTTGAAGTCAGATCTATGAGCCAGTATTTGCTCTGTCCTAATTTGCTGTGGAATTGCCAGTAACATAATCTCTCTAAGCCTTTTAAAAATCAATGCAATGCCTACATAACCAAAGTATGACAAGGCGCAATTCCTTCTAAAATGTACTTAAAATTCTAGAACTGAATATGGCACAGAAGATAAAGTCTACCAAGGAAGACTGACTCTGATGTGATTGTGCTTTGCATCAAGATAGTATTTTGTAGAAGAAAATTTCTTTTGCCTGAAAGAATACACAGAATGGGAGACTATAGATGTACGTTAGTGTTGATTTTGTGGATGACTCAGCACACGCAGATTTTTGGGAAAGATGGATAACTAGAACAGCATTTGGTCTATTGTCCCAAGACACCAATCTTTCAGTAATTTAATCAAACCACACTTGGATATATGCTTTGACCAGACAATAATGTAAAGCATGTGTAACTTGCACCCATCCCACTGCCGTTTATCTTCTGGGTGTTTTTAAGGATTCCAGCGCTGGTTACACTTTGGACCAGGTTGGTGGAATGCCTACCAGTAAATCTTAACATTTCCATGTAGCGCATATTTTTGTAAGAAGGAAGGACTTTGCACTCATTCAGTTTAGATTCCTTTTAGAGCAGCCTGCAAAACCGTTTGCAAAAACATGTCGTAGTTTGGGCTATATATAGTGAAGTTAATTTATAACACTCTTTAAGAACGGAAAAATGGTTTTCAGCAATAGCACAGAAAGTCAGCAGGTCTAAGCTGTATGACGGAATCTGGCACAAGTGTGATGTTGTCTAACTTCTCCCCTTCTATCTGCCAGCTGGATTATCAGGATAAATTGGTAGAACTTTAGAGTGGCCTATGACTGGACAAAAGCAATGCAATCATTAATAACAATCAAGGAGGCGGAAATATTTGAGGTATGTTTCCGATTTATCCTTGGGGAGCAGCTGGATGAGGCTGTCCCAAGATCTGATGCCATTACCGTCTGTCCTGACAATAGCTCAGGAAGATACTGAACTGCAGTTCTTGAAGACAGACATTGTCAAATTACCAGGTCCGGATTACTTTAACTCAGGAGCTTTTTAATTACTGACCAAAGAACATCTTGGATTAGTAAAGGTTCAGTATGTCTTGGGATAGAGGAGAGTTTTCAGACAAAGTCCAAAGGTGTCGTGTATCTGCAAACCTCACACCCATCCCAGTCAAAATAAGGGGGCAACTGACATACAACCTTTATTAATAAAAAGATAAAGGAGGATGAATTAATCCCAGTCAAAAATGTGTAACAAAAAACATACTTCGCCAAGATCACTTCATGTCTTTCGTGATGATACCGGAGGTATGGCTGATGTTTGTAACGCACCTTGACAGGACATTTGGCTTGGTATCATTTTGATGAGATTCTGATTGAGAATTGACTACCAATAAAATACAAAACAAGGCACACACTAAATTGATTACAACCTAACTGATAGCAGAAAGAGCTACAGATATCTCTATTTTTATGAGCTGAGAGATGTTTGGAGAAAAGAGTTCGGCAGGATTTTTTGGATAACACATGGAATATCGTGATAAAAATCAGTTAGGTGGACAATTATCACCTGACAAAAATGCTTCGTGAAGGTCTCTATACCCCAAAAATTCCAGGCATAAATTTCAAGCTAACATCTGTAATGTTTTAGAAATGAAGCCTTCCGTTTGGAGTGCTGTATTACCTGAAGTTGATCTTGATGAAGTCTCATAGGGCCAAACTGCACATCTGTTACTGGTGCCTAGAAGAAATAAGAAGGGATCTTATTAATATATATACACCTAGGGAACAATCAAAACCAGCTCTATTAGAGAAGATAGTTCTTATTTACTGCTGTCTCACAGATACATTGCTGTCATTATGAGGCTGCTTCTTCATGAGGGTCTTTGTAAATTTATATGATAATCTGCATTAACACAGTTAGAAATCAACAAACTGTTCTTCAAGTTTTTTAATCGTTATTTTCAACATAAAGTAATGGATTAGTCATGAGAGTCTGGTGGACAGATTGTTATTTTTCTGTATCCTGTGTCACTCCAGCTGTTCTACAAAACACGGACATGTTTAAAAATGGTTTCTTTTCAAGTCCCAAAGAGCGTTGAACCTCCGGGAGAAAGGCAAAGATATGTAACTCTGCTTTTAGGATTTCACATGTAGCAGGTGCCCAAGAGTGCTACAAAACCACACTAATTTCACCTCTCCAAGGGCGTTTTGCTGCATCCCCTCCTCCCGCCCAGCCCGTCCGGGGAAGGCTTCGGAACTCAGGTATTGGTGCTCGACGATGCATTTATTCAGCATGCAACCCCGCTCTGAAAACCCTGCAAAACCGCTGTCACATGTGCTTTCTGCGTGCCAGCGATTCCTGCACTGGATTCTGTTCAAGTACAGCCGGCAAACAGCTCAGCTCAGGGTGCAAGAACCGAGCTGGGATCCCTCCGCCTGTGTCACTTCAAGCAACGGGGGTCAATGACCACAAGAGCTGTTTGTCACCACTGGTTGTCTTTGATACAATTAATCATTAATCCGTCCTGAACATGAATGACTCTTCAATTGGTATGGGATGGACTTTTTCAAGTAGTTACATAAATACAGAGGGAGATTCCACAGGATAACACAGGTCTGATCCTTTCAGAATTTCCACAAGGCAAATATCTGCACTTCCATGTGCTTAAATATATTTCTCTTGCCTCAGAAATTAAAACTAAAAAGCAGGAATAACAATGCTCTCGATTCAAAATGGGAAACGGAGTCCAAGCAATGGTCCCTGGAGCTACACAGACTCTGCAAAGGCAACTGGAGTAAACCAGCAGAAGTAAATTGTTATTTGCAATGCAGTAAAGACATCTTTGGATTCATATGTACAAAGATCTGCTGAGCACACAGGTGGCATTTTCACATTGTTGTTTTCCAAAGTAAAACCACACTTGAAGATCAGATTTATTGCTTTGCAGCCTAGAATTTTTCCAGTAAGTAATTTTAAAGAATCATCAGCACATCCCACAGAAAAATCTTTTAGAGTTACACGCTCCATTCTTTCTACGGCCTTACTGCCCCATTGCTCGGCCCTCAGAGTTTCTCATGTGTGATTTTATTTATTTATCAACTTGGAAATCATCACTGCAACATTAAATCAGCAAGAAAGATGAGTCAAGGAAAAATGGTCACATAGCACCTGCAAAAACAAGCCAGGAGCCAGTGTTTGCCTGTGTTATTTAAGAGCGCCTCTAAAAGCTGATGTTAAAATGACATGGAGGGGGTTCAGATTTACTCTCCGTCATTCCGGATCTGATCGGCTTAATTTAAATACCTTCTAGTCTTTTTTTTTTTTTTTGTCTAATTTTAAGACCAAAAATCTCTCGAGAGTGGGAAGAATCAAGCTGCTTTATTCTCCCTTGTGGCCCATCATCCAATTATTTAAAATCTGCACTAGAAAATAGCAAATCCTTTTGCTGATAATGCCGGTAGGGAGTCCAGCTCCTTGCACCCCATTTGTCAGGCCAGCACAGCCCTTGGACTATCAGTCTCAGTCCAAGCAGAATTTTAACAAATCAGATAAACCCAATATTGCCAGTTATTGCTCTTCAGATGCCTCTTTCTTTTTAATGGACTGAGCCTGAAAAACACTTTTCTGCCAGAAACCTGTGGCCATTTGTACACTGAAAATACTTGTCTATGCACCATTTAAGCCTAAGTTACAAGGACTGCCCTTATGACATAAACTATCTTGTTACACATTAACTTGCTGTCCTGAGTAGAAGAAAAACCCCGGTCTGCATCTCAGCTGGAAAATTCTGGTGAACTCCAGTTAATTCTTAATCCTGTTGAAATCTGCTCAAATAACTTGATTAATCATTTCACCTTTCTGTGTGCTGCTGGGAGCGCTGAGAAGTAACATACTGATTAAGTACTGTGTCTAAAAACAAGGCTTCAGCAGGGATTAGCAGAAACTCTCAACTATCGGTGAACTAAATGAGCTTTAAAAATACCTCTAATGCTGCAATCTTATAACAAAACCAAACCCAGCCAAAGCTTGCATGTATAGCAACCGCACAAGCACAACTTCTGCTACATCCTTCCTGAAGTTTCTTTGACTACTTGAAAAACAAAGACCCAATTTTCAGATATGACCTATGCATGTGAGAGCCCTCCGGGCAGGCACAAACCCGTATGAAAGTGTGTGAGGAGACAGAGAGGTAGAAACTAGTTTTAAGTTCCCAGAATCGATCCTGAGAGAGTTGCGCCCCTTACCAAATTGCTGCTGACGCAAACTTCATGAGTAGGTGCCCAGCATAGGTGACTGGGGCAAGACCCGAGCTCAGGACACTTTGAGCATGCTGGTTATGGCCTTCTGAAAATCCTTCCTTGGCCAAACAACCGTAGAGACCAGCCCATAATCTGGATCCAGGGACCAAACCAAGCAGATGGCAGGAGGGTCCTGCTGCAGGTTTTGGACAGCACAGCCCAATGCTCGAACCAGCCCGGGAGCGCAGGCTGATGCCGGCGCTCATGCTCTCCAAGACACCTAGAATAGATGCTAGAATAGTTTGTAACACTAACTGCTCCTCGGGCTTTTGAAAATGCAAATCTTCTTGGCTCATCTGTGCTTGCACAACTTCCACAACGGCTGCAGCTCAGCGTCCCTGGGTCTGGGGAGCGCGAGATGCCTGTAATAGCAGGCTGCAGCTCAGCAACTACTCGTTAGCTTTAATTGCAGACAGCAGCTCAGTTACTGCAGCGGCAAGTGTTTACAGCCTCTGCTTGGAGACACAGCAGATAATCAACTCCAGGCTACTTTAAATGCTTACACACAACCATTGCAGCCATTTTACATTCTCTGACCTGCTGAACTACTGCTGGTAGCACTTATTTTCCCCCAGATTTGCCTTTCTTATTTAAACACTGTGTTTTCAGTACTGTTGAGCCAGCATGCCCCAGGCACAAAGTGAGATCCGTCCCAAGGCAATGGCATTAGCTACACATATGATAAATGTCCATGGGTAAGTCTTCTACTGGCTGCCGTGTGCAGCTTAATACTCACTAGAAATCATCTGCATGTTGTAGCAGCTAAGTTGCAAACACTGAATTTGCTGTGAGAAATGCTCTGTTTCCATGTCCAGAGACAAGTGAATGTTTGGTAAATAAAAACAACTGAAATAAACTTTAAAAAGACAGACCCAAGTGACTGTGACTGTCCTGATTAAACTGCAACAAACTCAACGATGACCTGATATGACCTGGTAAAGTACTTCTCGCTATGAGTCATTCTTCACATTTCACCAGAACAGCATCTACAGGAATGCTCTGTTCATGGTTGCTGGGTTGTTTTTCTTCTCTTCCTACAGCTAGAAAAACTTTAAATGAACTTGCTCAATGAATAAACGTACAAAGGAAAAAAGGGTGGAAATAAAGCCAGCTTGATCCACATGCTCCCTTGTGGCTGGCGTGTGGGACACTTCAAAGCAGGCCACCGGTCTCCTATTTGCTAGAGGTCTCGTATCTTGGCTTTCACCAAAACGCCTCTCTCACCAGTTGGAGAGCAAACCTCCTAAAAGGGCAGAGTCAGCCCCCAGAAAACCTTTGGGCTATTAACTCCCATGCAATACTCCTGCTATGGAGGGGCAAACACGTTCCTTCTGGAGGCTGATTTTCTTAAGTCACTTTTGCTGAATGGATTGCAGATGGGAAGTGCTGCTTTACAGCTAACATCCAGGGTGAGAAAGCAACGATAAAATAATCCGTTAGTAGTTTAACACTAAATAACTGCCTCTTCACATAAAGATTTCATCCTCAAGGTTCTGACTCCTTCTAATACATAACTACAACGATTAGACTCTATCGCTGGTCCTAATGGACTACGGCCAGCAAAATTCATCATTTTATGCCGAACAATATTTTAAGACCTCAGAAAAAAGTGTTTTATCTAATTTTAAAATATATAGTTAAGTTTTCTACATACACCAGGTACATGATACAAATCAGCATGAGCTGACTCATCACAGCAAGATTTGACCGTCTTGATCATCAAGATGTGCTAAGAACAACAGGATGGTTAACATAAACTGAATTTTGATAATTCTAAGAAAAACAAAGGGATGAATTTCACAAAGAAAAAAAAAATATCCTTTTTCTTAACCTGCTGTTTGAGGCATAGATTTATCACCCCAGAAAATGAAAGCTCAAATGAACTCATAGATTTATACCATACCTTAAACATTAACTGTTTCAGGATCTATTAACAGCAGACCTTGACAGCACAGTTTTGTTACAAACACAACATTGACACACGTTAGGTACAGTGCTGTCTGAGCAGACCTTCCTAACACACACACAACCGCTCAGAGCATAAAATTCAGAGCAATTCCACCAAAGAGAATAAGCTGGATTTACTTCAGTGTAAATGAAGTGGGAGTCTGGCCCTGTGCAGCTACTTCTTTTGTTGTCTGAAGGCCGCAACAGTTCAAATAAAGAATACGAGGGAACACATTGTCCAAGGCTTCTGCCTTTGCTCAACAGATTCAAGGATAAAGGTAAGCCTGGCTCCCAAAGATCCTAAGTCATATGTAGTCAGTTTATTCAAATACAAAGACAAGAGTTCTGAAGAGCAACTAAAATTTACCAAAACTACTGTTCAATCTAGATGAAACCTGTTAATTCCAGCCCCTTGGTATTTTTTTCCTATTTCTGTTTCATAAAAGATGTAGACAAATGTCACAGACTCGGTAATTTACATAACACAGCATTCTGACTCAGTGCAATTTGCTTTGATAAAATCTAGCATTTACATTCATCTAAATCAGGTTCCCACTGATGCATCTCTGTCAACAAAACAATACAGATTTAGATCTATATTACAAGGTCTGGAGATCACCTGAGGTTCTGTTCCAGTATCTCTTTCCGATTATCAATTTTCTGTTTTAAATTGATTCCTAGAAGAATTATCGGTGATGCTGCCACGTTAATGATACAACAGACAGTGTAAGTGATGGGGTAACACACCCTGTTTTCTTAATCCATTTCTTTAGTTTTAGTACCTGTTGTGCACCAGTTTTGCACAAATGAGCTCAAGAGCCAAACTCTGGCCTCTGATTCACATCATTAGCAACACAGAATCTGGACAGCTTGCAGTTTTTGGGGGAAGAAGAGCTTTATAGAGTGTAACGAGCTGCCCGAGCTCTCAAGTCAGGCTGGGCCCTGTCAGCCATGACATCCATCTCTGACTCCGAGCTCCTGAACGCCTTTACCGCTCCTAAAATCCAGCCCCGCTCCCACTCCTCAGCAAGTTGGGGGCAAGTTTTGGGTTAACCCAAGTCTGAAGAAGCCATCCTGAAGATATCTACACCCAGCTGGGCCTGGGATGGCTTCGCTGGCGTACCAGGACACAGTGCAGCCATCCCAGTTTCACCAGGTCTCTCCCAGGCCCAAGGAGGACCCGGCTGATTTTTGGCTACATGTTGGGCTTGCCACACATGCCAACCATTATTACATATGTTTGTTCCTTTGTATTCTGGGCCTAATTCCCCACTGCATTTCTTCAGTGTTATTCCACTGCAATAAGCAAAGCTAAACTGGAACAAAACTGGAGTAATATTGTTGTGAAATCGGCTCGCTGCCTCCTAGCACACTTCCAACACAACTGAGAACACACATTTTGTACTGTTTATAAATTCTCCCCTTATTCATTATAGAAAACTCTTGTTATCAAGCTGCAAAAGCATGGCAATAGCAAAAGTGAATAATTCCATTTTGTTGCAAATAATGAACAATGCTGTTCCAAAATGACTTTTATTATTATTTGTGATGTCGTAAGGCCCAGGTGGCCTCTGGCCCAGACAAGTGGCCGCTGTGGTAATGCTGTACAACGGCAGGACAAAAAGGCAATCAGCATCCCCACCATTGTTTAAGGCCAGAACTTTAACACAGAACACGCTAATAATTTGAGAGATTTTTTTTAGCTCTTGATAGGGTATTTAAGCAATAAAATAAGTGTCGTGCCTACAAGTTAGCATGCCTGCAGCCCTATTACACAGATCTCAAACACGATTTACGATACGGCTCGGTCACTGCAGAGTTATTGTAGGTTTCTCAGGTAAGCGGATACAATTCCAGCAAAGTGACTACACAAATCTCACGCTATGTGCCTCCACAAGAGTTTTCATTTGCAATGAACCACGTATCAAAAAGGGAAGGAATAAATCAGAGACAAGTCAGGAAAAGAAAGTCATCTTCTCATTAACCCGCCCTGACTTTTCTGTCCAAAGAGAACAAAGTTGAATGGAAATCCGTTCTCACATCATTAGCTATTCAAATCTAACGAGTTCTGTTTGCTGAAGCATCTACCTGATTCAGAGATTCCTTACAGACGTGTATGCTACGCAGAAGTACACAGGGCTTGAAATTTCAGTTATTTGTCTGCTTAGAAGAGAAAAAATGTGAATTATGTGTTCCATAACAGTCCTAGAGGTGTGAATACCCTTAACGGTAGACTGTGACCCACGGTGATAATTTTGCCGAATGCTTTTATGACCAGCCAGCCCTGAACTGAAAATGCTCTAGGCCTTCAGCACCTTAAGATTTGAGATGGCTCGCTGACATCTCCATTAGGGTCCCCACTCTCTGATTGAAAGTACTTCAAGAACAACTCAATTAGGGCCACATATGGACAGACCTTTGTCTGGAGACCGTGAGCTCCCCCCACATCAAATCCCTGGGCTGCTCACTAAACCACAGCCAAATACTTCTGTGTGGTGACGGCTTTAAAGCATTTCTAGTTATATCTTGTGCTAAGAGAAAAAGAGCAGCTTGAACGATCTGGCTCGTACTTTAGAAGAATTTTTTAAACCCTGTAATAATGGTTTTCTATACATAGGTTGCAGAAATGGATGCCTTTATCAATGCAAAAAACCCTCTAGTATGAACATTTTCAGCTGTTCAAAGTTAAATGTAGTTTTTAAGCATTTATCTTTTTGGAGAGTCCAGCTTAAGGGCAACACGAATAGAACCGGCAACAGGCAGAAACTTAATTGCTTCAGATAAAAAAAAAAGAGGTCATCTTCAAAGCACTAGCACCTAATTCCATGTCTTATTTGTTTTTGACATAATTCAAGGGCCAGCTAGAATACCCTGCACTTCAGAGCAAATATCCTCCCAAGTCATGCATCCTTGATATTCTGGGATCACTTGCAAAGAAGGGTTGTGATTGCCTTTGTGAGACATCACCTCGCAGGTAGCTGGACAGGTCGTACGTGTGGGTATGACACTGCTCCGAGCTTCAGCAGCTATTCCCCTGTACGCCAGCAGCTCTGAGACCTTTGCGATCAGGACCAGCCACACTCTACCCCACAAAACGCTTTAAAGGCAGCCACCTAAAAACAGTGCATCTAGCAATTCCCAGAAGGCTGAGATGCCTATTTCCTCGCCCTTTTGCCCCTCACCTGACACAAGTCTGGGCCTAGGAGAGCTATAACTGACTCTGGGGACCAACTAACTCCTCATACATCGGTGTCGATACAAAACTTTCAGTGTGCTATCCTCTGTTGGCAGAAATAACCTCTGCTCAAATGCTAGCCAAGAAGACAGAGAAGAAATTGGACTTGAAGTCTTGCAGGTCATCAGTCAAGACAGGTTTGAAACCAGAGCATTAAATATATTGGGGTTTGCATCACAAATAAATCTGGTCTCGGCTTTACTGATATCTTTGTCCAGCTGAAAAGGAACTTCTCACTGACCCGCGGCTGCCTCAGGTGTGTGAATTCTGCAGGCACTGCAGCTGCCATCCCCGCCTTGAGCAGACGCTTTCATACAAATACTACATTCTTCTGGCCCAGAGGGGAATTCTTGCTGCCTGCACTTTAACAGTTGAACTGCACGGCACTCTGGGAGAATTAAATATGGCACAGTAGTTCTATTGTTTAATATTACTATATTAAAACTGCTTGCTCTCTTGTGATTCTGCAAGATCCTGGAGCGTAGCAATAAGTGCTGATCTGTTTCATATCTATCAGCTAGTTCTCTTTTCTGTTGGGTACCCCTTGCTAGTTTTATTTTAGAGATGATTACAGATGCAACAGGCTACAATATGTCTCCATCACTATCAGTTTTATTTTTTCCTTTATGCACATGAATTGCAGTGGCAGTTTTCCTTGAACCATCCGGATTTGAATAATCAGCTGACTAAAAGGAAATTCCAGCCTATGAGGAAGCTTTCCAATTATTAATACTTTCTTTACATCAAACAAACTCTTTATGCCTTGATCTACCAACACTGCAATTGCCACAAACAGACCAAGGAAGCACAGCACAAAGACAGCATAAACCAGTCGGTGGATCTGCTAGGATTCCTAAAAGATCTGGTTTATCCCAAGCCTTCCATCTGCTAAGGAACAAACCTGCTTTTTCTTTTGTCCAACACGTCCTGTGCCCACCTGAAGCAAGAACGAACTGGCTTGTGCTCCATCGGGTACCCTGCCTGGGAACCGCTCTCAAGGACAGCAAAGATGCCATCGCCGCGGTGCAATTACGGTGGCAGAATAAACGCCAAGTCGGTGGGACAGAGGCCGGTAAAATGAAAGAGAAATATTTAATATTGATAATAAACATTTCAGCATTTTTGATTACTGAATACAGGTTTACCAGATTGAGTGCAACTGTCTACTGATATTTGAGAAAACCAAAAGAGAAGTTCTTGGCTCTCAAGCCTTTTTGAAATAGAGAACTGTCTCCAATAAATGGATGAAGACTTGAGACTGTTAGATGTCTTTTCAAAAAATATGAGGAAATTCACAGTAGCGCCTCCTTTTCTCAGTCTAAGGTTTAGCGTTAATTTTGCTTGTTCACAGCAATGCCCAATCCAACAGGTTAACTCCAGCTTTTCTCATAAGGAGGAAAACAGATAAACAGAGTGCTGAGGATCCCTTCTTCCTTTTGACCACTAGAAACTTGACTATCTGAGGGGATGAGTGACTGATTTCCTCTAATACAGATGCCTCTTCATTTCTGAGGACCTACAGGGTAGTTTGAAACCTGACACTGGTTTTCTGTGTGAGGCTGGTTCAGTAACACGCAGTGCTGCTGCCAGCCCACACGGCTTGTTAAATATTACACGCTTGGTAGATGGGATCACTCTTTTTTTCCCTAAAGTACAGTAGAACCTTTTTACAGTTATGCCGATCCCCCTAAACTCTGCATGTCTTTAGTAAAGTGAGGTTTTCATTATAATTAAAATTGCAATTAAGTAGAATTTGACGCAGCAAAGCAACTTTCCGTTCTAGTTCTCTTGTAAACCGAATTTCGCTCTATCTGGATTTGTGGTAGGAACACTCCATTTTATTTAACTTAAAAATCTCTATTAAAAAATTAACTATACTATATATCTTTGATACAAAGAAATTTCTGCACATTCTGCCTATGAATAGCATTTCCTTTACAAACGAATTGCTGGATATACCAAAGACGACACTGCTGCTTTAAAATGAATTATTATAGAGTATGACTTTCTCCTTAGAAATGCATAAGCAACCAATACGTTACCACCTCCTAGTAAAGTTTCATGGGACTAAAGCCGCATTAATAAGGTCACAGCAGAGCAATCTCCAAGGAGGCAGCTCCTTTTTAATAAACAACCCATCAGCATAAAACCCATCACTCTGCCACCATCGTCCTTAACTGGGAAACAAATTCAGTTGGGTATCAAATATCCACTTAAGCTGAGATCCTGCCCACCGCAAAGTTCATTGACGTTGGTACCGTCCAGATATACCCCAGGTACAATGTTGATATTTCTCAAAGTACATGGGCCATAATTATGCGAATAATAATCTACAGATGTTGAGTAGCCTCATATAAATTCTATCTCCATTCAACCTTGAGATTTCCAGGAAAGAGAGACATGATCTGGAGATAGCTGCATCAGATACCTTTACCAGTTACACGACAGCAGTGACACTTCCACAGTCTTGCTGCAGTTGCAAAGTTTGAGGGAAGGATCCGTAACACGCAGGAGTAAGAACATGGAGCGAGATGATGCAAAACACAAAAGCGTGAGGAGTCGGAGCTGTTCTGTCACACGCCACCGAGCTCCACAATACAGCACTTGCGCAGCGACATCCGCATTTCACCTGCATAACCATGAAGAATTAGGAGTATATGAAAGAAAGGGGCTCCACTTAGTAATCATACAATGAGATGGTGTCAGCCTATGCAAGAACAAAACAAAACCCCCGACTGATTACTTGCAAGGCGTCCATCCAAAACCAGTCTCCCCTGAGATAAAAACTCTGGCATCTGCCAAGATGGACGCTCGATTAATCTGTTTTGCAACTGTCCAAAATATGTTTCTACCCTGAACGTTTTTGCTTTCTCACTCTGCTGTTTGTTTCTAAGAAAGGATGCGAAGGGCCCAGGCCTGCTGCTGCGAGCGTGAAAGCTTTACGCCAAACAACAAACACGAGAAGAGAGACATTAAAGTCCTGTCTGGCGACACCATTAAGAAGTTCACAGTCACCATTTCCTTCTTCCTCCCCTGCACTAAGTGTTGCTTCCCAGACAGTGATCCAGACTCCTGATAGCTCCGGCAGGGAGCTTTTACCAGAAATTCTAGCAGGAAATGTTAATTCACAAGCCTCGGAGTCCTCCCTCAGGGAAGAGAGATGGATCTGCACAACCAAACCGCGGGGACCCCGGGCTCCTCAGACCTGCCCGCGGCACACGGGAGCAAACCCTCCGCGTCTAGCAAAGCTGAGCAAAAAACCAGCTGTACTCATTTATTTTCTTTAGCCTTTTTCCCCCAAGCAATGAAATACTAGAGGAATGTCCAAAGCAAACAGAAAAATTCTATTAATGAAATATCCGATTTAGTACAGCTTCATGGCGTAACTCTGAGCTCAGCCTGATTTCCAGCACACAAAACCTAGCTGGAAAGCTGTGGGACTAGAATAAACCAGAACTACTGCTTTGCGTAAAAATTTGACTGCGTTTCTAGAAACCAGTTTAATGGTAAACACTGTGAAACAGTAACTATAACACACGGATCACAAATAAATCAGATACCAGCGATAAATAGTTTTCTAGTAGAAGCTGTAACGTCTCGTGCAACAGAAAGGAAAAGCCAGACTCACTTCATGAACAGTTCCAATACAGCTACAGTAAAACTACTTGAAAAAATAAACTATAAACTCATTGAAAAATGATGTAGATCAGACTCTTGAAAAGTTTTATTACTCAGATAGTTCATCTGATTTCTTTTTCTTCCTCTATGAACTTTGAACCTAAGGCTGTAATGACTTACTGCAGATGCAGGAGAGAACAGTGTTCTTGATTAGGAAAGCTTTTATCAATCACGGGAAGTTTCATCTGACTCGGTTTATGTGTTCGCGTGTTCCTTTGAGCCAGGACAAATGTTCTTGCTGCATTCATATTTGTGTGGTTAGCAGATTTTTCTGCATCTCTTTTGTCCTTATCCCCCCGAGACAAAACAAATGGTGTGCTGCTAAATGTTGAATTTGCAGTTTTAGTACTGCGTCGCGAGAGGAATATATTTTGACTAACTGCAGGAATCACTAACATGCACAGTCTAGGCAGCTACCACGGAATACCAAAGCTCTACATTTTGTTCCTTCACTGCTTAATTTGAACCAACATATCATACACTGCATGACTTCAGAATATACTACGAGGTGCATAACTTAAGCCAGTTCTATTTTGTAATCTGATTTTGCTAAGAACGTTCATATGTATTCCAATAAAACAAACCTTCTGTGAAACAGCAGGGAAATATTAGAGGTGGCATCAAACCACTACTCCACTAGACATAAATTACTCACAGTATGTTCCCCACAGACAGAGTAACAAAACTTGCAGGCCACAATACAAGGTTGTACCCAGAAATACTTTCCAGATGAAGCAAGTAAGATTTGCAGCGGTTTAGAGACACAATCGACAATTTCCTGCTATTGGGAGAGAGATTATCTAGCGCTTTGGTGCACGATTCTGCCTCCTTGCACATCTCCTTTTGCGAGTTCAGCGGGCAATGAAAGCTAGAAAGGACACTTGTACAAACGTAGGGTCCATCACTGCTCCCTGTGTCCTCCCTCCTCTGTGCCGCTGAATGCCGAATCACTCGTTAATTATTGTGTCAGACAGATCTAACAAATACATTACCTACCAAGTGTGTGCGACTTGCTGCTTCATGCCCCTTCTTTATGCTTAAATAATACAACCCTGCCATTGCTACCCAGGTACTCTTTGGAAGTAAAGCATGGCTTGTTTGAACCATAAACTAATACTACTTAATGCATTTCAGAATGATTTATTTTTTAATAAGAGAAACATGACTATGTTGGGAATAATGTTTTGCTGACATGGTAAACATGGAACTGTGGGTGCCTTTACTCATATCCCGCATGCTAAATTTCTACTTCAAACAGAGTTTTAAGACAGAATTTCATAGTGTTTATGATAACCTAACAGCTTAGCTGACGATTTTGCTTTGCAATTCTCCTTTGTATTTTTATCTTATTCTATTTTTTTTAAAAATCTGCATGGCATGTAGAACTACCAGGACTACCATCTGTCTGCCTTGCTGTTGCTTGTAGAATAGGATAAATCTGTTTGCTCTGCCAGTCAAGAAAAAACACCACTTCTACCAAGTTCAACTTTGACTATTTAGGTACAAGCAGCACTAAGCAAATTAATGTTTCTCACGTAAGATGTTTTCCAGAGTCTGCAGCAAGAAACACTGTCTGATAAGTACATTTCATTCCATTTCACCCTCTGTCCTGTCACCTAACACACCACCGAGCAACTGCAGCCTCAAGCTGATTATCTGAGCACTCCAGGAGTCAGAGGCAAACATCTGGAACGTATCTGTTAGAAATCACATCTTTCCAGGAGTTTTAGCTTGCACCTGTACTTATAAATCTCCACGAGGGTAAGTTATGAATAAATGTCACGAGCAGCAGGAGGCAGAAGGTTCTGATTTTGAGCCCTTTGGCTCAGCCGCTGTCAAGGGCCCCAGGAAGGAGGTGGGCACAGAGATGCTCCAGAGGCACAGTTTGTTCAGAGCTCTCCTGGTCCGCTGGAGGATAAGGAATACGCTGTATTAGGCCTCCTGGGGCCCACGGTGCTGTTGGCGCACACGTCCAGCCAGCTCTGCAGAGCAGGTTGGGTGGCAGAACCTGCTCTCGTGGTCCCCTCTCTGTGGGAAACTACAACAGGTCCATGGAATCCTTGACAGAGTATGGGAATAGAGATCAGCCTTGAAGATATTAAGGTTTACCCTTGAAAAGGATGGGAGTAAAGGAGCATCCGGAGATATTAAGTTGTACCTGTGAGAGAGAAGGGAGTAGAAGAGTAACATGGATGATAGCAAAATTAGCCAATGAGATGTTACTGCTGTAACTTGTAACCAATAGTGAAGAGACACATGAATTGGTAGAACCGTATAAAAACGCACTTGTAGCAATAAATGGCATCTACTACTTTCATCCTGGAAGAGCTCGGTCCGTGTCGTTTGTCCGTCTCAACTGCGACACCTCTCCTCTAACCCAGGCACCTGGGAGTTTCATCCAGCTTTACCACTGGGGAACCAGAGTCCCCCAGGCTTATTTTTGTTGTCTGTAACCCCACGAATGGCTCAGACTTCAGGACAAGCTGCGAAGGGGAATGGGAAAGAGGAGAGGAGGAACTGAAGCGGACAGTACTGCAAACACAGCAGTGATGAGGGAGGCAGAGGTCACAAGAATCAAACAGCACCGCTGTTATCTGACAGGAGGGCACAAAGGTACAGGATGAACCTCTGAAAATATGCAGAGGTGGGGACAGAGAATACACAGAGAGGAAGAGGGCAGGGGAGAAACAAAGAGAGAGAAGCGGCTGCCAATTGTTTGGCTGCAGCGTTACCTCTGCCTGGGCACTGAGCTCATTGTCTGCAGCGGCTCCTTTCCTGCGGCTTTCCTGAGCCTCCCCCAGCACAGACAGCGCTCGTTCCAAATCGGAAGGTGACTGATGCGGGTCCTGTGCTACGGGCAGGTCTGCACCGGGGACTACATCAACGCCTTTATTTTTGTGCAGAGTGCAAGGTTTTCACTGCAAGCGTTTAACTGACTGAAGTACGAGCTGACCACATCTTAGCCAATTTGGCAGCCTGTCTCAGAGAATGTTCGTATTTAGGGATTGGTATGTTCTTAAGGAGACAATCCCATTGCAAATGCAACCAAACACCTGGAGATGCAAAGCAAATTCACACATGCACCCACGGCTGGCTACTGCATCCAGTTCATTTCTCTATATACTGACTGTGGGCCCCATTAGGGATGCAGGATGCTGGAAGAACAGGAACTCTGTATTGGAAAGAACTCATTATATTCCTTTCCGACCATAAAGGAAGATACTCTGAGGGAAAAAGCATTTTTGTTTCTGCACAGACCCAAACACGGAGTCAGAAAAGACAAAGAGAACCCAGCATTGCAATGAGCCCAGATGCTCCAAACTCAGTACCCCACACTCAGACTGCTTCCAGTGACTGAAAACACTACCAAGACAGCGCAGCAAAACGTAACGTAGTAGGGAAACACACTAGGCAAAATGTTCTGGCCATACCTTAAGAAAATCAAGACAAACTGAACGTCCTCCATGGCGTGGCAGCTCCTACATCCAACTCCAGCACAGCCTGTCGTGCTGCCTGTCATCAGATGTCCCCTGACTTTTTCACGGTGGGTGGGGGTTTTTCTGTGTTTGTGGGGTTTTTTTGTTTTTGTTTTGTGGTTTTCTGTTTGTTTGGTTGTTTGTTGTGGTTGGTTGTTTGCTTGCTTGTTTTTTGGGGGGTGGCGGTGTGGTTTTTTGTTTGGTTTCGGTTTTATACATAAAGGGCCTTAGAAGATTGCTCACAAGAACCGCTTTCATGATCCGCTGCTCTTTGCCCAAGACACGAGCTTTGCGGAGAAAGGAAAAACAGGATCTGGAGACGCAGTAGCGCTAAGCTGGGGAGAACCATTTGGAGCAGGACAGACCTACAGACGCGACAGGGAAGCACAAGACGCAGGTACCACAAGGCACACAGTGCGCCCCGTTTTTACAGAGGTTGTTTCTTTTTTTCAGTAGGTGCTTCCCCTTGCTACGCATGATGGGAGGCTAATATGATGATGTTAGTATTATCAACTAAAGCTGCCCCAAGCTTTGTCTGGAAGAACCATTGAGCTAAGGGGCTGCACTGCTCATCACCGGTTCTCGTCCAAGTGGAAATTAATAAACCTGTGGCACGGCCAAAAAAACAAGCAAACCAAAACTGTAAGGGGATCAGACCCCTGGCAGAGATTCAATACTCCTGATCTCAGCAACCAAACTAATTGTAATGAACTTCTGATGAATCCGTCGTCCCCGTATCTGCAGCATTACAGCACCAGAAGCTTCGCAGCCCGCAGCTTGCAACATGTTTTGCAACGCATGGATGGAGGTGTTTTCACATACGCACCATACAGCACCGCACTTTAAACTATTTCAGGCTGCTTCAGGAAGCTACTAATAGAATTCTGCAAGAAATCACACTCGTGGGAAAAAAAAACCCCACAACTTGAAACAAATGCAAGGTTTTATCACTGCTTGATATTTAAACTGTCAGCTTGATCCTTCTGGTAAGTAGGCAGCTCAAGTTCACAACTGAACACCTACTTTATTTATTTAGCTATGCTGCGTTTAAGCTTACATCCTGTCTGCTGGGTGCATCCGGCTCCACAGATCTCCATGCGGCAAAGCTTTAGCATGAGGTGGGGGAGCTACTTTCCACAAGCCAAAAAACAGGAAATTCGATGACATTGTTCAGTGAGCAGACGTCAGCAGAGAGTGATACAAAAGAGTAAACAGCTTCCTAGCAGCAGCAGACAAATGGGCCGGAACTACTGGAATCCTGTGATGTCTGGCGCGTTTTGCATGAAAATGACTGTCTCAATGAAACGGGGATTGATCTTTGGCTGGTGCAGATTGGAGCTGCTCCCTGGAAATCTAGGAATACACCAATTCGGTCTGTTTAAAAGATCCGACTCCAAGTCTTTACCTTTGTGATCCCCAAAACATCATTTTTGAGAATTCATGTTGTTGATATTCTAAATATTAAAAAAATAAAATCTCATTATTTTAAAACATGCAAAAAGATGATTTGAATAAAAAGGATAAATTCCAGCGAGTGTATGAAAGGCATCATGATCACACTACCATCAATCTTACACATACATATAATGTATGTATACATATATAATATTCTTGTTACAATACTTTGATATGAAGGAAGCTCAGCACTCTGCTGGTGGAACCAAACAGTAGGTGTGACATCTCCTTACGGATTTCAGTGTTTGCTTTGTGGAACCTGCCCTCAGTTTTTCCAGCTATGGGCAAATGGCAAATATGATCCAAAAAAATAACCTCTCAGCCTGACGTACAATGACTCAAAGCCGGGTTAGAGCAGGCAGAAAGAAAACGTAGGGGAGGACATTTGTGCTCTAACTGAATGTCATTCTGCCCACCTCTGTCCAATGTAAAGACCTCTTATCTGCAAGATGTAGTATTTGACCACTGACCACAAGTACAGAGCTTCACTATTGCATCCTAATCAAATGGTATCCTGTGAAAAACTCTTCCCTACTTGTAAAGAGACCACTGAGGCAATATCATTTTTCAGGTCCCTTATTTTGCTTTTTGAGCTATCCCTTTCAAAGGGATGTACAGAATTAAGTCCTATTTTTCAGCTCTGAAGGTCTTGACAAACAGTCAGACCAGGGCCTTGCTGGGGTTTTATGATCCGGGAAAATCTGGCGACCTTACAGAAAACACACCGGGGGGTGCAATTCAGTAGGTAGAACCGCAGGACCCCCCTCTCACCCAGGGATCCCTCCCAACCATCATCTAAGCAGAACAGACTTCTAAGATGAAAATTAGCAGCTAAATTTAGAGCTGTCCATGAGACTGCCCCGCTCCCAGTAACAGAGAGAGTGAACAACAGGAAAGAGCCAGATGCTTCTCAGCTCTCCTTGCCAAATTCTGCTCTCCTCGGAGACAAAAAATGTAGTATGTAATCCCGGGGAGGAAGACACACCAATAACCATGTCAACACTGCAGTCGAATGACAAGGCAAGGGCCAGATCTGCCTGCAATATAACTCTAGTGACACGAGCAGACCGTGTTCTTCCTAAACACTGGCAAGTAGCTGGAAGCTAGCAAATGGCTAGACAAAAATAAATAAAAACACATGCCCAAAGAGCAACAGATGCTGATAAAAGCAGCGGGTCTATAACAAACCAAAAACCTCCTTCTCATTCCTCACCCTATCTACATCAGAATTTTCCTGGTTTCAGTCAATTTGTCATTTCAGCGGAGTACGAGTTTGCACCCGTTCTGTCGTTCTTCCCCGACTCCTCAGTTTGAATGTAAGAAATAAGGGCTTAGAAAACAAACTGCTCTCTGAAACTCATCATTCTCAATCTTCTAGATTTAGCTACACGACAAAGTTAAAAATATGTGCATCACTAGCAAAAACCTCCAAGAATAAGCAAATCAATCTGGAAGAACTCCAAGTATTTATCAGAGAACGATATTCACCTGGGTGCGCCAATGTCAAGCAGTTCATCTTGTCAAAGACAGGTTTTCTGCAAAACCCACACGGCTTCTGGATGAAAACATTATTTGAGTTCAACTCCCATTCCAAATTTCCATTCCACTAAGGTCTATGGCTAATAGAAGGATGGGGAAGGACCTCGCGGTGACCTGCAGCAGCGATGATGCTGTTGTGACACGACCCGAGAGGAGATACGTGACCACACAAGTCTGTCATCTCCATGGCACGCTTATTTAGGGCCTTCCATTGTTCAGTTCTGATTTATATCAATAGAGGTGAACGTGGCGACCCAAGGCAGCCAGCACATGGTTTTAAATATAAATGAAACTCTGGAATCCTATTGTGTGCAAGAAAAGCGGTGGGGACGGCATAGGAAGGGTGGATGGCTGTGCTGAGCAATCTGTGCCTCTCCTGGCCAAAAGGACCGTAACTTCTGCAGGATTCCCCTCTCCTTCCCAACGGCCTGAGGCCCCAGACCAGCAGGTATGACACAAAACGCAAAATGTTTTCCAGTTACCTCTGGGATGGATTTTGCAAGCCAGGCCACCGTTTCCCGCTCTTTCCTAAACAGAGAACTCCTTTAAATGTTCTCTGTCTGCACTATCTGTCATTACCGGCTACGTTCCATTAAATTTTTACATACGATTTTGTTTAATGGAAGTGTATTTCAAAATTTTACTTCTGCAGTGCAATGTAAAAGCACCTTTTAATCAGATTAAATGAGTAATAAAAACCTAAGCCTAGGTTTACTGGGAGGTTAACCTGGAGGCCACTAGCTACGGTATTTCCTATATTTTACACCTATTTTGGGTCACTTTACGTTACATTAGCAAATGGACTAAACTGAAGTGTTTTCCAATATAAAAAGAGGGCTTGTCAGGAGAAACGAGAGCACCTACCATTCGCCCATCCACAAAGGGGAATGTGTTTCTTACGGGATCGCTGCACAGTGCTCAGCTTTGTTTCTGTCGAGATTTTGACATATGGCTCAAGTTAGACCTTAAATTAGAATATTCCTCTTTGAATTGAGAAATGATCTTTCTGTGCAAATGAATAGTGTATTCAGTGCGAATAAAGCTTCTGCTATTGCACAGTTCATCTTATCTACTGATGTCATTTCCTTCGTTGCTTCTGTAATATTAATAATCGCCATATAGCCAAAGAGGTCATATACTAGGAATGTATGCTTTAAAATTCTTCAACATCGCAGAAGAGTTTGAACAAAAAAATCTATGTTTCTGGCTGGATGAACACACTGAATGACTTACAAGGAGATGACATTACATCATTGAAAGGTGGGGATAAAGAAACCTGTCTACTGAGGGGAAAAAACTCTGAATTGCAAGAGAAATGTAAGAGTCCAACATAGAAAAGAAAATCGCTAGTGAACAGGGAACCTTTAATAAGCAAGAAGGGGTCATAAACAAAGTAAGCATGCAGCAAAATTGATGTTTTTAAGGAGACTGGTACGTTTTAAGGCAGGGCAGCAAAGATGCTGAAGGGAGTGGAGCATCTCCCGTGTGAGGAAAGGCTGAGGGAGCTGGGGCTCTGGAGCTGGACAAGAGGAGACTGAGGGGGGACTCATTAATGTTTACAGATATCTAAAGGGTGAGTGTCAGGAGGATGGAGCCAGGCTCTTCTCGGTGACAACCAGTGACAGGACAAGGGGCAATGGGTTCAAACTGGAACACAAGAGGTTCCACTTAAATATGAGAAGAAACTTCTTCCTGGTGAGGGTGGCAGAGCCTGGCCCAGGCTGCCCAGGGGGGTTGTGGAGTCTCCTTCTCTGCAGACATTCCAACCCGCCTGGACACCTTCCTGTGTAACCTCATCTGGGTGTTCCTGCTCCATGGGGGGATTGCACTGGATGAGCTTTCCAGGGCCCTTCCAATCCCTGACATTCTGTGGTTCTGTGATTCTGTAACTGTCTGGTATGAACTTCTCAGAACATCTCAGACTAGAAAGCTGCGGTATCATTTTTGCGCTGAGTGCTCTGCTTGGTGGGACTGTGGCTATCTCCAGGTGTTATCACAGAATCATAGAATATGAAGCAGCTCTTTGTGCATAAATGGGAATTAAAAATGAATCTCTACCACGTATGCTGAGGGAAATAGAGGCCCAGGTCCACCCTGCCTCGTCTCAGGCTCATAACCAAGATGTCAGCATTAAAGAGCTGGAGATCCTGGTCGCCTCTCTAACTCCTGGGCAAATGCAGTGGGATTTGGGAGATCTGCCCCTTCCGAACATCTCAACACTCACCCCTGGGGCTTTAGTAGATACCCAGGCTAACATACCCGGGGTAATTAATGAGTGTATTTGAAGAACGGAGCGGATGTTTAAAAAAAGATAATTGAGACATTCTTTAACATCTTTGATTCATAAAAACCCTTCTTGTTCCCACGTGTCATTTCGAATGAAGCATTTTTCTCCTTGAAAAAAAAAAAAAAAAAAAATTACTTTCTAGGAAAAAGCAAATGTTTCTACATAGAAAAATTAAAAATTGGATTAAAGTGCTACATTAAAAATGTAAATTTAAGGAGGAGCCAAGTTTAGGGCACACTGGAGTGAAAAGACATCCAGAGCCAAAAAACTAGCGCTCGAGAAATGGTGTCAGAACACAGGAGCTGGAGCTTTCAAGATGGGTTGGCAAAGAAAAACTACGAGTAAGATCTAGTCTAGTTAAAGACAGAAGTGATTCCACAGAATATTACAGAAGCAGCAATACCTCACAAATATCTTGGTGGGGTTTTGTTTCTTCGGGGTGAATACAGGTCTATGACATAGACACTCTGCTCTTTTATGTATTGGAAACCATTCTTTTAAGTATTTCAGAGCATGGAAATACTGTTCTGGAGGAGATCCAAATACCGATTTGCCAGGGTCTTTAAACCAAATAATTTTGGATAGGATTTTCTTCCTTGTAGTACTTCAGCTTTACGCTCTCCCTAGAATTCTTCCTTTGTTTTCTTCACTTGTAAGTACCAATGTTACCAGCTCTAGAATCTCTTTAAGGGATCTCAAAATAGTTGATCAAATCTCAAGCTTAGTGCAATTTTTTTGGTCTGGGATAGTGATTTTTACTGCTGGTGATACTGCAGCAGTGCAGCAGAAACAGGTCCCAGCCTCTGCAGGACTTTGGTCTGAGCAAGAAAGGCATTAAGTGCGAAGCAAAACAGGGCGAAAGGGCAAGGATTAAGTCTGATTAAGTCTTGTGCACAAACTCAGACCCTCGGTCAATATTAAGACAGTTGTCTCCAGCACCCGGATCCCAAATACGGGACTGTCGTTTCTGAAAGGAGACATGCAAGAGGAAAACCGGCATTTGGGTTATCGCATATCTAACAGACAGCAGTAACGTGGGCTGCCATGTATCACACACAAAGGCCAAAGCCAGAAGAGCTGGTTCCACTGAGCGTCCTTGGAGACAGGTAAACCAGGACAAAACGGAGCCAGAGATGACAGGGCAAAGAAGTCAGTGAATAATTTATACTACAAGAAAAGCTCACGCTTTCAGAGGGCAGAACATCAAATCAGACAGCTGGAAGGCATCTGCAGAAATTATCTAGAGCATCCTCTATCCCAAGGCAGGATTAATGCAGTTAGGTCACTCCTAACACACATTTGCCTAAGCTTCTCAAGCTCCACAGCTGCCCCAGCCACCTACTGAATTGCTGCACTGTCCTCTCTCTGTTGGGAGCTTTTCCCAACTCATCCAACTTCAATATTCTCTATAATTAGGGCTGAATGTAATATTTCTTGCCCTATTCACCACGGAAATGAAAAATTTATTATCCCTCCCATTACTATTTATTTATTACTATTATTTATTATCTCTGCCATTCTGCAGCAGCCTTTCCCAGATTTAAAGGCTGGCTGCTTTGCAGAATTAAAGGACTTATTATTTTCCTTTAAGTCAAAGAATTTTAAAACAATTTTTTAAAACCAACACACACACACAAAGTTGTGAACACTTATGGGAGCTGTACACGCTGCAACTTGTGAGCAATCGCTCAAAATAGCTTGAGCACAACTTATGGGGGGATTGCAGAGGGACGCAGGCACGCACTGAGAAGCAGCTGGACACAGAAAGTGCATCTGGATATGACAATCCTTACTCATTGGATCCCAATTTCTAGGAAATGCCTAGACAGAGTACAACACTTACTTCCATGGAAATTATCGCGTTGAAAACCAAGGCTCTGCATCTCCACTAAGAAAGGACTGTGCCCAGGCCAACACACAATCATATCTCATTAAAATCAAGATAATTTTAAGTTAAGCTTGAGCTTAAGTGCTTGCTGAATCACAGCTTGGTGTTATACACAAGGAAGTTTGTGATACACATTCATTTTCAATCAGACAACCGAGACATGACAGGAATTACATCTTGCTCTTAGGATTGCGCTTGGACTGATATTGTTAGTCCCCAAAGAGAGAATTTCAGTGTTTATTACAACAGCTGGAATTAACTATGTACTCTAGTAAAGACATTAGAAATCCTAGCAGGAGGTAACCGTATAATTACATTTCTCATAGATATTTCAGAATGAAATACAAATCTCAGTTAGCGCTTACTGACATCTCCAGAGCACATAAACTCATAGAAGCTTTCATAGATTTATAAAAGGAAAGAGAAAAGCTTCCTGGAAAAGAACAGACTGGCCACACTTATCTTACTTGATGTGAATGAGGCTCTGGCAGACCAGAAAGAATAAAGGAAATAGTTGTGTAATGCCTAATGACTGCTTAGAATGGAAAAATGTTTCTTCTTTTATCTTGGCTTGTTACAAGGGGATGGGTCAGTACAACACAGCTTGAATAGGAAATTATGCCTCTGATCAACCCAAGGTTTTAAAAGCTATGTGCACATATTGTGCAGTAACAGGTTAGCTTTGAACCATGTCAAAAATAGAGTAATTTCCATTTGCTAGGAAGTTATAGGTTTAACTTTATAGCACAGAAGCAATAATTGACTTTCATGTAACTAAACCAAGGAGGACGGAATAAGTATTTTCACGACACCAGGAAATAAATGCAGCTACATTCACAAAAGTCAGGCTAACACCTATCAAGAGTTTTACAATTCCATGCCAAGATAAACACCTCCACTACTTTTGGTCTCGAATCTGGCATTTCTTGTTCATTTAACTTCATTTCTATGTCTTCTGAGGCAGAAGTACCTTCAGTGCACCTACAGTTTATTGCGGTTATCATCACCCAAACAGACCTTATTAAGGGGCACTATAATATTACGCTAATGAATATGGGTAGTGGTAGCAGCAGAAATGCCCCAGGTAAGGATCTGACTCTTTTGATTATTATTTAGGAAGGTGCAGTTTTCACAGCTCCAACTGACCGAGGAACTTTGCCAACAGCTTTCTAGATGTGTTATAGAACTATTGTAAAAGCTCGAGACTCCCTAACAGATGATGTTAAAATCACAGCTCTTAAAAACATGAAAGGCAACAACGGCAACGCACAGGCTTAGCACCAATGTCACCATCGTTTTACACTGGACACCTATCGAGTCACTGGTCACTATTCCACTGCTTTGCGATCATTAATCCAAATTCATTTTGACACGGATGACTAGATTTTGATACTTTAGCTCCTTAATAAGTGCAGCACCTTACTCCTTGAAAAGTCTGGATGAAAGAAAAATGTTGACAATCCGATTCAAATTTAAACCAAATCTGGGAAGATCAATTTAGAGTGCAACTGTAGTAAAAATCCTTCACATGTAACACTGCACTGTCTGCAGCATTTCTAACAGATTTGAATGAGCAGTCAGCAAATAACCTCTTCCATGGCCAGATCTTCAGGAGCTGCTGAGAACTGGAATCTCTCAGGGAAGTAAAGCGATGTAAGGAGTTAAGTCTAACCAGCATTTACAGATGACAATTCATTCCTACAGAAACACAGTTCTGGGCCAGAACAGCTCCCACTCCAGGATAGAACAACAGCAACCAAGTCTGAGTCTTCATTCCAACAATTTCTGGACGTCTTTTTGGGCCCTGGGGCTTTGTCACAGGTACCAAATGTCTAAGGCTGCCCGGAGGTTAATGCATCCCTTCCCAATTCAGCATATTCTCCACCTGGATGTTGTTCCTGTGACAGATGAAATCCAGCCCTTTCTTCTGTTGTTTGTCCTCAGACAACAAAGAAATCTCACAAAGGGTCAAAATATATCATCTCTGTTGCCAGCTAACAATTCCTTATCGCCATTACTCATTTATACTGTTTATGTTTTCCTATTGCCATAGTAACAACACAGACAGCTAAAAAGAGCTTCCATGAAATAAATCAATGGCATCTGCAGACCTGAAAGCTGCTCAATTCAACAACGGTTCATATCGAGGGGAGAAGGTGAGCGACAAAACCTGCAATATGTTAATACTGGACAGATTTTTTTGTCCTTCACATGCTAGTAATTGGCAAACAGTGTCTGAAGAAAACTGGCTAGTATAAAATCTAATAGCGAATATAATACAAGGAGGAAGGCTTGAATGAGATGGTCATGCTTATTCATTGTTGTTGTAACATATTAATTAAGTGTTGCTATTACATGCAAACATCAGAAATTTGGCCTCTACCCCAATGACTCTGCAATGTATGACACACAGCCCTCAGTTCTTCCTTACATCGTGTCCTTTTCTTATATGAACGGCCTCATCGCATGAGATGCAAGACTCGAACAATCAAGACTTCATGATAGACAACACATTGAGAAAATGATTCTATGAATGGTGATCTGCACGAGGCTTTAGGGAGAGGGGCTGCTGGATAAAGGACACCCAGGAAAGTTCTGTGCAGTTTGGTTTAGAGATTTTAATGCTCACTTTGGTTTTCCCCCTTCCCAAAATAGCAAGCATTCCTACAACACTCAAAACATATTTACCGTAGGTCTTTCGTACCTTATTTAAGTACATCAGAACACTGATATGCTACAAAGACGCCCTGAAAGAGAACTTTTAAGATCCACAGACGTTTTAATCTAAATACAGGTGTTTTGTGCCATTTGAGGTCTCCCACATGGCCTCTCCTGCTGGTCCTGAGGGTTGTTTTTAGGTGGGGTGTTAGGTACACCGTGTAGCAGCCCGGGAGGATCATCCGAGATGCTGCAGCACATCACAGTGGGCACACACCAGACGTCTCTGGTGCCCAAGTACCTCGACACTATCACCTAAGCAAGTGGCTTAAAGATCACAGCCATAGATGAGGAGACTTAAATCACGTCTCACTTTGCTGGATTTGGCTCTTTCTAACAATCTTTACCTGTTATTGCACAACAGGAAATCCTCAAGTGCCCTTTCAGCTTTGCTCTCCCATCAGCTCCACTATCCGTGTTTATTTGCACCGCCAGTATATCCAAGAGCCCTTTTCATGGACGGGGATGCTCTTGTGCTATATCAACAAAACACGACAGCGGGCAACATCTTACAGATCTAATATGTGAGATGGAGCTAACGGTGGAGACGGATGGATGGGGTGTAGCACAAGGAGACAGCACTGCCATAGCAGAAGGCAGAGCTTCCAGCAGACCAGAGACAGCCGTGGGTAAGCGGGTCTAGCGTGGCTGCTCCTGACGCTGCAGCTGTCAGCAACACTGGAGAGCTCATCAGAACAGCAAATAAGCCCAAAGAATATCCAGTGACAGACGGACCTGAATTTCTAACGTGAAATGTGTCCTTCATTCTGCCCTTGTCCTGCTTTTCACCATGTTAAGCCTGGGTACAAAGGAACTTGCAAAGTGAGGGCTGGGAGGATCCATGGCTGCACTGTGAAAATGCCTGACCAGAAAAAGAGCAAGCAGAGAAAAGAACTAGGGAAACCTTGGCACAAGGTGAAGTAGGTATCAACTCACCGTAAGTAAGTTTAGGCTTGAAATAAGGAGGATTAGAAACCCTCAGAAGAGGAAGGATCTGGAACAGCCTTCTAATAGGAACAGGGAAAGGCTGAAAACTAATTAGCTTTGAGACAGTACAGGATGCATTTATGAAAGGCATTCAATGCTGTGGCTGCCCATAATAGCAGAGGACTGACCTTCATGACCCAGGTCAGCCCTCCCACTCCAGTAACTGCATCTGTCCCCAGAACACACAAAAAGCCAAAACCCTGTTTGTTCAAAGCCCCTCCGCCTATACGCTTGTTTTGCGTTTAATCCCTTTCTACAGTAGTCAATTGAATAGGGAATAAGTGGTATGGAACAAAATCATTAATCCAAGAAAATGCATTAAGCAAAAATAGAATAAGCGATGATATCAAAAAATCCAATGTGCTATTTTTGAAATTCAACTTTTTAAATCTTCCTTCCCCAACTCCAAAGTAGAAAAAAGCAAAAGTGACTGGGGAATCGAATCTTTTGGTTTTACGTTTGGCATTAAACAGGTCATAAAAATGATTGACTTTGGCTCTTTATGCCTTTAATGCATTAAAAATAATTACAACCATGCCCCAACTGAAAAGCAATCTCAGGAGTCAGCATGTGTGTTTAGGCTTTTGAAGACAAGTAACGACTCAGCAGCGCACAGAGCTCATCCCAGAGGAGACGGGAGGAGAGGGCCGGCGATGCAGCCCCTGTGCAGTCCTAAAATCCTTCACTACTACCGTGACCTCCACAAGCAGTGAGTCCTCGAAACTACAAGAGAGTTGCTTAAGTTCTAAAGGGAAGAAAGAAGGTATGGTGGAACTGAGTCAGGCACTGACACAAAACCTCAGAAATTACCTCCAGTTCTGGGTGCATCCCATTTGGAGAACCTCAGGAGACACTTCATAGATGATATTCAAAAAGTTTGCAAATTCACTGTTTTCTTACCTGGCCAGGCAGTGTGATTCTCCATCTTCCTGCTCCTCACACGTGGCACAACACACGCAGTGAGACTGTTAGATCTGCTGTGGCACAGCAAAGCCAAACTCAGCCCGAATCTTGTTGCCTTTCTCGTTCCTTTCCTACGTGCCGATGTAGAAAAGGCTGCCTTGCTTTACATCTGCTCAACTTTGCTAGCTCTCTTTAACACTGCAATGACTACAGACAACATTTATCTTAACAAAAGGTTCCACAGAAACCAAAGAACTTGGCATCAACCTTCAGCACAAGAAGCTCCGTTTTTTCTGTTTAAAAGTCCTGTAAAGCCCAGCTGAAAGCCAGCTTCCCAATTCATGTAAAGGCATCCAAATGGCATCGCGAAGCTACAACAGACACATGGTCTTTGGAGCCATCAGCATGTTCAGTAAACACGGGATAATTAAGCACGTACATAAACTGTTTCTAGGTTAAATAAAAGAAACAAACAATCCTTCACGTTTAAGTGATTACGTTAACCTTATCAGACAGCGTCACCAGATCAAAGGCGTACATTCGCTTATAGCACAAAACCACCTACATCTCATTTTACTACAAAACAAAGACCTTGGTATTACTAAGTGGTACAAACATTCTTCTTCGCTTGTCAAGCAAGCTCAAAGGGGGATCCCCATGGCATTACACCATTTGGGCCATGGCCAGCTAAGAGAGGAGCCTTTCCGTTCCTCATCTTTAGCTTCTGGCTGCAGGAGCTGTGAGGCCCAGAAGAGCATCCATTTCCACGGGTGATGGCACAGCGTCTGTGCAAGCCCCACAGTCCAGCAGCACTGGACCCCACTCCACTCGAGCCTTGGCACCTTCCTCTTCCCCCTTCTTCTCAACAGATGAAGGTCCCAGCGGCAGCCCCGCTCAGGCTCCAACTACGTAGATGGGAACTCCTTAACCCCAGGTTCCAGTATAAGTCGGGAAATGAGCTATTAGAGAGCAGTGTAGGGGAAAGGGACCTGGGGGTCCTGGGGACAGCAGGGTGACCATGAGCCAGCACTGGGCCCTTGTGGCCAGGAAGGCCAATGGTACCTGGGTTGGGTTAGAAGGGGGTGGTCAGTAGGTCAGAGAGGTTCTCCTGCTCCTCTGCTCTGCCCTGGGGAGACCACACCTGGAATATTGTGTCCAGTTGTGGCCCCTCAGTTCCAGCAGGACAGGGAACTGCTGGAGAGAGTCCAGCGCAGGGCAACAAAGATGCTGAAGGGAGTGGAGCATCTCCCGTGTGAGGAAAGGCTGAGGGAGCTGGGGCTCTGGAGCTGGACAAGAGGAGACTGAGGGGTGACCTCATTAATGTTTACAGATAGATAAAGGGTGAGTGTCAGGAGGATGGAGCCAGGCTCTTCTCAGTGACAACCAATGGTAAGACAAGGGGCAATGGGTTCAAACTGGAACACAGGAGGTTCCACTTAAGTATGAGAAGAAACTTCTTCCCGGTGAGGGTGGCAGAGCCTGGCCCAGGCTGCCCAGGGAGGTTGTGGAGTCTCCTTCTCTGCAGACATTCCAACCCGCCTGGACACCTTCCTGTGTAACCTCATCTGGGTGTTCCTGCTCCATGGGGGGATTGGGCTGGATGAGCTTTCCAGGTCCCTTCCAACCCCTGACATTCTGTGATTCCTTCCTGTAGCTCTTTGATCCACCTCAGCATCCCCTGCTTGCTTGCATTGACTCATTCTTCTGTTCTTCTCTGAAAAATTATTGCCTGCAGACTCCTAGAACCGGGTCACGGTATCTCACCTGCAGCGAACCCAAGTGGCGTTCAGCACAGGTACGGGCAGCACTGCACCTTGTCTGCCTGATGTTTTGAGCAACCCAGCATCTCCCCTCAACCAAGTCTGCCCCATTAGCTTCAGTCTCTCCTGTCCTACCTTACCAGACTCTCCCCAGCCCAAAGCAGCATGCCATCCAAACAGCAGGACCTCCAGGGTAAAAAACAGGTTGTGCAGTCTAAGGCTGAAAAGTAATTTAGAGAACATTAAAAATTCCTTCTCTTGCAGCATAAGGAACAAACCACACTCTATATGGTGCAAGGAAAGCTTCACAGAGATCACAACGCTTTTCATTTTTTGGCCATCTAAAATATAGCTTGAACACCATGATGCAGTTTTATGATTGTTATGTTATTGTTTGGCAAGGCTTTTAAATGTCTGTTAGATTATTTTTCATAAGTAGGAAGTAAGGGGGAGTTTGCTGATGAATTTTACTTTGAAAGACACTTTTCTTAACACATCAGCACGTTTAATCGGCACGCGGCACTCAGCGCAAACGCAAGCACGCAGCGACGCGCACCTTTCCCCCTACCAGCTGCAGCTATCCCAGCGCACACAGGCATGAATTTCCAGAAAAAAAGGGACAAGTGGGGCAGGAAAGAGACAGTCATAAGACACAAGGCCCAGCTCTGAGACTGGGCAGTAAGACCCGCTGAGGCCTGCCAGGAACGAGAAAGCAATAAGTAATGGATCACAAATTGGTGCGGGGTGGGGGATAAGGGGGATAAGCTTTGGACTGGTTCCTTTCTAACCCAGTCATAACCGAAACAAAGTCCACATCGCCAGGCCACGGGAGCCACGGGAGGTGCCTGACACCAGTCAGGAGCTCCAACATCCACGGACCTTGGAACTACTTGCAAAATCAGTGCTGTGAACCCTATTTGCCACAGCGAGCAGTCTTTGAACCCATTCACATCTCGTCCAGCCTGACTGCAAACCATGCCAGGACTGATACGCCATCCTAGGCGTGTGCCTGTGCCCGCCGTGCGAATGCGTACAGCTGTGAGCGCAGATGTCTCCCGTCCCCTCCTGCTGCCTGTGTTTTCAACTCAGCTTTGAATTTTTCGCACTGGGAAACAACAAATACACAAACCCAAACTTTCACTTGAAGGAGATGATTTATTTCTAAGGAGACCCAGGAGTATGAAACAGAACTTTGAAGAAGTCTGGACACCAAAGAAAGCCATAGTGATGATAGGAATCTTCACTTTGGCAGAAAACGGCACATGGCGTATGAACAACATGCAGACTAAGATGGGAGCTGACGCGCTGGGGTTATGTGTGCTATTCGTGACTCCCAAGCACGGCTGTGTGCTATCTTGATTTAGTTACCTTTGCCTCATTTGCGTGGATTTATTTAGAAAATTCTATATAGCAATAAATGACTAAATATCTAAGGGGCCTGGAGAAAAGCGCACACAGAATGCCTCATTTACACCACATATTCAGTTTCCTGCTGTCTACTACGTAAGATTTGTTATTGAACCACAGAGATTCTGCAAACTTCTGCTCTGATATTTAATTTGTTTGACAGCGCCTGTTCTGCTGACCTCTGGGGCTCCCTGCAAGGCCTGTTTTCCCAGACCGAGCTGGCTTCAATGAGGAATGTCACATTTACTGCGGGCTGGGAAAAGATGAGGGCTTTGCTTGGTGCTGACATGTGTCAACTTTAAACCTGCAAGAAGTGCATTTTTAGAAACACAATTGTCTGCATGCTTTTGTTCGCAGCTGACTGTGTTGTGTCACCCTGACGGAGGAGGCACAAGAGGATTGTGAGGTCATATAAAACTGGATTATGACAATGAATCAACAGGGCATTAGGAATAAGCTAATTAGAAAGGAAGAATCTGCATGCACACACGCATCTTGCTAATTGGCAATTATGGGAGAGAATGGAAGAAGAAAACACACAGCAGCTAAACAGGATTTTAACACGATACTGAAGAGATCCACCCAGATTTCCCCGTGAGTCTTCTGATATCCATGGTGTTTATTCACTGGCTTTGGCTTTTTCCACAAGGCTACCGAGTTCTCCCTGCAGGCAGACAATGTCTTTGAAGCAGTACACACAATAAACCGTCCTTGGTTTTCATTCTTTAAAATGAGGGACGACAACAGATCTTTAAAACACACTATTAGACCTTAAAAAAATGGTTTCATGCTGCTAAAGGAGGCTCCTTAATATGCAGAGCAGCTCTAATAGCATGTTCCCGTGCACAACAAAACCTGAAGCACAGGCGAAAACCAGAGCTAACATGCAATGCAATTAAGCAACAGTAAAATTCAGCCCTGGTGAAAGCAGTAAAAACTTCTAAAGTGACATCTAAGACAAAGTAGCTGAGGTTACCTCCCTATGCTGGAGTGGAAGCGTACGGTTGCAGGGCTCATATTGCAATAACAAGAGTTGTCCCAAGAGAAGACACCGACTCCTGGCTTTGTACCGTTCACAGCCCGCTTGTGCAGGATTCTTAGGGCTCACAGTGTCAGCCGAGACCCAGGAGCATACCCACTCCTGGGGCCATCTGTCATCCTCTGCACAACAACCACTATTAACTCATTGTCACTGGGAAATTGTTTACTTAATAATACATGGAGTTGGCTGTCCTTCCTGCAGAAGAAAGCTGTTCCATAAACATCAGGAACTATTGCCGGACCTCAGCATTCGACGCTGGCTTCCCTGCCTATTCCAGGTTCTTCATTTTTAAGATCTCTTGTTTTGATGTAGACTTTTATGAAGAAATAGTTTATTCAATAGTTTGCTTGTCATCTTCAATAGCCCTGGTTAATAAAAAGACCGAATCAGTGCTTCCCAAACTACTTCTCAAAGTGGAGGAGGAAAATACAAATGTTTCCAAGCTATACCAGTGACTATGCAGAACTGCTTTCATTTTAATGGCAGACATCTACTCCTCATCCCGCTCCCCATAAGGTTATTTACTCATGGTATGGTTTTTTACAGATTGGGACCCTTGATCCTGCAAGCACTTGAGCACTGAGTATCACACTATCTCCGTAGGATCCATTCAGAGATGTAAGTCTGCAGAAATCAGGGCCAGAGTTGTATTTCTGAATGCTGCTGGAGTATAAAGACAAAAAAGACACAAAACCAAAAAGACACAGTGCCAACAAAACCCCAAGGTAGAGCAGTGCCCTGGCTGGTGACTGAACTGTGTATCTCTAAGCGACTAGAAATGATGCAATCCTGACATTTCCATTACTTTACAGCAGGACTTGTAACTGGAAGGACACAGTGGCATAACCAGATTTAACGTAAGCCATGATCCTCAGCACCCCTTTAGAAAACAAAACAAAACCAAATAAACAATTTGAGACCAAGTCATAATCTGAGCTGACTGTGCAGTATTTGACTTGCTTTCAAAACCATTTAGTGTTTTTAGAAAATACTGCGGGTTCTGTACTCTCTGCGGTATTTCCAGCGGACACAGATCTTCCTGTGGTATTAGAGCTGGCACTGCCACAAGAACTTTGCCCCTGATTGTCTCAATGAAAACACCACAAAAAGGAACACTTTCCACAACTGGCTGAAAACATCTAAAATATACATATGTACAGGGATAGGCTTGTATATATAATCAGGAAGGGGGAAAAGAAAAATCTGGTAAACAGATGAAAACGCAATGAATGATTTTACCAAAAGAAGGAAAAAAAAGAGAAGGATTTGGGGGAGGATTTCTGTTTGCTTGTTTGTTTGTTTTTTGAGAGATTCCAGTCAGACTCAAAAGCTTTGCTCATTTTTAGCTGGTGGATTTGAGCCAGAGCCTTTCCTTGGCTCCGACTCAACTCCACTCCAGAGCTTTGATTCACTGAAATCCCGGCCCTAGCTGGGGGAAGGGAGCCTTGTCGGTGCCGCTCCAGCCAGGGGCCAGTGGGAATCGGAGGCGCCGGCTCACCCAGCTCCATCCCCCTCCCCACAGCGGTGGCGTGGGGTCCCCTGTTCCTGGAACCCACTCGACTATCACACAGAATCACAGAATGTCAGGGGTTGAAGGGACCTGGAAAGCTCATCCATCCCAATCCCCCCATGGAGCAGGAACACCCAGATGAGGTTACACAGGAAGGTGTCCAGGCGGGTTGGAATGTCTGCACAGAAGGAGACTCCACAACCTCCCTGGGCAGCCTGGGCCAGGCTCTGCCACCCTCACCGGGAAGAAGTTTCTTCTCAAGTTCAAGTGGAACCTCTTGTGTTCCAGTTTGAACCCATTACCCCTTGTCCTATCATTGGCTGTCACCGAGAAGAGCCTGGCTCCATCCTCCTGACACTCACCCTTTATATACTGATCACCATTAATGAGGTCACCCCTCAGTCTCCTCTTGTCCAGCTCCAGAGCCCCAGCTCCCTCAGCCTTTCCTCACACGGGAGATGCTCTATCCTTCTTTCCAGACTGAGTTACCTGATCATCTCACCTCGCCAAATCTTTTTTCATGTGTGAAAGCGGCGCCGAAGGGAACAAACCCGATTCTGTATAGATAATTACACGGGCTTCAAACAGGTTCCGCTAATGTCACGCTCCTCGGGGTGCTGGTGAGGATGCCCCGCAGCCACGGCACAGACACCTCCGCACGCTGGCAGGGAGCAGGGCGCTCGCACACATTGCCAGACTAGAGGTTGGCTTTTTTTTGCCAAGTACAAAACAGTGCTTGGCAGCGCCAGGTCCCCGGCACAGCCCTGGCAAAGCGCCCCGGCGCTCCCCAAGCAGGGCCAGCTCCACGGATGAGCGGCTCTTTTCTCCGCCGTGCATCGGCGCATTCAGCCGAGGCCTCTCGACCGAGGCTCCCAGCGCACAACCAGCAGGGCCGCGGTGGGTACCCGGCCTTCTAGGAACGGCTCTGAGTCCACTGGTTTATTGCACATTAACGAGCCGGGAGACGACAGAGACTTTGCAGCACGGTCAGATCTAAACTGATGATGCAAAGTCTCCATGTTTCATTCAACCGCTTAGTTATCCAAGTCATACAACTCTGTGAGCTCAAAAATACATTATAGAGAAAGAAAATTGTAAAGGGAGGCAGGCCAGGCTTAGACAGACATGTACTCTCTGGGGCACATGGCAGGGAGGCAAGGAGAGACACAGAGCTAATTGCAAATTGCTGCCATTGCCATATTAGTCATGCAACATAAATGCTGTCAAGTAACAAGCTTTATAGGAACAGACTCTGATTTCTCTGACAATGCCAGAAAGCGGCACTGAGGCTAAAGGCTGCAAATTAAGCATTGTCAGGGTTGATAGAAGTGGTCCAAGATCTGTCAGCTGTACCTAGCAGGGAAACAGGCTGTATTTAAAAAGACCAGGCTAGTTCTGCAAATAGGGCTGACAACTGCTTGGGACGCCACGGGGAAAGGGAAGAGCAGCTCTGGAGAGCTCTTCTTCCAGGTCACGGTAACCAAAATGTATCACCGCTTGGCCAAGTATTTCCCTCATTTTGGTGCAGAATCCATGGTCTTTAACCACCTGCAGATTTTTCTCTGCAGTGATACTCTTCATTAAGGGAACCTCCTTTATGCCCCAGTGCTGAATAAAAAGGGTAGAGATACAAGCTGTGGGTATCAGGCACGACTTGTTTCCTTTAACAGAAATAATTTTCAGATTTGTTACTGACTGCATAAACAATTGAGCTAGCTCTATTTTGTTATGCCATGCAGTAATTAGTATCATGACTCCAAAACGCCACTGTACGACTTCTCAGCAAAAAAGCCTTGAAGAGGATGGGAGTCAGACATTCAGCTTTCTGGTATTTATCCTCATCCAAAATGAATCTTTCCTTAACACAGAGCCATGCGGTAACGGCAAAGAAATACAGACCCTTCCACAAAAATAGATTCTAACAAGCGAAAAATGCAACACTGAGATTAGAGAGTCGCAAAATGGTGAGAGACCATCACTCCAGAGGGGTAGCTAAGCAACAACTGCTTTGTTTTGTTTTGAAATCTATATGAGGAATAAAAATACCACCAAGCATAGAGTCAGCCCAGGAAAAACATTCCCTCCTCTGAAGAAGAGCTGGGGCAGTGTCAGCTCATCTAGTTGCATGAGTCCTCGTTGTCTTAAACCTGCCATCCCAAAGGTTCTTTTGACTGTCTCGCAACTGACTGTTCAACATTTCAGATACCGACGGGATGGCTGTATTGAGGTTTTTATTGATGGTTCTATTTGAAAAGAGAGTATTTAAGTGTTAACACTCTACTTGGAGTATTTTGAAAATATTTACTATTTATTCATAGTAAGTCTGAGAGCCCGGCATTCATCTGCTAACAGAAATAAAGCCTCCCTTGGAAGTCATATGAGCCCACATGCAGCGAGCGGCTTAACCAAAGGCAGAGGGTTAATTAACCTGATGAGCACTACATTAAAACCCTATTAAACCAGAAACTTCCAAAGGGAACATTGTCCTTTCCAAAGCCAACTGTGGTCTTGAATTCATGAAAAGCCAAAATAAATCAGTCCCCAGGTAAATTCTGCTGGATGAACTCTAAAACTCGGGCTGAGATAGCATAAGATGCTTACAATATCATACAACAAGGAAATGAACAGGATGACCAACCCAGCTGACTTTGAGGCAGCTTCATAACCAAATAATTACTAGGCTGAAATTTTCTTACTGAACCAATACAGGGGCAATCTTTATAGGTGTTTTAGCACATAAAGACAGAGACTTGACTCAATTTCCCAAAGCATCCAAGCAAATTGCTCCCACATAAGGTGAGGATCATTGAAAATCCTAGTTGATGCCCACATGCATTTTGGGAAGCTGTCATAAACCTGCCCTTTAATCCCTCAAAGAGCAGTGGGTTTTTTCAGGCATTTACTGAAATCCTTCTTATCACTGGAACATCCTGAATATCCTGATGAATATCTGAATATCCACATAAGGATATGCAAAATCCAAATGAGCTTACTTCTTCTTCCATTTTCTCTGCCTTTCACATGGATGTAACTTTGTCAGTATCACTGGAAGAACCTGTCCCAACATTTATAAATACCACTCTCCCTTTGTCATATGAGCAGAAAAATATTATGACACATTCCGCTAACATTTATAAACACATTTTATCCAAATCACAGAATAAGGTTTCAACAGACTGACAAAGAAAACTCCCTTCTACACCAACGCAGCATGGAGCATCACTCCTGTCCTACAGATGGCCCAGCGGGAGGTGGGACTCTCCACCCGCACATTGCGGAGGTCTGGGTCTCTTTTTTACTGAGGTCAAACAGCGATTCCCCTGATTTTGAAGAGATTTGGACTGGATCATACGCGATTTATATCTCACATATTTCGAAGCACTTCAGCCCGTCTTTAAGCAAGCAGAGTCCATGTTTGAGCACCATAAGAGGTATTGCCATAATCGCTGTTTTCAAGTGAAGACAATCTTCCTGCCCCCAGAGCACACCAGACCACCAAGTCACTGCTGTTGCTAATGTTGGTTAGACTGAAAGTAGTGGAAGAAGACACAGATGAAATGAAATTGCAATTTCATTGTGATGAGTCCAAACAAGCAGCCATTGGGGCTATGACCTTCTCATTCCAACAGATGGAGACAGAGACCTTTGGGTTTAAGCACCAATCTCAACATCTACACATTTAGGTATTACCCTACTTTATCCATGCAAAAGCTTTAGACTCTTGTGTAACTTTCTACCAGAGGAACAACAATAATAAGGGAAACGGATCAGCTTATGGGATTATATATAGAAATAAAATGGAAATGTATTAAAAAAACACCTCATTTTTTCATCTCCCATACTAGACTACACCCAGTCATAGTCCAAAAAGCAGTGTAAGGATGAGATGCAGTAGGTTTGCTTAAATTGTATTTAACCTATTTAAGTAATAATACTCTCCTGAGTTCTGGGAAACAGTCTGATAGTTGAAGGAAAAAAACCCAAATCAAAGATTTTCGCTGTTCGTCATACTCGGAAGGTTTGGATGCTCTTTATGCTTCGTAACTGCTGACTAGGCAACTGAAGCCAGTGAGGGCTCTGAGGTGCTCTGGATTTCCGAAGAGCATGTCACATCCCCAGAATATGTCTGGTTCCCAAAAACACTTTGGGAAGTCTTTGCGTTTCTGCAAACCATGGAAACGTTGCAGTAGCTCCTGTTGACATTACCATCTTATGGCCTCCAAGGAGACAGTCTTTCTCAGCAACGCAGAATCCAGGAGAAACTGTTTGTCTGGGCCATGTAAGGTTACTGAACGCAAAATACCTTTCAAAATATATTTATCGGATAGATTGTTTAATACAGCCCCCTCTCCTTTTTCTGGGAACACATGGTGAGTGCACTATCATTTGAGCCATGACATCTCCCCATCCTTTCTCCATTCTAAAGTCATCTGTGTAAATGTTTTCTGGGGAGCTGCAATTTGCTGTTATCGTGCAACACGCACGTTTTTTGCCCCAGTATGTTCTTTATGGTCCAGCCCATGACACTCACTGCAGCAGCTGGCACTCTTTCCTCCCCCTAGGCACAAGTCTCTCACCTTCAGGAAATGTCCCAGATCCTCTGGCCAACAGGATAACAAACCTGAGTTTGCTTCTGTACTTTATTTTACTGGAAGAACAGACAACAGGCTGACCCTTTGAATCTCAAATCTAGTGCTGTATACATTACATACTTCTGATCTATACAACAACCCGTACCGTAAAGAAGCAAAAAACAGAGACAGCTCTCCTTTCATAGATGTATTACTTCACCTGAAAATGGCAGAGTTCATTAAAACAAACAGACAAAAACGTGTTTAAGGCAGAAGGACCCTGCTTAAAAACTGTTTGCCTTGAAGATAAAAGCAAAGCTCATAGGTGTTTACCATATTAGTTTTACAGAGAACTTGCAAAGCTAGACAATAAATTCAGTGCCTACGTATGTTCTGTCTCTCTTCTCTCTTCAATAGCTCTAGGTTCTGCACTTTCCTTGCTGCTAAGACTGTTACTGCTTCACCGTCCCGACTGTCCCAGCTTTTCTTTGTCCAGCTTCCTCACCTCCAGACTCTTCTCCTCCGCTCCACCCTCAAGTGACCTGCTGAGATCCCCTCGGAATCTCTCCAGCGGTTTCCTGTTATTACTGCAAACTCGAAAAGCTGCTTCCTCACAGTACTCCATGCGTTTTTCACACCATCTAACATCTTTGCTCCCCACCCCACTATTATTTTCTCAGCTTCTCCCTTCTCCTCAGCCACCTTTGGCTCCCCAGCCTCATCCGCAGGTCAGTTTATGCAAGACCTCTGTCTTTCCTTTTTGCTCTTCACTCATTAACCACCAATACTCTCACTCTCTCCTAAAGTACTTCTTGATAGCTTGATTTTGCCTCTCTCTACATTTCTAACATCTTAAACACAAGAATCCTGTTTGCTTCCTGAGCATAATTTCAACATTTCTTCACAGGGAAGAAAAGGCTGGAACAAATAACCCAAGTGCTGTAGGAGTTTCTTGAAGATAAACGTACTGAATCCAGTGAGGATTTCAAGTTTTACATCAGAACATACATATAGCTCAAAAGAAAAACTAAAAGCTGCTCTGTAAAGGCAATCACTAATGGAGTTACACAGTTACAAGAAGAAATTAAGTGTGTGGAAGATTTTATTTAAGTGAATTGTAAGCAAATCAAAGATGCGCATCTTGTATATTTATTAGTTGGCATCACTGCGCTATGTGGAAATGACACGGCTCTGCGGGGCCCACCACACAGCTCCACCTCCTCAACAAACCAGTGCTGCCACCCTCAAAGCCGACCGTGCTACTGGGAAAAGAAAGACTGTACTGCGACAGCTTCAGTGTAAAAGCAGCTCCTTATTTTCAATTTCTAAGACTAAAGTGTTGTTTCATTTCACAGATGTTATCCAATTTGATGCTCCTTTTTATGGAGTGACCACGGAAAGCCAAAGCAATAGAAAATAGCCTGAACAAGACTCATGACTGCCATAAAGTATGATGCTTAGTCTGGAAGCTCACTCTATCGCCTTTCTTCAGCAATAGTCCGGTTGTTAACCAGACTGTGATTTCACTTGCAAGTCTCACTTCTGAAGCCCTAGATGAAAGCCAAAGGCCCAGAGGTTAATAAACAGCAAGCTCCACGCTTCGCTGGGGACCGCTGCAGCTGGCCAAAACCTGCACTGGTTCTACCGCAGCCGATGGAGCGACGACAGTTCCCCAGGGCTGAGGTTTTGCTTTCAAAGATGTCTATGGGAGGGGTTTTCTGCACTTTACTTCATTCCAGAAGAAGTGTTGATTTAGGCAAATCACCCAAAGCACCGTTGTCCCCTTTTAAAACTAATGTAAACTGGTGAGGGGACAGATCCAACAGGAAAACAATCAAAGCCGAGGCTAAAATCGTATGACCAATCCCCTGCCAAACAGAACCGGTGAAGATTATGCACAGCAACTTTGCAAGATAATAAGCATGACGCAGCATGCCGAAGAAATAGCTGCAACGCATAAGTAGGATGTAATGTGCTGTCTTCAAAAAACCCTCTAGAACAATGAATCATCATCAGTTCCATGCAGTTCTTCATGTACAGAGACTAGAGAAATATTAAGCTTTCATAAACCCTTTGAATATATCCAGAAAGCAACTCAGGCAATATTGGAGTAAGGCTTCAAAGTGTAGAATCAGTAAGTAGCATCAAGCTGTCATACACACACAGTAAAGACTCTGAAAATACACTCACACACAACTTTCTAAAAAGATAACAACAATCAAAACCAGCACCTTGTATTTCACTCAAGTGAAGGATAAATAGTTATTGAATTGTACACGTCAGGAACACGGGGCCAAGTCATAAAATACCACGCTGTTTGTGCAGAGCAGAGAATGGATAGAAACAGCATTACACACGTCCAGAGGCCAAACGCTGTGTGATGAGGCCGGAAAAATAAGAGAGGATCCTCCACTCCTCACTCAACACGCTGTCAGCCCTCCATCTCTTGACCAGCTCCGGAATGATAGCAAAATATTGACGCTGCGTGTCGCCCGGTGCTGAAACACGGACACCGGTGACACCGGGGACTCCGGAGGCACCAGGGACAGCCGGGGTTGTCCACAACAACGACGACTAAGCGAGCACGAAGTGGAGCACGCTTCATTTTTGCAGTAAGAAAATGGAGGTTAAAAAAGGAAATAAAATAAAACAAGAGCGGTCGGGGAGCTGAGGAAGAGAGGGTTCAAGTTCTTGGTCTACCACAGAGTTTTCGGGTGACCCCGGCCGCGTTGTTTATTCCCTGCATGCCTGAGCAACAGCTCCGTGGGTGGCGCAGAGGAGAAATGCATTAAAGGCTGGGAGGTATTTGGATACAGGAATACCCAAGAGCTCGAGGACTGGCATATTTACACATACAGAAACCACTCGGATACATAACTCAGAAAACAGCAAGTTACAAAATAATAAACGCATTAATCTTGACAGCAAATGTTAAAGCAAGCATAAACAGAGGGAAGTATTAGGGGACACAAGAACCGTGAGGATTTCCCCCAGCTAATGACGTGGTCCTAGAACTCAAAGAGAAGATATTTTCTTACAAATGTAACCTTGGCTTTTTGTGAGGGGTGACAGCCGCCCGCAAAGGCGATGCGCAGCGACGCGGCGGGTGTCGCGTCCTGTGCCGACGGTCGGCGCTCAGACACAGCTGGATTCACGCAGCTGCCAAGCGCTGCTGCAGAGCCACGGAGCACGAGTTCAACTCGCTCCTTAATGGAAACACGAGCTGGCTTGTGTAACCTCTGCCCAGCAGCTAACGAGAAATCGTCACTAATCCCAGAGAATACAGCTCACATCCAAGAACCCACCAGCTTTTCGTGGGGCATTTCAGCTGAAAGAGCAAGACAGATATACTTGACATATACATACTGAGGGTTTTAACTTTTCACGGCTTTTCTTCTAAACGTCCAAAATATTTGTTTGACAATTACTTTTTAAATGTGAGAGATTTTGAGTTTAAATGCTGTGACTTGCCATAGCACTAACAAACCATAACTAGCTTGTCTAAAAAGTGAATTCTAACTGAACAGGGGAATGGTCATGCTTAGAAATACGTTTCCTTTCACTCCTATTAGCCTGACAGAGCAGTTTTAACAGAAAAAAAATCACAACAGAGAAAACCAGCACCTTGTAAAACAGTTAAAGGTTTTTCTGTTAAATGTATATACCAAGGTGCTAAAGGAAAGGATGTTTTCCTTGATATCTTCATCTTTGCTCTTAAGCCAAAGGAACATGATGTTAAATTCTGCGCAAACGTAGCACAAACCACAGTCCTTTGTGCGTGTTCTTGAACCGTTTCAAGAAGCCCAGGAGATATCGCACATTATCCCATGATTCAAAGCTTTAACCTTGAGGGAAAATACACAAAACAGCTTCAGATTTTTTCCAACTCAATACAGCATTGTAAATAGTATAACAGCTATTTGATAAACACAATAGAAGGGCCTTTAAAGTGAATACCTCGCGTTTGCCATGTTTATAGTAAATGTCTCAGTAAAGACTGTTTTAAAATGCAAAACATGATTAACTACTCCATGTTTTTTACTGGATTTCATCTGCTTTAAGGCAAATCCAGGCACGTCTCCGTTTTGAGGAATGCAGTATTGCTCTTGTTTACTAAGAAGGTGATCGATAATTTCTAAAACGAAATAAACTCGGGTTTGACCATCTTCACCTGATATAAAGAATATTTTAAGCAAACTCCATTTTTTCCCAAGTACCTGACGTGATTCTGAGGGCTAATAAAGAAAATCTGCAGCCCGAGGGCAGTACCCAAATGCGCTCTGTACTCAGGCAGTTTGCGCTGGATGCTATGGCTTTACGTTAGTAGCAAACATTCCACACCACACAACCTCTTACTAATGTTCACTTGGCATTTAGCAAAATATCTGATTTGATAACAAAGTTTCCAGTGTAAAACTACACCAAGATAGCTGCAAATAGAATAGTCCAATATTTCTAGTCACGGTGCCTCAGTTTTTAGAAACCAGAGAGTCTTAGAAAATTAAAAAGCTCAAATATCCCCACTCTTGTTATACTACTTTCCAATGAAATGGTCAGAAAATACATCTGATTCTTCTGGAAACTTAAGGAACTTAAATTTGTCATTTCATCATCATTCACTCAGGCCAGAAACAGCAAAATTCCCTTTTCCTTCCAAAAAGAATTACAGGTAAAGACACAACCATCATGCAATTTGAATAAAAACAAAACAGTGGTAGTCTGACATTGTAATTGTCATCATATTTCTATGGGACTGTGAGTCCTATGGGACTGCCAATAGGGAAAGACACCTCTGCAGAACGTATTGAGAAATCTGTTATTCCTGTAAATGTTGAAAGTCAACCTAAAGTTTTAAGCTCTTTTTTTGGCATGAGATACGGGAACCAAAATACGGTAGCGTGACAATAACTTTTAATAAACTATTACTTCTGCATCATTTTTTCACTACACCAACAGCCACCTACAATCCGTGTGAAGAGCAGCTGGTGATCTCAAAGGAGCAAAGATCTGGTGTAATAACTTTGGCTCAACGGGACTACAGAAGAAGGCAGCACAAATACATCGCATTTCGGAGAAAGCCAGACATCGCAGAACCACTACTCCATTCATTTCCTCCTAGAAGTATTAATAATTTACCATCTATTTTAAAAAGCAGCACTGGAGCTGCATGATTGCATTCCGAACAAATTCTAGGTATTCACAGAGTTGTTTGTTGTCCTTTGTCTCTTAGTTCAGTCGTGTGTTTCAGCCCCACTGGCCTCCTGTAAATCCCCAAAGACAGCTCGATGGAATGAAACCCCAGATTTTATTCAGCTACAAAAGAAAATAAATTATGCTGAAGCTCATGTGAATATTTAGACATTTTTCCAAGCACAAGGATAAATGCACAGCTCTCGTGATGAGATACAGGAAAAAACAATTCCATAAAGGGCCACTTATGCCCAGAAAGAACATCCACAAAGTGATGGGAAACAAAACAATTAAGGGGATAACTTAATATCAGGGCTGTAAATACTCCATTGCCTGCCCACCAGGGACAGGCAAAAGCTTTCCTGGGAAGCACTGTCACCTTTTGCACAAATGGAAGTATTTCTGCCTCTCTCAGATCCAAGCTATCTCCTTCTGGGTTGCACAGCTAACGCAATCATTCCCCTCTCCCCCCTTCCCACTAAGAACAGGCAATTGGGAGGGAAAGGAGGACAGAGAGAAGAGACCCGGAAAAATTAAAAATGTTATATTAATGCTACTGATAAAATAGAGAAAAATAATACAAAATATACAAAACCAATGTTGAAAGTCCCGGCAGCTGCTCCGGCAGATGTAGGGCTGGCACCCAAAGTCCTGGACTGGACTCTGCAGCCAGCCGGAACTGGATTCAGTCTGTCACTAGGCCTCGGTTCACAGGGACAACTCGCAAAGTCCTCACCTAATGTCAGCCATAAGAAAAAGGGACAAGATCCTCGTGATCTCCCACTTTTATATGAAGTATCAGGTGAATGGGATGTTCTACTCAGTTGGTCAGTTTCTGGTCACCTGTTTCTCATTGCCCCTCTCCTGAGATGTGCACCAATTCCTATCAATGACCTTGCATTCCATTGCTATGTCTACCAAAACATGTACCCGGCTTTCCAGGAAAATGCAGCTAATATGAAGGCTTTAGCTGACAGGCAAATTCACTAAAAGAGAAACTTGTTTTTAACAAAAGCAGGACAGGGTTATAGTCCAGGACCGGTCTTAAAAAAAGGCACTGCTGGAAGCACACAGTCACCACCTTAGAGGTTATCTACACAACTTTCTCATTAACTACCAAAAAACAGCCAGGGAGGGCTCCTCTTGCACCTCACCAAGCTCCTTCTGTTCACCCTGGGAGGCACTAATACAGCCCTCAGGATTAAAACATATTAGATCTGGTATGTGGCATAATAGTCCTGATGCTTCCTCTCCACTGCTTTACAAGGAACCCTGACCTTACTGAAGAAAACAGCAAAGCTCCCATTAGGTTTTAATGGGGAGCGAACTGGGTTCTTACAGCCAGGGGTGTGAAGGGTCACAGTGCTGCAAACAGCAAGAGGAAGCGCGGAAATGCATGGAAATGCACGGAAATGCATGGGAATGCATGGGAATGCATGGGAATGCATGGGAATGCATGGGAATGCATGGGAATGCATGGGAATGCATGTACATTAGTGCTGCCCTCGCTGCCAAACCCTGCGGAGAAGAGCTGCTCTTTGCAAGGCTGAGGACATTGGATAAAGTTTCTCCAGTGCAGACAATGATTAAAAGTCTCAGCTGCGGAGGAGAGATTCCTCCAAACAAATTCTTTCCTGTTGTGAGATATTTATTTCTTTTCTTAGCAGACATCAGAACTCTCTCATTTGCAAATACATGCACAAATCTCCAGAGGGAAGCTTGAACTTATCCTTAAGTTACTGAAAGTTTATTATTACTATTTTCTCATGGAAAAAGTAACGGATGTCCTGTAATCCCTCTTGTTCCCATCTTCTAAAGTCGAATGCATTTTGACCCAGAGAAAAGCCTGGGAGCCCACTAAAATAGGAGGTAAAAGACAATTCTGAAACAATTTACAAGATGTTCCTTCCTTCCAAACTCGGGTGCTGAAAGTCCCCTGAGAGTAGTAACAAATCTATACGTTCACTTGATGAACTTTCTAGAGCAAGAAAAGGCTGTGTCTGTGTTTTGTAAAGTGATGCAAAATATTTTGTGCCAGAGGTAACCCGCCTGATTTCTTGGTATGGCTGCCCAGTCTGGGGTACTGACCCTCAACCTTCGTATTTTGGAATCAAAATACCTCTACTTTTTTAGGGGATGGAAAGAGAAAGAGTAGAGGTTGAAAAGCCAGTGATATGCCAAAAAAACCCCCCACAATTTTAGTCTGTTCTGTAAAGTGCCTTATGCGTTTCCTTAGGGCTTTATCCACAGCCTGTTGAAATCAATGGGAATCCCTCCAGGCCCAGACTTAAGCCTCTACACTACCGTATACATTTCTGTCACCAACTGCAATTTTATTCTTGTGAAGTCTGTTGACAAAATGGCCATGAGACACTTTGATACATAAAACATACCCACAGTGTTCCGCTATAGGACTCTTCCAAGTTTGTTTTCCTGGCTTGCACATGGTTGTGTTCAATGCCGTGCTTAAGAAAGCAAATCAAATTCTTGCTTTCTGCCTCTTAAACTGATCTGAGAAACTAAGAAACACTGAGTGACAGGATTATAGTTAATCACTACATTTGGTCATGACGACCATGTTCTGTACCCGGCTGGCAAATGATTTTGTTCACCTTCCCATACAACAGCTCGTTAGTCCCACCAGCCATGGTACAAGGTGGAACTTCACGCTAAGAAACATTACTTCATTCTGTACACTGATTTTAGGAAAACGCACGATTTAATTGTTTGGGAAATGCACCGCAGACTCGTGTAAACTGGGTTTTTTGGATCCCAGCTGGTACCGTCTGTAGAAGAGCTGAATACTGGGCTATCGCTGACCAGGTTCCAGTGCAGTTCTAGCAACACAAATGCAAACCTTACTGCATTTGTTTTGGGTTTGCTGTGGTTGAAGGAGAAGCCTATTGAGAGGCTCGGAATTAGCATCAGAGATTATGGGTACTATGTAGGTGAGATCTTATCTTAGTGATATTACATCTTGTGGAAAATATGTAAATATATCAAGTTACATGTGCATACAAAAGCATTTCACAATTACACTAGATATTTAGACAGTTGATCCCTCATACAATAAATACAAGTGATACAAGCTCTTCAAACTGCCTCTGCTTTTTTTGCCAAATTAGCTGGTAAACTACCCCAACAAGCCTTATCTTGCTCTTATCAGCCCACCTGTCTTTGCCCCTTTAATGTCAGACTTAAAAGAGGAAATGAGCACTTAACTGATAGTGCTTCTTCAAAGGAAATATTTGCTTCAGTTACCTTGCATTTTTAATGAGGTTGTTTAGTCACAGCTTGGCATCAGTTCATAGCATGCGCCATGTCAAAGCTTTCAGGTTTTCAAAGCACAAAAACACATGAAGTAGTTTGAGCCAGCAAAAGCAGAACTGTTCCTGGTGGACACAAATCACGTTTACCTCCCTTCCTTGGTCGGTGCGGAGACAGAATTAACAGAGGACAGTCATTCCTTTAATCGCAATCCCTGGGCCACCTTGCGGGCCCGTTTACAGAAATTCTCTGCAATTCAGATTCAGCTAAGGGAGGAAAAGCCCAACCAACTGCAATTTGCTCTTGTTTAAAATGAGAGTAGGATCCAACAATCCCTAATTTACTATTATGTCATGCTAGCAAAAATTTAATATTACTGTACCTCTGTGGCCGGGTGGCCTCTTTTGTTAAAGGGGAGGATAAAAGACATTATAATGTATTTTTATTGGCTCTTTTTATTCTTATAAGCCCCAGATCAAACATGTTACTTCGTATGGCCCTGACTCAGCACACAGTATACGCATTCTGGACAAGCAGGGCATCTATCACACCAACCCAAAAGCGCTGAGAACGCTCACTGACTTCAAACAAAAGTCCAGCTCCCACCACCAACCCAAACCCTCTCTCAGTGCACAAGGCAAGTGACCTGCAGCTGAAATGTGATGTCTTGCACTCAAACTCTTTAATATTTTAGACCAATACCAACATTCAAAATACATTTCGTCTAAGTTTTGCCCTTCAGTAAACACCAGAATGGTTTTATAAGGCAAACGGCAAAAATCACTGGAGGCTTCACAGCACACCGCTGACTTTACCCCCCACCGCTCAAGGGACAAAAGCTATGGGACCCTCCCTAATGACATGCATTTTCACCTTTTTTGTTCTTCCCCCACCTCCACTCCAATATTTTTTGATCCCAGAGTACTGAAAATGTTTTGGACAGCACTGAAATTGTCATGTATAACTGAAGGTAAAGAAATGAGTGAACCCCAGCTCTGCACAGCATCCTGCACCCCACTGCCGCAGCACAAAGGCTGGTACCTTCTCGTTTTTGTACACTAATTATCCCCTCAGTTCCAGCAGGACAGGGAACTGCTGGAGAGAGTCCAGCGCAGGGCAACAAAGATGCTGAAGGGAGTGGAGCATCTCCCGTGTGAGGAAAGGCTGAGGGAGCTGGGGCTCTGGAGCTGGACAAGAGGAGACTGAGGGGTGACCTCATTAATGTGGATCAATATGGAAAGGGGGAGTGTCAGGAGGATGGAGCCAGGCTCTTCTTGGCGACAACCAATGGTAGGACAAGGGGTGATGGGTGCAAACTGGAACACAAGAGGTTCCGCTTAAACATGAGAAGAAACTTGTTCGGGGTGAGGGTGGCAGAGCCTGGCCCAGGCTGCCCAGGGGGGTTGTGGAGTCTCCTTCTGTGCAGACATTCCAACCCGCCTGGACACCTTCCTGTGTAACCTCATCTGGGTGTTCCTGCTCCATGGGGGGATTGCACTGGATGAGCTTTCCAGGTCCCTTCCAATCCCTGACATTCTGTGATCTTGTGTGCGATTCTGTGACAATGAGTGCGCAGGTAGAGAAGCCAGCAGGGCTCCTTCAGACACGGCGCTGCAGAGGGAACCCGGGGGCTCCGCGGCTGCTGCAGACCTGGGGTGTTTCTGAGAAGGTTCATTCTGTTCACTGCCACAAGCGCTGGGAAGAAATGTATCCTGACATCCTCTAGGAAGACAATCTTCCCAGCAACCGATGTGTTAGAAAGGGTGCAAGAATAAATAATAAACGACTTGCATACAAATAAGAGAGTTGCCTCAAAGGACAGTTACCTCTAAAAATTCTATATAGTGACCAAACTGCTGAAAGATGACAGACCTGCTAACAAAAGTAACAGGTTTCTCAGTAAAAAACAGCCACAATTTCAGGGGACCACAGTCTAATAATTATGGTAAACACATAAGCTCTTTGAGCAATTCAGGAAATCTAGATCAGTGAGCCTTGCAGCAAAAAGGCTGAAATGGTAAAACCAAAATAGCACTGGGCTTGGAAAAAGATGACATAAAATATTTTAAAAAATGCTCTGCAAAGAACTCATGTCCCTAATTTATTTGAGTTTTTGAACAAGACTTCCAAACTGACAAGATCCCAAACAAAAAAGATGCACTAGAAAGTAACCATGGGCTAAGTGAAGGTACCACCATAGATCAAAAGGGAAAGAGCCAAAAAAGAGGATAAATCGCACAACTCTCATTACCTAAACAAGAATGCGTTACATGTCATTATTTGTCAGTGTTTGTCTTCAATACCCATTTACCAGTGGCACCATCAACACCAACCCAGCTTCTCTCCCTTCCCCTGCCCACATCCAACCAGGCTCCGGGACAGACGGACGCCGTGGCCGGCAGGTGTGACACCCTGCGGCCGTCCCCATGTAGGTCACGACGCTTTCAGTAGCCTCTCAAAGCTGCATTAGCACTACGCTCCTAAATCTCCTTCAATTTGTTTAATGGCATGTGACGGAAAGCGGGGAAAACAGCAGTCAGAGACATTCTCATTAAATAAGATGCAACTTGAGCTGCAGGTGAGTTAGGCTCAGCCCTGCGGCCGTGTCTTAATCAGTGGAAAAAGGATTTCATATTCCTACCTGTTGTATAACCTTTATTATTTCATTTTTAAGGCTGAACCAAACCAAGTCTTATTTTTCACCTTACAAGTTATGCTAAAAAGCAAAAGCAAATAGCTTTGTGGCTCATTTTAGCATGTATTTTTATAATTGCCTGAAATTGAGAGTAATAATGTGTAGACAATCCTAAAGATCCCAGAGAAAAATCAAAAGCGAACACAATGAGGTACAGAAAAACATTTCGCACTAATTTATAAATCTAGGCTTAGATTTCTAATCAGTTTAGTGGTAATCGCAGCATTGTTAACTCCCAAAGCCAGCTCTTACAAACACAGAGGATCTGCGAGGAACTGAAGCAGAACTCCTTCAGGCAAACAGACGTACTTCATTTTGAGGCTGATGCCAAGGAAATTCCAGAATATATGTCCATAAAAGAGGAGTTAAGATCTCCCAGGGCAGCCAACCAATACAACTGCCTCTTACTTACTTATTATTCATTACTTGTACTGCGACTGAGCCCAAGGACTCCCATCATACGCCAGAGCTCATTGTGCTCCATGCTGTACAAACACAACAACGAGTCTTTAGCACAACAGGATCGTTCGTTAGTAAAAATCACTCAGCCAGAGACACCGCCGGACAATCTTCCTTGGCCATAAACTCACCTTTTATCTCACTCTAACAGCGCTACTCACGTAACAAGTAAAACAAGGGACTTCTGGATTGTACTTTGGAAAAATAAGAGATAATTGAAGCCTTGCCAAGTCACTCATAAACACAAATGTATACCTGTAAGCACACAAGAAGTATCACCTCAAAAAGCACTTTAACTAGTCCTTGCAAAATCCTATTCTCTGGCTGTCCTTGGGCTACTCTCTTTTTGGAAATGCAGATAAATTAGCATCAATCAGCATGATAAATAGCAGGAGACAGTACACTTTACTCAGGCCGCTAATTCTTGGTGACATTCTTAAAGAATGATATATCAGATGACTATAATTCTTCTTAAGACTCTGTTCACATTAAGTCATTCAGAGATGGCATTTTTGCAGTGCTACTGCATTTCTGGTAACACAGACTCATGGGCACACTAAATTCACTTCAATCCACCCATCTGTTGGACATACACCCTACTATCTAAGCACATTTAAAACTTTTCTCATCAGATAACTTATCTCTTCAGCTTAAAAAATTGGTTTCATCCCTCGTCAAACAGAACCCTTTTAATCTCTACATTGAAGAGCTTATTCCACTGTTTTTCCATGCAAGCAGATTTAAAAGTAAAAAAAAAAAAGTTTAAAAGGCGGCCACATTTCCTGAAGTTTTGATCTGTTTTGAAATGAATCTCCACAGCTGCCAGTCCACGAACGGGGAAAAAAGGTTACCCATAGCAAATATTAAAAAAGCGTGTGTGCCCTGCAGCCTCCAAAGGAGACAGAGCTTGAGGTCTCCCCTCAACCGAACCCGAGACAGAAATGTTCAGATTTTTTCTTTCAGCACCTGCCAAATCCCCGGTTCGTTATTTTTCATGTGGGGTGTAGCGCACACTCGATTCGCTCCGGTTTTCTCCCTCCTCTCTCTGAACTTCCCTCAGCATTTCTGTTCATTTTCTGGTCTCCGTTTTCTCCAGCCTCACTCTCCCCACTTTCAGATTCCTTCCCGTCCCTCAGGACACTCTGCCTACTTGGGTTTCTTCCATTTTCATGATCACAGAGCTCTCGCTTCCCTACCCCTGCCCACACTGCTCTTCTCTCCATTTACACCCACGTCTTTACCTGGTCAACCTGGCACAGGAGCCCTGGGAGATCCGAGCACCTTCCAAAGGGAGGAGATGACAGTGTTTTGGTGGTGGATTTGCTGGCTTCCCATTGCCCCACAGGCCGCCTTCCCCTTGCACTGCTCAGCCTCCTGCCAGGCTCAAATCTGCATCTTTTGGGGTTGTATAGACCGAAAAACCTCAAATATTTTCTGTGGGATGGAGCCCTAACTAAGGGCTCTATTCACCTGAAATGTGATGCCCTGGGCTTCCACTGCCCAGCATGTCGGCAGACTGCACTAGATAAATGTCTGTTTATCGTAACTCCAGAAGTCAGCTCTGCTTTTCCAACCTCTTTCTCCCTTGAGATTAGGAAGGTAAAGGTCACATTTTAAAAAGACAGGCCTTTAAAACTATTTTTTCTAAGTGGGACCTAAACTCTGTGTGAAAATACCCCATTCTTCCCCATAAAATCAGGCTGTACTAAATCAACACACTCTTCTTTAGAGCTGGTACGTTACTGGCAATGGCTTACGAACTATTTAGTCACATTGAAAATCAGAGGGTAAAAACCATCCCTCTGCTATTGAGAAAGGAAGCCTGGAAATACAGAACTAGTATTTCCAACATGGGAGTGCACTCAGGTCATATTCCAACCACAATTCTTACACTCATTAGAGGCTGATTTTTTACAAGGCTTCAAATCCTCTGTGCCTCAGGGCTAGCTGATGGAACTACTAGTTATATCACTTGTATTCTTTAGACAAAGATTCATTTTCTGCTCAAATCAGCACCAAGAATCTGTCGCAACCCAGCCACTACTACACCCCTCAGAGACACAGCTGTGCTCTTTAATTTTAAAGAGACACAAAACTCCTCACCAACACGAACATCTTGGCAGACACAGCACAGCACCCTCAGCCCTGGGGGATGCAGCAGAACTTGCGCTTTCTCCCCCCCGTGAATAACAGGAGGATCTGGCTTGTTTTCACCATCTACGCCGCACTTTTACGAACACAAAGTGTGTTTCTTCTTAACATTTCAAATATGCTCACAGATCTCCCTTATTCCAAAACCTCAAAGGGTAAAAATGCATGTTTTTAGTTTCTTAAAAGCATATTTGTGCAGTTAAAATGCCATCCTAATCTGCTATCACTCTTTGTTCCACTGTATCTCTCCTGACTTTCCAGGCAAGGAATACACAGCCAATAACTCCGTCCTCCTGACTACGCCTTGGGCTCTGGCAAAGAGCAGCTGAGAAGAAAGACGTTTTACGTATTTATGATTAAGAGATAACCTATAACCAGGATCCAGATGTTGGTCTCCACTGGTCAGCGCACAGTGCAATTATTATTCCATTTATAGAAAGAGATGTTGTCCTGCCTTCTCCAGCCAACCAAAAGGTCTTCCATAAAACGCTCAAATACTCTGAAGAGAGGCATTCAAAACAAGGAACGAAAAGGGGACGAATCATGTTTGCTCCACAATTATTCCATTATATGAATTTAACGTGGCCTCAATCCTACAGCATCATCCATTCCCACAAATTCCTGTGCTTGGGATTTCCCACACGGGTACCTACGGACAGCACCCAAGTGAAAAGCAAAATTGGGGCTAGAAGAGCCGAAATCAGCCCCTTCACACCCACAGCCCAGAGCGGCTCCTAATGAGGTCAATGGGAACAGGCACAAATTGTTTAAGCCAAACAAAGTCTGATAGTGTTGTTAAAGCTCTTTTCTCTCCGAGCTTGATCTTGGAAAAACTTCTGCATTTGTTTAAAGAATTGAGCAGTGTGCTTATTCTCTGTGCTCCCGATAAAAAGCAACCCAGGCAAAGCACTGGGTCTCTTTTGGGGTTTTTTGGTTAGTGAGAATTTGGGCTGGAAGAAAGGGATGTTATAAAAACAAGTGGCACTGCAAGGCAGAAGGTTTTCAAAATACTGAATGTATAAAAACTATAGCTACCAGGCTGAGGAATAGCCCACAGCTTCGACAAACATATCAAGGCAATTCTAACTGTTCCACATCTGGCATCTGATTATAATAGTTTAACGACTTACCTTAATAAATTGTCAGCTTAATAAATCCGGTCGCCATTTATACCAGTAAGCGATACATTTTGGCAAAAAGCATCCACAATTCCATAAAGGAAAAACAGGTTAGAAATACTTGGAAAAGTTATGACAATCACTACAAATGAAAGTCTGTGAAATGTATAACTTTACACTGAGTGCTCAGATTCTGCATGCCAATACATTATTAATTTTCTTTTCAGCTGTGGACAGGAAAATGTATAAACTGTTAATCCATTATATACAGCCATTTCCTTTGCGTATTTCAAAACAATGGAAAAACAGAACTTACTGAAGTTTAAAAATAACTTTCTGTCTACCAACATTTCAGTTTAGTCTTAAAATATGCTTCTTGCAGCCTTGGAATCACTATGTGTGTAGTGGTCATTTGTTTACTAATTGTCATAAAAATAGTAAAGTTATGTGTTTACTATTCACATCACATTTTTATAATTATAATATGTATGTCATTCTCAGGCATTAGTGGAGCTCAACACAGACGTGATTTCTTCCAATTCATTGGCATTTTGTCCCTTTTTCATGAGCAGCTTCTTATTTCCTGAAAGGTACAATATGCAGTAATTTCTGCCGTGATTAAATAATCTAATTTTAATTTTCTTCTCCCATTATAAACACTGCTCGTTCCCACATAATGTCAATATCATTAATGTGATGGCAAAATACTTATAGTCAGGTAATTAAAAGAAAACTAATAAAGGGAGCTCCCCATCAAGACACTGTTCCTCCTCAAAGGATTTTTCTCTCCCACAAGGCCTCGAATCAGACTTAAGGACAGCACAGATCCAGCAAACTCCACATAATTATTAAGTTCCTGGTCCCAAGTTATTACAGATTTTAACAAGGAACATTTCCAGGGGTTTAGCATGACCCAAATACATATTTCTCATTGTATGGCTCTTAGAAACAATGACGCTATTTCGGCTGAAGACTTCACACACAACCAAAGACAAACACCCATTACCCGAGGCGGACCTCTGGGTGACAAAGTCAGCGCTTGAAGTCTGATGAAATAGCGACTAAAAACAACAACAACGACAACAGCAGAGCTTGCTAGTGTGCTGTGTCAGGAAACATCCACAGCAAGTGACTCTACAAACCCCACCTCAACATGAATTCCTACAAAATTAGGCCGGGGAACGTGGGTCCGGCCCAGCGCCTCAGCAAAACCCTCGTAGCTCACAGAAAACCCCAGGCCCAGCGCCTCGGCAAAACTCTCTTAGCTCACAGAAAACCCCAAGCCAAGCACTAAGCACTCCATAGATTAAGAAAAACAAGGATGCCACCCTTGCGTTGCTTGAATTTTAAAAGAATAAACGGCATAAATATCATAAAAGGAAAAGAATCGTTACCCACATCACAGTTCTCCAACAGAGCACAAGCTTCTGGTACTGCAAAAATATCTCAGAAATTATAGTCTAAGAAATAAAGCTCATTCATTAACTCATTTCCTAAAGGCAGTATTTTCTGAATATCTCCCTTTTCTCCTTTTTACTAACACCCTATTATATACTTTACTACTGTTTTTATTTAAGACTCAGAAAGCAAAGTTCTAGACATCAACGCAGGCACTATTAGCTAATTTAACGGCAAACTGTTCCAAGAACAGTCATTTCATTTCAGCTGTTTTGCAAATTCACTGCTTTGTTATTGTCTGCATTTGAAGAGCTACAATTTTAAAAATTATTTTTTCTCTTTCACAATATCCATAAGGGATGTTATACAATCTTCCCCATATTTTAAAAAAATCTGGATTTTTTTTATTTTTAAGTCAGAAAGCTCATCCAGATATCCCAGCCATCGAGATAATTATTTTAATGGTGTATTACTGAATGCAAACAGAATGGTTCAAAACATCAGAAGGAAAAAAAGTAATATATTTAAAATAGACACCGTAAGTAGCACTACTACTAAAAATTGTGGTTCGGTTGTCTATACAAGACTTTTAAGGGAATATCACAAACTACTATACATCTCAGAGGTTCGTATATTAAGATATTACATTGCCAGTATTAAAAAGAGGCAAATAAATAGCCTGAGATTTTGTTACAAAGCACCAGCAAGTCTCATGTTACATACACAACCGGATAGCGGCAACGTTTGTAGAAAGCCAGTCATTTAAACCAAACGTTCTTAAATCTTTGCTGCTGACAGTTCAGAAAACAAGTAAGAAAAGGTTCGTGCCAGAATCCACTGTTTTAAGAAAGCAAGACATCCAATTTTTGCTAAAACACTGCCAGAGTTTGGGTGAAAATATTTATGATTATACAACAGAAAACACTCAACAAAAGGTAGGGGCGATTTTAGAAATAACCAGGAAATTAATTCAGAAATGGTCTTCTCAGCCAGGTAGTATTAACTTCTGGTTCTGATTTCTTACTTCTTAAAGAAACATTCATTTTCCCAAAGGGAAAGCAACACTGAGTTCCAGGATATACCTCGAACACAGAGAAATGGAAAAACTCCGTTGTCCAGGGTTCCACTACACTGCAAAAAGTTCAATAATTTCTATGCTCCCAAGGGCTTCATCCTTTTTTACCTTTAAACTCTGCTGTACAAATTAAAATTACCTTTAAGCCTCTATTGCTCATCTGCAGAGATAGATACAGTTTCTCAGGGGTAGCTTCCCTTTTATTTAAAAATGTAAGAAATAGCTTTGCTCCAATTCTAGCAAAGCTCATATAAGGAAAAGCAGATCATTCTTATTTTAGACATAAACCCAGTATTTTATCAGAAATAGTTTCATTTAAACCTTAATAACGCTGAATGATTGTGAAAAACATCATTTCTTTTGTAAGCATAAGAGATTTACGTCCTTATAAAACTTGCTTTAAATCTCAGGCCTGGCAGAGAACAAATTTCTACTCTGCTCGGTTAGAAAAAGTATCAGCTTACCATTTCTTCTTCTGGGTACAAGAAATCCAACACAAAACTTGGTTTATATTAAGAACAAGGCTTGAATGACTTTAAAGACAAGACAGAGACACATTTCATTGCCTTATATAATCTTTTTACCTACAAGTTGACTTCTTCTTAAACCAGTTTCTTATCAAACAACACAAATTTTGCACCTCTTCTTCGTGTATGTAAGAACTTGACCAAGTTCTTACATCTTGTGCTCACAAATTGCTTTATTTTTCTTAGTGACATTTATTTAAAGTAATGCTTTTTTCATGGCAGGCCCTTAAAAAGCAAGCTTCTAATCTAGAAAACATGCCGTATTTGCAAACCCTTTTGCTCCACTTGCTTTATGGAAAGGAAAAGAGCCCTGTTTTCCACAAACGGCTGTGGTTTTCATGTCACCGAAGGGCACATAGCTTGGCTGCGCACCCTGCCCGCTGACTCAGCAGAAACTGGACTTGGCTGCACAATGCCATTTTTCGTTAGATCCACGTGTGATTGACACAGACCAACAATCTTGGGTAGAGGGCTCATGCTAATCAGCCACATACACAAACAAGAGCACTCGACCCACACAAGTTTATCCAGTTTGCATGGGCCAGAAAACAGCTTTTCATGGCCAGAATGTTGATTTTTAGGACTACCAACTATTCCTGCTTTCTTTCATTCCAAATGGCTCAAGAGGCATGTTTATGTCACTGCTTAGAAACACCAAGGAAGCTTTCATTTAACACAACCATCTTCTTTGAACACCCAGACTCTACCACCACTCCATGAGGAGGGTTTGCTCTCCAGGGCCACTGAAACGCATCTCACCAGCACTGTGTATATGCCTACAGTTGCCTAAAACTGCACAGCAAAATTCTGAATATCTACCTGCTACTAATTTCCTTCTCTGTATTTAATAAGAGCGAAAGCATCAACATGTCATCTGAAAGATTAGTGCTGCATCAAAAGGAAGAGCTAAGGTATTCACTCAAAGCATTTGTACACTCATACAGACCATCAAAAGCGGCACTTTGCTGCCGTCTTATCCAGAAAATTTCATCTCCTAAATCAGCATTTGGTACTTTAATTCAGTACGAGAAGCAAAATAAACCAACAAAACAGACGAATGGAAAAGATACACATCACCATGCACATTAAAAAGAGACTTTTTCAATGCAGTTAAGTTGTGGGAGGCTGCAGAGCTTCTCCAGGAGTATGTATTTTATAATGATTTAGCATGTGGGTAAGAGGTATCCATCCTTGCAGCTACCGAAAAATCTTTCGAATAGCATTAATTTCCAAGGGAAGGGTATCGGCAAACAGACTGTCACGAAGGGATCGTTTGCACAGAAGCACGAAGCAATCTGAGCCAGAAAGTTTCACTGAACTCTCAGCTTTAGCTAAACCATGCCAGAAATACATGGAAATAAACAAACAGATTAGGAAAAGAAGGCAGAAGAAAGTAATAATCTTCACTGCGAAGAATGGGGCAAATGTAAACTGAAAGGGCCTCTGTGTGTAACAGAGACTATAAAAGGAAGACTGTTTAGAGCTAAATCTGTTTTGTGGAGGCTTCTTAAGAAAAAAAGGAAAAATACAAATAAATCACACTAGCCACCCAAAAATTTTACACCTGGCACGTGAACGCATTTGATCCAAGGAGGAGAGAGAAACGAAACCTCTAACCCCGCTCCCCCGAGCTTGGAAAGCAAGGCCTTTGGAGTTGATAACTGCGCAGGAAAAGCCAGAAAGATCCCAGCAAACGCCGTTCTCTGCCCAAATTCCAGCCATGGCCACGCCGAGGCCCAGGAGCTCGGCCTTCGCCACGGATAAGAGATGGCTGTGGCAGCACAGTCACCTCCTTTCACAGCCCGAGCCGGGGAACCACAAGGGCCCCGCCGAGGGGGAAACCTCAAACTGGCAGCGTCTAATTTGGTTTTGTTTATGTTCCCGTGTTCCCTATTGATCTGTGCAGGGCTTGGAATCAACAGCGAGGACCAGCAACCTCCCCTGTACAAACTGCAAAGGCAAAATAATCTCAGGATGATGCTTCCTGCCCCAAATCAGAAGAGACAGCCGGATCCAGCAGCCGGCCGTTGGGAAGTGGCCCCAAATTCCGCTTGCTAAAGGCTCCTCACACACGTCTCTGTGTGCTTCAGTTCATCCCGGCACTGTAAGCTGGGATTTCTGCTGGACACAGTAGCCTTTGCAATAAAGCAGAACGAACAGTGTCCATGGAGGTAGGACGTAAACCCCGTAATGAGGTGAAACAAGTCCTCAGTAGAACAAATGCAACGGGGAGGAGAAAGAGCAGAAGAAAAACAACACCGGAAATAATCCTTTGGGAACAGTTTAACCCTCAAGTGATTATTACCCGAATCTCTAATTAATGGATGCACTGACTCCAAAACAAGACATGGGTGTCTATCCTCTAATAAGGATAGAGACTAGACACCCCACATCATAAACGCTTGACAGTCACCAAAACATCTCCCACTGGAGAAGCCGTCACAACCTTCTCAGGAGACTGCAAAGTGTACAGCATCTATGCAGTGAGATACAGTCCTTCTCTTGCCACAAACTAACATGTCTTTTGTTCCCACACACCTCAGACTCTTTAACTGCTCTCCATAAATTACAATACAGAGGGCACAACATACCCAGTTGTTAGAAAATCCCCTATTTGGCTAAAGGGGTAACAAATCAGTTAAGGAAAGGGAAACCAAAAGACACTGCTTGCTCATTTCCATGGGACTATCCCACATCTGTGACCAGGCAATATATCCATCTAAAGATGCAGTATGTTTTGGAGGTTCTTTCCTTTCTGAATAAGGATACCACAGATTTCACTGCTCTCAGCATAATTTGCAGGATAGAGGTGTTATGCTTTAAAACAAGAGCCCCTCGCACCCAGTGCACCCCTTCTACATTTCAGCTTACAGAGAAACCAGACTAAGAAATCTTTCTACTGGTATTGACCACATTGCTGTGGAAGGCTGTATTCATTCTGCTGTCATACACACAGAAATTCATTCATCACTGAACAAAACATTAGCACCAACTAACGTGCTTTTCAAGCATGTGAAGCGTCCATTTCCAGCTATAGCGTAGGGATTGCCACCACCTACCCCTGCACCAAGGTACAACCACGATACTCCCCACCACAGAATAATGAATGGACTTTACCCCCTACAGAAAAGAGAGTAACGAAATATCGAACTGATTCAAGCAGTCCATGGTTTGCTGCCCATGGGTGTCGGAGATCCAGGACGGCAGGTGAAAGGCAGCGTGCCCCGCGATGGAGACACGACGCTGCAGCCTTGCTCCGGGTCAGGGCCCAGCGCCAGCCCGAGTGTGCACACACAGCTGCTCAAAGCCCTTCTCCTCCCTCAGCTCCAAGCTGTACATTCAGGATTCAGAGGTGCTGATTTCTAATACTCTCATCTTTCCTACTTGTTCTTTTTTTTTTTCCATTAAAGTTTGTTCTCAACGATCACAGCGGTTTATTTGGAACAGCGGTGTAACGTAGGACGGCTTGCAGGGGCGCTGCTCTAGCATGTGTTGGCTTGGTCACGTCCCATGCTGTCAGCACTGCGAGAAACAAGCGCCGCGGTTAAACAGCCGGGAGACATCTCTGTCAGTAGCTGGAAAAACCTACCTCCCACAACTGCTCTCAAATAAAAGATCAAGGTAACTACCAAAGAGGAATCGCATCACTTCATTGCAGCAACAGCCTTTTCCACAATTGGTATGTTCCTTCCATACCTTCAAAAGACACTATCTCAGATAACAGATTTTATTTTACTGTAAGATACTTGCCTTGTTCATATCTAAAAGAGTGAAAGATGAGAACAGACTGTTGCTAATAGGACTGATGCACCCAAGGTTCTGGAATGGCATTCCTACTTCAAAGGGGCATTTGTATGTTGATAATAATCTCTGTAACAGCAAGAAAACAACAAACAGCAGGAGGCTGGGAGACAGATAGTTCTGGCGACACACTGCAAAGTACACAAATAAAAATTAAGCAGATATATTTTGCGTTTTTCTTTAAACCAAAGATTGATCTTTTCTTTTTCAAAATGAAGCTGTCACCTCGATGAAGGATTAATCGGACAGAAATTGTATGACATCACTGAAGTATGGAAATTATAGTAAAGAGAGGACATACAAGAGGAATGGGGCCCATCAGCAATTAAACAGAGCTTTAAAAATTCAATGATAAAAAGGTTCTGGTTGATAATATATGGTTCAACTTCAGAGATCCAAGTATTGCTACTAAAACAAAGAAATCAGAGGAAAGATGTCCTAAAAGATGAAATATTTTTGTTGGAATAGTCAGCAATACAATGCAAGTTTCATAAGCTTCATCAACACTTCCAAAGTAAGATCTCTGCTCCTTTACCTAGGCGAGGGAATGCAGAAAGGCCGATGATGGTAAAACAAGCACTTGGTTGTTTCGGTAGTGTTTGGTCCAAGCTAAGTCACCAATTAAAAAAGAGCCACTTTCTTATACATCTGTTGTCTAGGTGACGTTTCTTTGAGACCTAATCTGCTAACTTTGAGGACAAAAACAAGCTTTTACTACTGTTAGCTCTGCAAAACCAATATAACCATGGCTGAGCGAGCTGGAATTTTTATTACTGGCAATGAAGTAAGAATCAGACAGAAAACAGCTTGATTGTCAAACCCAAATGTGAGAGTTTGAAATATTGGCTGTTAGAAAAATCACCTTTTGACTTGTAAACTAAGCAAAGTTTTATCTGAAAGTGATTGAGAGAGAACAAGTGCAGAACCTCCTGCTGTCGTTTGTACAGAGGCAGTTCTGGAAACAATCCCGCAGGATAACAACCCTCTGCCCCACCAGCCTGCGCTCGCCACCCGCACGTGCAGCTGCGGGAGCAAGATAAAGGGTGCCATGGAGCTCCAGGTGTGACTGAGCTACGTCAAAATCATATGGGAACAATCAAAGAGGCAAGAGACGTGGAAGAAGGGCAACAAAGATGATGGAATGAAGCATCTCCCGTGTGAGGAAAGGCTGAGGGAGCTGGGGCTCTGGAGCTGGACAAGAGGAGACTGAGGGGTGACCTCATTAATGGTGATCAGTATATAAAGGGTGAGTGTCAGGAGGATGGAGCCAGGCTCTTCTCAGTGACAACCAGTGATAGGACAAGGGGTAATGGGGCCAAACTGGAACACAGGATGTTCCACCTAAATTTGAGAAGAAACTTCTTCCTGGTGAGGGTGGCAGAGCCTGGCCCAGGCTGCCCAGGGGGGTTGTGGAGTCTCCTTCTGTGCAGACATTCCAACCCGCCTGGACACCTTCCTGTGTAACCTCATCTGGGTGTTCCTGCTCCATGGGGGGATTGCGCTGGGTGAGCTTTCCAGGTCCCTTCCGATCCCTGACACCCTGTGATTCTGTGAAACAGTATGCAGCTTCCCAGACAGCTGAAGCTCTGCCCTGCTGTGCTCGGGCTCTGCCACAGCCCTGCTGTGAGACAGATTTTCCCATCTTCACAAGAACTGCAAAAGCCTAGAAAACCCCTCATTGACTTGCTGCCCTCCCTTTAGGATTCCTGCACAGCGACTCCCCAGCCCTCAGGATTTCATCTGCTCCCGGTAGGAACCGCACATGCCGTCCGTACAGCACTGCTAGGGACCTGCTGTCCCACTTTGTCCGCGCCCCCTGTTCCCCCACAGCCACAGAGTCCCTGGCCAGGCTGCGCTCAGCAAAAACAGACTCGGGGCTCCTTCCCCATCTTGTTGAATACTTGATCTCCTTTTTGTGAGGAGCTCTGCACAGCAGGATGCAGGGCAGTGAGTACCAAAGCCAGCTCTGACTTGGTTTGCCCAGGGACTGGAAACACTCCAGCTGTATCCCCATCAGTCCTCATGTTTAAACAGCTCTCCTACCACTGCTACCCGGGCTGGCCTAGTCATTCAAAGTTAATCCACATTCCTCTACATATCACTACCCTACCTCTGCCCTTTAGATACGCCACAAATTTCTTTACTGGTTCAGATGAGGAAGGATCAAACTGGAAAACACAGATCCCATGAACAAGATCCTCTACACATGGATGCGAGCCACAAGTCTCTCCTGCCCCCTGCAAAACACAAGAATGAGGCCACTTCTCCCATATTCAGATTTCTTTCTACATCCCGGGAAATCTTTGTGCAGCATCAGATTGAGTCAACAACATGAATTACGTGACGGTCTTTTACATACACGACTTAATCTGAATTTAATAATTTTAAACCCATATAAATAACATTTTTCCTGAGGCATTAGGCCATTCTAAGGTCAGCACTCCATTCCAGAAGGAATTCCAAGCCACCGTACCCATCCTTTGGGGACTTAGAAGACATGTTGACATTGACCATTCAAGCAGGAAAGAAAAAATTGTTACGAGAAGCTCAAGTCTCAACTTTTTCCACATTGCTTGAGACCATACTTATGGATATCTGACCATCAAGATCTATCCCTGGTGATTCCACCGCCTCACTTAGGGTCCAAGACCTTAACAAATAAACCCCACATACTTTAATTATTTTCTAACTACTAGGTGTGCTATCTCAGGCACCGAGGCTACCCTGGGAAGCAGCCGTGCCAGGGCTCCTGTCCCACAGGCAGAGGCACTGGGAATCACAGCGCTTTGCTCCCGCCAACACGGACCAACAGCACTGGGAAGGCTGGGGTTAACTGCACCCCTGGCTTTGCTTCTGGAGGAACATTAACCAGTATTTTTTTATCTAGTTCTGCTTTAGCATATTCTCAAGAGACACCCAGCTCAGTGATCACCCAAAAGATGAGTTTTATTCCAACAGACCTGTTCAATTTCCCTCAGGCTTAATGCACCGATTTAAGAAAATAGAAGAGGTAAGTTAATCTGCCTGGGTAGCAACCGACAGGCTGCACTTGCAAAATCAGACGCAGGATACGACTCGGCACAGCGAGCTCAGTTTGGATGGACACTTTCATCTCTTTTCTACTTTACAACATCGGTGATTAAAATTCATTTCAAAGACATTTAATTATAAAAACACAGCCATGTAAATATATGGTGATGCGCAATATATTCTTTAGATATAATAAGGTTGGTTTTTTTTCCTCCAGTTGAAAACTTCAGTCTGATAGCTTCAGTGTTCATTTTCTTTTTTACTGTAAATAACTGGAACGCTGGATACCAGTGCTATCATTAATTATACCAGCAGACGAACAAGTCATCTATTACTGAACTAAATTACTTCTAATTGCACATGCAACTCTTGCACTCTCTTTGTACATAAATAAGAATGACTTTGTCTTTAAAAAAAGCATATGCAATTACAGAGAGTGAATTAACAGAGAGTTCACTTCCCAACATCATCTCTGTTTTTATTTTCTTTTTACATTTGTACGATGTAAGCACTGAAGTGTTCAGCAGCCCTATAGACATACAGGAAAATACGATCCCTGTCCCAGCGAGCTCTACAATGGGATTTCTTGTTAGTGCTAATTCCTTCTACTTTTTCAGACTGATTAACAAAAACAATTACAAGGACCTGTACAAACTATGTGTGCTGCTGCCTGCTAACACAAATAAGTCGGCACTTAGGTAGTATCTGGTTTTTCTTCCCAAATCCATTTCCCTCAATGCAGCACGACCCTCTTCTCTCTTCCCTCCCCAGAAACACACTCACAATAACACAAGTTACCCAGCTGAGCAGAACCTACTGAACTCACAAGCACTGACGTTCATTCCCGAACATTAGGAATCCCCAAGTTACTGGAATGAGGAACAGTTTTCAGCTATTTTATATGTATGTTCATGTTTGTTTGTTTGTTTTCAAATATCACATTAAGTCTTTGATTAACATGTCACTTCAGCAAAATTGGGCATCACTTGTATATATATATAAAGAACAAAAACTACAAAAATAAACAAAAACAGCTCCAGTCACAGGAAAAAAAGCTCCTATAATTTAGACAAAGCTAAAAGAGGATTTTTAAACTAACAACCATGTGTAGTCCTTGCACCACAGTTCCTTATCTACCACAAAGCAGACAAGCTACACAATGGCCTTGACTGACCACTATACATCATTTAAACTTAACATTTTTCTATTTGACCATCTTATCTTCCTGCTTGAGCGATGAACCTCACGAGTCACTAAGTAAAATACCATTCCAGATCCCAAAAGCCTTTGCCGAGGCACTACGTGATCAATCTCAAGGATTTTTAAGAGGAATCTGGTGGTTGTGAAACGATCGCAGCAAATCCTGAAGGGTTTTCCCAGACAACTCTTAGTTTATTTGTGCTGTATTTGCTGTTGCTATCTAAGTTCCTTTTGGGTAATTTCTAACTCTATGACGATAGCCTTTGCGTGGAAAGGAGTTGTAAAGTTTAGAAACACCTACTTTATTAGCCCTAAAAAGCTGCGATTTCACGAGGAGCAGTTAGAATAAAGCAATTGTTTTCTCTAAAAAAAAATAAGTATTTTCAAAAAGTGATAAAGTGCTGACCCAAAGGTCTATTCCAAGTGTGACAGAACATCATGTGAGTGACATGAAAACAAGCTGAGGACTCCTGATCCCAGGGCACATGAGGACCAAGTGTATCACAAAGACTGAGCTTACTTAGTTTCTGGTTGGTGGGTGTTTATCCCGCAAATGCCAGCAAATGCGTGATCTACAGAAAAACACTGTCATGAGCTTCAAAAATTTAACAGCCTAGTTTTTATAGAGGGCAAGGCATTTGGGAAAGATGCTATAAAAAAAGGCAAAGAAAAATTAAAGAACAAAATATAACATTTGTACAATAATTGGGTTTTAAGTTTGTTTTCCGTGGAGTGAACTGGAAGACCACAAAGTGTAAAAGAAACAACTGCTGAGATTCAGTGAAGAGCTGGGATTGAATAAAGAGCTTCCCCACAACATGCAAACCTATCCCTAGCCTAGATAAAGATACCGTAGCAATACACGCATATTTTTGTGCTAAGCCTAACTTTACAGATTGGGTTTTTTTTATGGCAACGTTATAAATTTATATAAATTACTTCATTTTATTATATATTCTCTGTCATTCTGCACTTGGCTGTTTGCCATATTAATGATGACCATCTACCATTCCAGCTCCATCATGGCACCAAGATTCCTCACCGTAGGCTACGGCGAGTATAGACCACCCTCTGGGTTCTGGTAGCGATACATCAGACAGGAAAAGAGCTGCCAAAATCAGCTAAAAACATAACAGCTCTGAGAAAACCAACTTTTCCATTAACTCCATGAGCTTCAAGCATCAACTTGGCTCCAGAACGTGGGTACACACAAAGAAGCAAGAGGCTTCACCTCAGGGTCTAGCACATCGCTCTGGTTTACTCACCTAATACCATTTAAATGAAATTTAAAATCAAGATGCGAGTCAGGCCTCTCTCGGTCTCTTCACACTACTCTCAAGAAACCAAAAAGAAGAGTTTGTGGCCCAAAAACAGCCTGCAGAGGAGGGTTATAGGATGCGGGCCTGTAAGCAAGGTGGCCCTCAGGGACCCCTTCTGAGTCGTCTCTGTCATGGTCACCAGCTTTGCAAGCGCAACAAAGAATGGGAAGCTCCAGAGGTTACTGAAAAAATAAAACAGCAGCTAATTAGAGACATATTTGAAGCAATGGCAGCTGTTGGGAGCACATCTAGAGGAAAAGTAACAACTTCTTCCTTGTCACAAAAGTCGCTTGAGCTTCAATACTTTGGGAAGGAATCTCAAGATCTCTGGTAAGGGGAAAAATCAACTTCCGTTTCAGATCAAAATTCAGTTTGATCACAGCTATTCTTGCAGACATTGCCTTTTTGCAGCAAGTATCTGAACTGACATGGCTACAAAGATAAACACAAAATGTCTCATGTTCATTACAAAATCCTGTCAGCACGAGCTGAATCACACAAGACTAGGAGTCCATGCTTAATGTCGCTTATGTCATTCTCCATTCATATTTAAATAACTAAAATTCATATTAAAAAACTATAATTAAGTAATTCGCACATCAACTAATTATGTTTTGTGCTACGAAAAACAAAACTATATTTTTCCCAACAATGTTACTCCTTTAGGTGAAGCAACACAAGAACATACCTACAATTTAAAATGTCAGCAAGGAAAACGTTTTAAGCATTGAACAGCACTGCAATTGTGCAAGCTGATTTAAAACATTCTTCTAGCATGGCAAAAAATGACTTTTTTGTTCATTTGTGTCCATGTCCATGAAAATACTCTCCTAATATCAGATTGATTTATAAGAATGGCATTTTAAGGGCTGTTGACCTTGGTGCAAATGATTAAGAGCACGCTGTGTATACTAAATAAAGATTTTCAGGGAGAGATCTGTTTACTAGCTATGCTGCTTTGTAAACAAAATGGTTGTATCATTTCTAGGCCATTGTTATATGTCAGTGGGTGGGAAGAAGCCAAACGTTCCTCAAAGACCTTCACCCAACCAAAGCACCTCATTAAAATAAAAAGTGATGGGATGTATACTATTCGTGACCCTAAAAAATTATAGACACGTGTATATGTGAGCATTAGAAACATGAAAATGGCAAAGGGAGAACACAATGGGGCTGCAGGAAGGAACCTCCACTCTGTATAACTGAGCAAGTTAAACTACAGACCACCATGGATGGCCAAGGAACAAGGTCAAGCAGAAAGAGGCAGCAAAGCAGCAGCTGTGGGGTGACAACGCTTGTATCACAAGCTGCCTTTGTGCGTTACCACCCAATTGTCACCAAATCACACCTGGTAACCCAGGATCTTCTGTACAATGATCGTTTGTCAAAACATAAATCTAGAATAGTTTTAGAGGCAATTATTAGCATTAAATCAGTTCTAAACAATGCTGTTTATTAACGGAGAGTTCAACTTATCCTTAATAACCTTAAGTTGCGGAATGCAGCGCCAGACACTTACAGCCTGTTCTGAAGAGCGGTGTCCTACAGCAAAAGGCACACAAACAGCAACAGAGGACAAAGGCCATTAACAATCACTTATTTGTCCTAATTCAAGGACTGTTGCCCTCTGTTTGTTCTACTGCCTGGTCTAGCCTACAAAGCCTTGCTGACCAAAAAAAGAAAAGTAAAAAGCCTTTTCTTACCAAAGGTTTGCAGATACCCACAACAGAATTTCATACCTTGGCCAGACTATTTCCTGTTAAATCTACCTGTCCCAAAAGAGGAAAAATGCCCAAAAAGCACCAGTGTTTCGGCAGCATTTGGAGCGCTAGCAGAGTCCCTTGGAGCTCTCGCTGCTACAAATTCTTGCTGCAAAGGCATCATCCAAGCAGGCAAGTGGCTCAGACACATCAGCTGCCAGAAACTATCACCATCCAAAGGCTCGACAAGGAGGAAAAGAGCTCCATGTGCTGACTTCGTACCAGGTCCTCACTTCCATTTCAATTCCACAGTCCTTAAAACCTGGCATGGGTATAACACAAGCGTGCTGAGAAACCTTCTCATTGCAAATGGAGCTAACATTAGCAAAACTGGTTTTGCTGGTATACTTTCAGTTCCTCAACTGAAACAAGCTATTCCAACAAAGGCGTGTTTTTCTTCCCCATCCACTACCACTATATCCAGAACAGAGATTTTTCCAGTGTAAAATATTATTAAAAATCAAAATCCCTCATTAATCTAGGCTAGGTAACATTCTTCATCCAGTTTTGGCCTTGACTGTATTAAGACTTAGCCTAAATTAGAGTTGTGTCCTAAGTATAATTTCACAAGTCAAGAAATACAGGAAGACTTTCTATTGTAGAAGTTACACCACTGTATTTGTACTCTAAAATGGCATAAAGTGCTGTCACAAGCACAGCAGAACTGGTATCACTGTGATCAGAGCAGGGCTTTGCCCCAGCCACGCCAGTAAGGAACCACCAACGTAAAGAACAGACTATGGCAGTATTAACACGGGAGGTGAGGGGAGGATTCCTCATCACCTGAGACCCTGGACACTTGTTTCTGTAACACATGACGGGATCTTTCAGGGTCAGGGGCAGCAGAGGTTTGCAAAATACTTTGAAACTGTATTTACTCTTTCTCCAAGGCCAAACTGAAGAAACCCAGCAAGTTAAACTGCGGTCAGCAAGCTCAGGCTGCGTTGCCTTCAGTAGGTGTTTTAACCGCTCTCAGAAAGACTGAATTCTCTATACTGTCAGGGGAGAAAGGGTGAAGGACAAAGCACAAAAAATAAAAGCAGATCAGTTTGTTATAAAGAAACAGATAACAACGAACTATTTTCTGTTTTAAGTGAGCTGAGTAACAAGGAATTGCGTATGTATGATCATTCCATCAATATCACACTGGAGCTGCAACCCGTGCAACTCAGCCACAGCCACTTGTCCTCACCCCAACGCCACTGTCAGCTGGTAGCATACGTAACATAGCACTGGCTTTAACATGCAAAGCGGTATCTGCATTAGGCAAGGCTGCATAGGATTATACTACACATCAAAGTATTTTCAGTATCTGTTAAAGGAGGCCTTAACTGGTTTTAGAAGAAGCAAGACTGCAGTAATAAATCTGATCTCTTGAAGCATGAGTTGGAAGTTGTATCCTCCTGTCAGCAGGTTCGCTGTATGATGTATTGTGGAGTTTTGGCTGCAAAGAAGCTGTAGCCTGCAGTTAATGAGCTGTTCAAAGCAGCTGTGAAATTGTCAACTTAATTAAGCCAAGTTTAGTTAACAGTCCTCTTTCAAAAAATACTGTGTGAAGAAGAAGGGTCTGGAAGTTGCCAGCCATGCACTGTAGGGAAGTGCTGTGTGGTCTTCTGAACTGAGAAATTAAGAGGTCATATGATAAGAGATAGTGCTATTTTACCAAGTGTTCAAAGAAATCCCCACGGCTGCCCCAGCAAGCTGGGAAGCTTTATATTTTTTTTTTTGTAATTATTTTAAGAGAGTTAAGAAGCATAAGCACTTGAGAACGGTCAGTGATGGTTTGAGGTAGCCTGACCTCGAGCAAAACACGTATGGATTGGAGAGAGGAAGGAGAGCGTCCTGATTTAACCTTCTTGTGAAGGTCCAAGCGCTCAGTACTGAGTTCTACAGATGGGGACACTGATGTGGCAGCCACAACCCGAGAGATCTGTCCTACTCAGATGAAGGCAAACAACTACAGAGAACACCAGGAAGACCAGGGTGCTCCGTACTCCCTACAGGTATTTCCATCCTTGTTGTTCATGGCTTAAAATTAAGCACTTCAACACACACCACTGTCTTTCCTGTGCCTTAACCAGGTTATCACATGTTAAAGATTAAAAAATAAGACTCTAGGGTTTACCAAGTTGGGGGGTGTATTCTGTTTAAACTACCTGCAAGCTACTTGGCAAACATCCTGTACAGATGTATTTCTGTGGACAGTCTGCTCATGGCTGTTCTAGGACCAAATTATCTGTAGCAACCACACTGAGTTACAGCAATCAATTAGTCCTGGTTTCAACAAACCATTAGCACTGGCCTTTGTTCATTCCTCAGCACAGGGGTCGAGGTTTCCCAAACCTAACTCGGACTCTTAAGGACATGCAGACCTCTTGCAGCACTAACAGCAGAGGTACAGTGCTGTTGGCCATAATCCTTCCACCCTGGCAACCCTTTGTCATGCTTTTCCTCTACTTTAAGTGTTTCGTTGGTTTACCTTAAAAATCATTAACCTATTGTAGAAGAGGCTGTGCAGACCACCCCTTCAGGAGAATCTCCTAGAAATTCCACCTGCTGGCCTGGGACCTCCGAATTTTGGGAAAGATGATGAAAAAAATGCCAAGCCCTTCACCCACAACCACCCCCCTGCAAAACAGAGAGGTGTGTGAGGGGGGAAAAGGTACTTTACAGGTCCTTGTAACTCCTACAAAGTGGCATGAAGCCAGTAGTAGTCAAGCATTTAAAGATTCCCAGGTAATATTTCACATGTGTATTTACTGTTATGGAGTGTATTGTTCCAGGGTTAAGAGGGAACTAGATCCTGAAGTGTTGTCAGAGCCACAGCCAGGGCAGCACCACTCTGCTGTCAGATGCCAACAGAATGCGCCTCCTCGGTACCTTTATCCTGAAACGCAACAGCGCTGGCACAGCAAATCCTGACACGTGGATGCGACCGGGTACTTCTGTGATCAGTCACATGGAATGCCAGTCAATTAGGGAAAAAAAAGAAATGTAAGGGGCCATTGACCCAAAGTGTCAGGTTTCCTGTGGGGGGGTGATGGTTCTTCATTGCAGGTCATCCGTGGAGAAAGGGCAAGAGACCACATGGCCTCATGGCTAAACATACACTTTAGGAAACAACCGACTGAGGGAGACGGCGTCCTTGCTCCACCTGATGATGGAAAAATTGAGGCTTCTCAACCTTTAAGGACAAATCACTCTTCCATAACTAGGTAGCGGTCCCTGTGGAGACAACTGAGACTTGTGCAAGCTACAATCAAAAGCATTCCCCACAGTGACCTCAGATCCCACCACTTACACTCTACGCTGGCCTCTGGTCTTGACCTCATCGTTAAATTTAGGAGGCAACAACAGAGCAGCACAACAGATCGGGGAGGCACCTCCTCATCCAAATAAACCCTGTCTGTAGGACAGAGTTGAACATCCCAGCCACCTCTGAACACCCACAGCCTGCACTTCCCAGCACAGCCCAAAGGCTCACAGAAGAAACGGAGGAAAATATTTTCATTCCCTGAACCAGGTATATTTCACTTCCACAGTTCTTAAAATTCCTGAGTTTGCTTAGACTTTGTATACCAACAAAGAGAAGTAAATTGACCCCATGAACAGTGTCCCACAACCTTAGCAGAGCACAGCAGAAAAGAGTTTATACCGCCCAAAGAGCACAAGAGAGCCTTGTAAGAGCTCTTAGCAATCAGAACAGCCAAGAAAAAGTCAGGTGAAAACTTCAGAGCTATGCAACCTCCAAAAATAAGCCATTTTCAGTTCAATTGGCAAAATAAGAGACAGTAATTTCAGCTCACTCTTTTGACAGTCCAGTTACGAATCTCCCTGCAAGCAATTCACAAGAGAGCTTAGCTTTTTAGAAAATCTGAACTCGAAAATGTGGTGCCTGGCCGTTTTCCATGGTCACGCTGTGACGAGGGGCTCAGCCTGCGGATCAGATGAGCCGGCACACAAACACCGGCAGCGCTCGCTCCCTCTGCCCCTCCAACTGTGAGGCTTTGTGTCAATACAGGAGAGGAGAGGAGAGGAGGAGGAGGAAGGGGAGAGAGGAGGAGGAAGGAGGGAGAGAGAGGAGGAGGAAGGAGGGAGAGAGAGGAGGAGGAAGGAGGGAGAGAGAGGAGGAGGAAGGAGGGAGAGAGAGGAGGAGGAAGGAGGGAGAGAGAGGAGGAGGAAGGAGGGAGAGAGAGGAGGAGGAAGGAGGGAGAGAGAGGAGGAGGAAGGAGGGAGAGAGGGGAAAGAGAAAGAAGGAGAGAGGGGAAAGAGAAAGAAGGAGAGAGGGGAAAGAGAAAGAAGGAGAGAGGGGAAAGAGAAAGAAGGAGAGAGGGGAAAGAGAAAGAAGGAGAGAGGGGAAAGAGAAAGAAGGAGAGAGGGGAAAGAGAAAGAAGGAGAGAGGGGAAAGAGAAAGAAGGAGAGAGGGGAAAGAGAAAGAGGAGAGAGAAAGGAGGAGGAGAGGAGGAAAAAGAAAGGAGGAGAGAAACTATAATCTTCCAAAGGTTATATCATCGAACCAGTGACAGCAGAACTGTGTCTTTCAGTAAAATATCACAAGCTGATACATCAATATTTAGGTCTAGGAACCAACAGTCAAATTGCATTTGTTAATATTTGCTCCCCAGGCTGACCCCACTGCCTGCCCTTCAGGGACAGACGCCGTCTTAGCCCTTCTCACCAAAGCCAGGGGCGAGGGGACAGATCAGCTTCCCCACCGAGCAGTTTCCTGAGCTTTTATTATTATGAACAAGGATCATAAAAGCCAAATCTCTCTTAGCCCCAAGACGCTGGTTCTTGCTCCCCGGTACCACTGCACTCTGGAAAGGCCACGCAAGCTGCTTTCTGGAGAAATCTTGGTTCACAACAAGCTACTGCCCTAACAAATTCATTTTAAAGAGCTGTAACTTGCAATAGTATTTCAGAAAATATAAACCCCTACTAAAAACCAAGCAGCTGCCCCAAAGTGTAAGATTCCATACTTGGGTAAAGGTAAAATGTTTGATTATTCAGTGAGTTCACTGATTTTTCAGTGTCATTGCGAGGCTTAGGGGCTGCGACAGACGGCGCTGCCGCTGAATTCAACCCAGAACAAGCGCCATCCTTTCCCAAACTGAGGACATACGATAACATAACCAACGGTATAAGCAGAACAGCCCTTTGGTTTGAAATTCTGCAGAAAGTAGATCACTTCCATGGGAAAGAAAAAAGAAATACTAAGTTAATTAAAAGTTACAGCAGACTCAATAGGAGTATAAAGCAGGGTCGGTGTTCACAGGACTTACTCTTCCTCGCAGTGCAGTTGTTAACAAAACAAAAGCTGTTTGGGTTTGCAAACCCTTCATTGCCTGGCTTTGAAATATTTAATTCCTCTAAAATATCAACATTACCCTCAGCTTTTTTTAATCTGCAGGACACTCTTGTCTTACATATTAAAACACCCACTAGCTTCTCTGGTCATGAAATCCTCTTCAAAATACAAACCCATTCCTGGCTACACTTTATCCCCCTTGATTTCTTTTAAACGCTTTCATCAGTTGTTCTCAGTCCTTGCAATAGTATTTGCAGAAACAAATACATAAACCATCCACATTGATGGTGTTTCAGTGCTAAGTATGTGCTAACACTGGTTTGGACATCAATCCTCCATTCAAAAATTCCACTCAGGAGAGCTATTTTTTTATGGCATTTGCCAACTTAGCAACCAAGTTTTAAGGAGATAAAACTAAACCACCATTATCGTATTACATGCCAGAATTGGGAAAAATGAGAAGTAAATCAGTACGTCCAGACTAAAGTTAAACAACAGTCATCTGCAAACATGCACCAGCCAACATAACGCATCCCAACACACTTCAGGTGCACGTGGGGAACTACACAGGTATGAATGCGTAGAAAAGAGTCCTTTTGAATGCCTAGAAATTCAAAGTTTTAACTTCGAGAGTCCCCATTCTCAAGAACAGCAACAGACTCGCAGATTTCACTTATGCCCTGAAGCCACGGCGATTTATATTCTACTACTGCTCGAAAATGCTGTAAGAAACTGAGAAAAAAAATGCTATCCCATTGCTCCCATCATTAGAGAGTTAATAATATCAGTTACTGGTAGTTTTTTGTATTAGTTATGGATGAAGCAATCATGAAGCATGGGACCCAGCCATCAGGGCTGATAGCCTGGCTGCACTTGGCCAGGCGAGTCGTACCAGCTTCAGCACAGCCAGGAACTTGCTCACCACATCTACACCGATGTCTTTCCACAATGACAGAAAACAACTTACCCCCTGATACAAAAATTATTGCCACTCTTTGTATTTTCAAATCACATACCCAACAGGGAGCTATTTTCTACCACGGTGAGAGTTAAACCAGTTCAGCCTCAGGTACAGCCCTCGAGCCCATAGATTGCAATGGGGCTGAAGAATTGACATTTTAATCAGAATTTGGCCCACCAATAAACCTCTTCACTATTTGAAAATAACTATTTTGAAAGCTAAAATGCAGATATCTTGCCAGCAATCCCGGTGCCATCCAACCCTTCAGCGTGAGGGAGAGCTCTGGATTCCAGTACTTTTAGACTTAAACCCTGATATTCGTCCTAGGCTGAGATATTTATCACCGAGCTACAGCTCATGGAAAAGCGCGGTTTTACCGGGCAGTTAAGCATGCAGGGAAAGTCACTTGTGCTCCAAGTTCCCAAAGCAGAAGGTGTGGTTGTCCTCAACCATTTGTGGAATTTCTCACCAAACTTCTATGAAATAAAAGAAAATAAAACAGCGGACTATTCCAAAAAGAAGAAAAGCACATCTGCAAACGCAGTTCTCTCAGCTCAGCGCTGATCTTGACCTACCCCCCTATCACATGGAAAAACTTGGAATTAAAACCACTGTTGTAAAACAGATCTATACTTCAGTGTCAGAAAACACGCGATCCTGATAATTTAATATGAATTAGGAACATAATCTGACAATGCAAGTGCAGACAACACTCCTAAATACAGTAAGACTGTAGTCAGTTCAGGTCAGAGTTTGTTCGTCGTGCTTTAATTAAAACATCAGCATGGTTTCTTCAAACAATATCTTTATAAAGAAGGCTTGCTTTGCTGATCGCACACTGAGGTCATTTGTCTGATTGAATTTTATTAGAGAAAACAGAACCTCAAGCCGAAAGACAGAAAGCAATGTGTATCTTTAAAAATACATTGCTTTTAGTGGGAGGTAGCGGATGTCATTCTTACATATTTGTCCAGTGATGCAGGTTTGTTTTCTTGTATGGATTTACTTAGGAAACTGGAAAATCTAAAAACCAAAGAAAATATTTCAAGGTTGCTGTTTTTCCCTTAACAATATCAGAAATCTGTTCATGTCACCACATAAAATGTTTGATTTATAAAAGAAAACACCTCTTACTTCAAAAGGTTTGATCCTTCCAGGCACATAAAATGTTTTGAGTTTCCTACACCAATTTTAAATTAATGTGCAAAATAACTCTGCTTTTGCAAAAGGAGTGAATTCTTATTTCCCGTGAAGAAACAGACACAACTTAAATCTGTTAAAAACATTATTTAACAAGCAGATTAATTTCTATCCTGATTAAAAGAAAATAAACCCCTTGAAATAGTATCTATTTAGTTAACTCGGGAATGAAAGAGTTATCTGGCCAGCAAGGAGATTGTCCTTACACCAACAAAAATGTCATCCTAATTTCTAGGAATCTAGTGCTCAAAAATTGCCTATCGTGTAATAAAGCAGCAGAACTGAAAGCAGCGTTTCCTCCTTCTCCACGCAACGACAGGAATCCCAATTTAAGTCCCTCATACTGGAATCAGTCTTTTTCATTAGCAACATAATTTTATTCCCAAAATCACTTCTAAATCTTGACTTTTCCTTTTTTATTCCACCTTCTTTTGTTTGCAAGGCCATTAACTCTCTCTGTACATATGCAGACAACCTTCCAACATTTAAAACACTACCAAAATCTATCTCAAATTGCCTTGTCAACCACGTTCAAAACAGATATAACTTAATTCATGCCAATGCATTTCCCGGTCAAAAAGTAGGTTCTAGCCCTCATCCTTTCTCCTGAAATGAAGCCATACGTGTGGGAGCTGGTTTACAGAACGCTAAGCTTTTTACTTTATGCAGAGTGACAGATCAAGGGATTTTAAAAGGAAGAGAAGAAAAAGGTCTGAGAGTTTGATTGGAGGCCAACGGTTCAAGCCATAGTAAAAGGGGATGGTCTGGAAGAATGCACAAATTAGAGGCTCCACCATTTAATTTCACAGTGTGTGTACCAACATCATTTATTACGTTTTGGCCTTAGCAGTGATTTCAAGAAAGAAACTAAAAGGGGATGAAAGTCTTTTTGAAAAGCAGAGGGTTTTAACATCACTTCTTCGATGCCTTTGAAAACTTAAAATCCAACTCTGGGCAATAAACCTATTTAGTACGTCACGCACATTAAAGCTGTTCAATTTACATCTTATCATCCCGTGCCAATTTAAATTATGGTTAAATGAAGATATCTAATTATTTTACCAAATGGACAGCAATATGCAGAATGTCACAGGGCCAAGCGAATTCCTAGTGAACCTCCTAGTGAACGGGTCTGACTTATAATACACTACGAGTCACACGGAAAAATGCACTTTGGGCATTAAATCACGCTCCACGTGCAACCTCAGAAACTTCGCTAACGATGTTTTAATTCCTTGCACGGCTGGTAAAGCAGTTTACAACGTGGGCATATTCCATCCATACGCACCACCAGAACAGAACACAATGCCGGATTGTTCTCCGCTGTGTGCAGGTGCTCCTGTGGTCCCCTGACAAAATGACAACTGACGTAAAGCTTCTACCGAAACAATTTCACCTTGGGGCCAGCAGCTCATTACCACATTTGCTTTAGGTTTCTTTCACTTTTTGCTGAGAGCTATTAAGAGCTTTAGCTGTCCATATCTCTAAATATTTATTTCCTCTTCAAGGACTCATTTGAAAGTCAGTTGGCATTCCAAGCCCTCAAAAAGTGGAATATTTTCAGTGTATTGCTACTATTGCTTAAGAAACCCAATTGTGGAGTCCCTTCTCAAGGTGATAGCCAAGAGAGGTGAACAAAAGTTCACATAATAACTGAAGTCAAACAACAATTTATCACTGTTGTCAATGGCAACTGTGGGATGTAACAATTTCAATGGATGTTAAAAATAATTCTCATTCAAATATCTCTCATTTTCTTGACATGGATATCCACCTGAAGATGAGGAACAGATATTAAAGCATACAATATGCAGTTTCCAAAGAGTATTTTTCCTAAGTTTCAAACAACCTATGAGCAACTTCCTTAACGAGACATTCTTCATACCCCCATAGATTATAAGCATCTTATAATCTAAAATACATTGAGCATGAAGTACCTGCAAGTGGTTGCAACCATTTCGTATCTTTACTTTATATTTAGACTTAGCATTTTGGATGTAAAATCCGAACCACTAAACAGCAAGGCAACGCTGGTACCTTGCACTGGAATTTCACACCACGTGTAATACTGGGAATGGTAGACAGGGAGGGAGGACTAGAAAGTGTGTCAACCCTTAATTCTTCTGCCTGGCTTATAAGGACATTCTACAACCAGAAAACTTCTCACTGTGGATGTACTTACACTTGAATGTGAGCCACACGATTAAAAAATACAAAGGGTACAACGCAGTAAGATAAATACCTAAAACTGCAGAAATAAAGGCTTGTTTTTAATACTTCCTCTATTGACACATTCAGCTGGCAGAAAAGGAAAAGCTTAGAAATTAACTACCTAAAATGGCCAGGGAAGAGACACAAAGCGAGCGCGGAGCAGGGGCAGGGAAGAACAATGCAAAGGGCAGAGGGAAGTCGGCGTTTCGAGTCTGGCAGATGAATTTACAGCTGAAAGGAGTTTGGGTGAAGTTTTTCATCAACAGTCGGAACTCCACAAATCCAGGGTTGAACTTCCACATCTCAGTCACGCAAGGAATTGCCCTCAGAGGCAGTGACACATTTTGCACGGGTCGGTTTGCTTGACCAGGAGAGGTATCAATAATACCGCTTTAAAAACTGAAAACACAGCTTATGCTATCTCGGTAGTGTAGCAATCTATACGCTGTGATTTACAGCTTGTTTGGGTTGGGTTTTTTTTTTCCAGTTTACATTACAAACAACAGGAAATTAAAGGTAAAGATAAAAACCAGACTTAAACACGAACCCTGTTCACATGCTATAATACCACACTATTTCATTTTATACTATTTAAAAATTAGACTCCCATCCCCCCCGGATTCATGCCTTGCAACGACAGCATAAAAAGCACCGGCCTGGAAGTCTGAACCCCATGAAGATTGAGGAAAGTTGGTGGTGGAGGATCCCGGGGGAGCGGGAGGGAAAGGTGATGGAGGTTTGTTCGGGAAAATGATGGAGGACGGAGTCAGTGGGAACAGGGAGGAATCGGGAGAGGGCGTCCGGCCCGGGTGGAGGCGCGGACAGTCCGTGTGGGAGTTTCAAAGGGAGAGGGAGCCTGTGTGTTCCAAGGGAAGGAATTACCAGGCAGACAGGAAAAGAGCAGACAGCTTAACGGACTAAATAACGTGCTGCTAAATGCTGACACGAGATCCACTTCGGCACCGCGGGTACGTCGCGGCGCACGGCCTCCTGTATGCAGAATTATGCAACCGATGGTTTGCAGCGACTGCAAAATTCTCGGGGCGATTTCGCAGGGTTTGAATGAAGAAAACTTACTGGGCCATGGGTTGAAACTGGCTGGCCCGTATCAGCCGATAAATCAAAAGGCTGTTTCGCATTTAGCCCTGCTGGCTTAGGACTACTTTTAATTTAAAACAAAGGAAGTTTGGATTTACTCTCTGATCCCCTTGCACCCAAACGCACATATTTCTGTGGTAAATGTACATGACAGGGAGAGTTACACAAGAGGAAGGAAATCTCACATACGTAAAAAAATGACAGAGCAAAATAAGAGTGTAATGTATGTGCTACGCATATATTAATGCCCTGTAGAAGAGACGCACACATGTGATATGCCTACGAATACCCAAGCCAATTTTAAATAAATGCCCATGAGGCCCTCATACCTTTCCAGCGTTTACTCCACTTATGCTATAGATTGAACAGAGATATTATTTTAAAGGTGTTTAAGCAGGTTTCTATAAAGCCAAGTACCTTTGCCACCAATTCAACAACACGAATGTCTGAAGAAAAAAAATCATAACTAAGATATACGAAAAAAGACAAATTATTTCAAGTCCACTTTGAGATTTTTAGAGCTAAGAAAAAGAAAATAACAGGAAAAGTCTCCTTTGCAACAGCACTGTGTGTCCTTTGATATTCTTAACATGGCACTGGATAATCAAACCACAGTCACTATTACTGCGTCTAAGCCTTGCTCATCTTTCACTGGGAAAAGTAGAGTTTAAGCTGCGGAGTCGGCACATCAAACTCACCAAACTCATCTATACCAGAAATAGGTATTATGGCATTTATCTCTGCCAACACACATTTTCAGGACTGCTCTGTGAATTTGCTATGGATAAACTTCGGGTTTTCTGTATTAGGAAAGACCAGGTCACTTTTTTAGCTACAGTTTGTAAATGGATGCAAATCATAAAATACAGTATGCTCACACCACACATCCAGAAAATAACCCTCTGCTGTTTGACCAGAAAAAAGATATAATAAGACATAAATATAAAGCCAGAATAAGTCTGGGGCTAATTAGCAATATATATAATACAATTTACCAGTTAGCATGGGTTATTTCTTTTAATGACACTTTCTGACTTGAAAAATGTGCACTATAGCTAACAAACTGATTGAAGTTACTGCACTACCTATTATATATATTTTAATAAATGTAATGCTAATGCCAAAGTGAAAAGATGAGATTTACACGGGCCAAGTTTTGTTCTCAGCTCTCACATAGGACTCTCTCGGCTTTAATCGGTGCACACACGACAAAAAGAGTGTGAATGAATGTCAATTAAAGTGCCCTGAAACCAAGTGAAAATGCCGTTCAGGGAGGTTACCAGCTGTATGCACAAATTCTGATGACACCACCATCGGCCAAAGCACAAAAGGGTCGTGGCATCTTGTGTCCCTGTCTGAGCATCCCAAGGGCCAGACAGGGTGTGCTACCCACTCTGAGGAACAGCAATAAATCCTAGTAGCACCCAAATCCTGATCATACCATACACACTAATGATAAAAGCAGAGAATTAAATACCAGGCTGCTTTATGGCTCTAAAGAGCATTACAGGATTTTGCACATGGAAATCACGCAGATGTGATGTGTCCGACAGATTTTGTGCCCAGCTGATCGCAAGCAGAATTCCGTTCTCGTTCCTCAGAAGCCCATCACTTCACTGCAATGTGCTTCGAGTGATGACAAGGGCAGAAAACACGACTGATAAAAATCAGAATGACTGCCAATCAGATCACAGCATGCATATGAACCAGCATCAACCGTATAGCATCTGGCTGAATTACCCAAACTGACTAACAGCAATTCCTACAAAATCCTTGAAATGCAACAACAGAACTAAACCTGCTCCCCATGCATGCTTCTGCAAACTGGTTTCGGAGTTGTTTTTTTCCTCATAAGCAAGGACACAGACGACACATGCACAGAATTCAAATTTTAAGGAGATTTTTGGTTTAGATTTTGCGATGCGCAATTACAATTTTAAAATTCATCTAGCAAAACAATTGTCAGGATTCTGATGACAACTTAGGTTTCCCGGCTGTGGTTACTGTATTAAATGTGCCGTAAGCACGTCTGTCGTGTGTGAGCAGGGCCATAAAGTTCAGTTTCCTGTACAGCGTTACTAACACAAAAAAATTAGCTTAGTATAACACCATTCAGCTTCACGTTCTGCCTCAGGTACTGCTAATTCCTCCTCCAACTCCCTACTGACAAAGCGTCTTCTCATTTTCTAGGCTTTTTCTAAAATCCTATGAACCAAGATTACTATCTCTGGAGGAAAACAATTAAAGAAAATCACTCACAGCACTACAGAAAATTATTCCAGGTCAATACTGTCCTAATGAGCACGTAAAAATCCTAAGAAATCTAAAAATCACCAGAGTTTCTCCAAGCCCGCAAAACATTTGACATTTAGCCAGCTCTTGCCTGCATCTCAAGCCTGCATCTTATATTTATGGCATGTGTATCTCAGTCCTTATCACAGTAACCCCAAGCAGATCAGCCACGTTATATAATATCCCCATGGCTGCTACTATTTGATTTTTTTATATATAAATTTGCAATTACTTATTTTTACAAAACAGAGATTGTTCCCCCCAAAAAAGCAAAATATATGAAACAATCAAAATCTATAGCACTAGGAGCTGAAGAATAACCCATAAACAAACGGGCCATCAATAGAAAGTAAACAGACGAGCAAGCATGCTGCAAAGCTATCTCACTTTAAAAAAAACCAGAAACAAATTACGATTTTTTCGGTATGTGTCTGCCAACTTCGTACAGCCTTGTGTTGTATCTCTGCACAAAAGCACGCTCACTAACCCACACGCCAAAAAATACCCCTCCAAAAAATACCCCATTTGCAGCAACAGACAAGGTCAACTCATTGTTAATGTAAATCAGTACCCAGAGTAAAAACCGCTGTCGCTCCCCTTTCAACTTTCTGAAGGGCAGAGGAATGCAAATGGATCATTCCTGCCAGCAGATCGCTTTGGACTGCGATTTGCCTCTGTTCCCACACCAGATGGGCACCAACGGCAACACCGGAGGACCCGGCACCAACACACACGTACAACACGGGAGCTGGTGGCGGCGCAGCCCCACGCACGGCAGTCCCACCACGGACGGACAGACTGACGGACGGGCCCTCCGCCTTCAGAAGCAAGACCCGTGTCCCCAGCAATACGGACCGACGAGGACAATCACACCGCTCGCCTGCCCGGCATTAGGAAAACTCGTTTTGCGGAAGGAGGGAAGAAAGAGGCTTGGGTACATCTATAAAGTCATTCCATGAGGCTGATTAGTTTATAAACAAAGTAATAGCTCAAGCCAGGAAAAGCCGCCCCGCAACGCAGCGCTTCGGCAGGGAGCTCCTCGGGTTAAACCGCTACAGTCCTGAGAGAAACAGCGCTGGTGTTTAGCACCCTTTTTACCTTAACACTGGATCTGCTGGTCTGGGTCTCTGCCTCCATGCTCTGGCTGTTCTCCCTCTTGTCTTTCTTAGAGGAATTAGTCCTCACCTTATAAGTGGATGTGTTGGAGGACTTAATGAATAATCCTGGGACGGGGTTGCCTTGCTGCTGTTGAGACATGGTTGTGTTGGTCTGGTGAGGGGAATTGCACTCCTCAGACTCTTTGCTACTGTGATAGACCACTCTGCTGTCAGAGATGTGGATGCTTGGAGCACAGCCCATGCTTTGAGGCCACCTGGGGAATACTTCTAAATTGTATATATATATATATGTGTATATATATATCTCCTTCCTTCCCGTTGGTATTTTCCCCCTGCTTGATTTTTTGTTAACAGGTTGAATCTCTTTCCTGCGTCTCCGCTACGCTCTGAAGCATTGCCATCGGTCCCTTCTACACCGCCAGAAAGCGTGTCTGTTCTCCTCGTCCTCCAGGAAACGGGTCCTTGTATCTCAATCTCAGCAGTGGGCTGGGGAGCTGGAGGGGAGGGTGGGAAAATCAAAAACCGGTCGACTTCATATTTTCACAGATTATTATTAATTTTTCTAAGCCATCTGAGATCTTGGTAAGGTTGCCTTCTGGGGAAAATTAAAAAAAAAAAAAAAAAAAAGGAAAAAATAAGAAGTGGGGGGAAGGCAAAAATAACAAAAACCCGAAGCCCCAAACCCGCAAGCACACGCACCCCGGCGGCTGCTCGGCCAGGCTCTCAGAGCGGTCGGGGGCACTGCACCATCGCCGCCCGCCTAGTCCGGAGCACGGCGCATTTTCCACCTGGGTTTGCACAGCGTTACCGATTAACCCGGTGCGGGCCGGGGGCCGCTCCCCACCTCGTCCTCCGCGCTCACTCCCGGCGGTCCCGCCCGGCGCGGTGCGGGGGCTGTGCTTTGGGGGGGGGGCTTTGGGGCTGAGCTGGGGGCCGAAATAAATTAAAAAAAAAAAAAAAAAGAAATTAACAATAATCGCAAATCGGCGCCCCGGAGAGCCGGCTGCGCCCCTCACGCCGCGCTGGGCATGTCCCGCACCGCCTCCGGCGCGGGGGTGACATTCAGGTTCCCGTCGTCGGAAGGAAGCGCCCCCCGTCAGGCGGCAGCGGGGCTCTCCGGCCGCCCCAGCCGCATCCCGCCCGGCGGGGCTCCCGGCTCAGCGCCGCGGGACCGGAGCGGGCCGGGCCGCGGGGAGCCCTCCGAGCGCCCGGGCCGAGCGCCGGGGGCGGCCCTCGGAAAATCAGGGCACGGCCCGGAGGGCTTTGCAGAGCCGCGGGAGGAGCCGGCTCCGCTGGCGGACGCATCAAAGGGCCTCCATGTTGGGGGGGATTTTTTTGGTCAGAGAAATGATGCGAAACGGCGAGGAAAAAAAAATAAAATAAAAAAAAAAAATCAAAAAGAGCGAGAAGTAGAAGGAGAACGGTCCTAGCGTCGCATCCCGGCGGGAAGGGTTGCAGCGGCGAGAGCTCTAATTCCCAGGGCCGTGGCGTCCGCGTCCCTTGCAGCGGGGAAAAGCCTCTCTCCTCGCAGCGCCTCGCTCGCTCCGCGCCCGCCGTGTTATTATTGATGTTCCTCGGCAGCGGCGGCCCCGTCCCCTCCCGAGCCCTCCCCCGCCCCGCCCGCCCTGCCCCCGCCAGCGCTGCCCCGGCGCTTGACAGCGGCGGAGCCAATAACAGCGCCCGGCGGCGCTGACCTCCGGCCCGCGCTGGCGTCAATGCAAATGAGCCGCCGCGGGCCAATGGCGCGCCGCGCCGCCCGCCGCCCGGGAGAGCCAACTTCAAACCGCCGCGCCGCGTGCGCCCGGCGCCACCTGCGGCGAGGGGACACCCGGACCCCGGAACCCCCCGGGACATCCCCCCTGGGAACCCCCCTCCCGGGACACCCCCGGGACATCCCCCCTGGGAACCCCCCCCCGAGACACCCCCGGGACATCCCCCCTGGGAACCCACCGCCTGGGACACCCCCCCCGGGAACACCCCCCCCTGGGAACCCACCGCCCGGGACAACCCCGGGACATCCCCCCAGGAGCGCGGAGCCAGAGGCACCTTTACACGGCTGACACCTCCGCCCTCCTCCAGCCACTTCAGGTCCAATTAACTTCTTTCTCCTGACCTCATTAATGTTTACAGATATATAAAGGGTGAGTGTCAGGAGGATGGAGCCAGGCTCTTCTCCGTGACAACCAGTGGTAGGACAAGGGGTAATGGGTTCAAACTGGAACACAGGAGGTTCCACTTGAACTTGAGAAGAAACTTCTTCATGATGAGGGTGGCAGAGCCTGGCCCAGGCTGCCCAGGGGGGTTGTGGAGTCTCCTTCTGTGCAGACATTCCAACCCGCCTGGACACCTTCCTGTGTAACCTCATCTGGGTGTTCCTGCTCCATGGGGGGATTGCACTGGATGAGCTTTCCAGGTCCTTTCCAACCCCTGACACTCTGTGATTCTTTGAATTCTCAACCCAGCGTCACTTGTGGGAATCAGAAGTTCGGCTGCCCCGCGGATGGCCAAAGAGCTGGGAGGACGCTGTTTTTGGGAACCAGGGACCAGCCCAGGCTCTGCTGGGGCTGCTCATCACCTGCCTTTGCATCTCTGGCCACGCCAAGTTCTTTGAAAATATTTTTGAAAGCAAAGACCATGAACAGGAAAGATGGTGCTACAGGGATAGCGCCAGACCCTAGAGCTTGGAAAGCGAACTGCAGACAGGCTTTTCCAGGAATACATATGTAAATAGACTTTTTCTGTTTCTTTATCATATGGAGGTAAGACTAGACATCTGTACATACTTCAAAAGACAAGGAGTATTTAAAACCCTTTAAAACACTGCACCCAGGACAAGTCGAGTTACTGCTACAGACAATACGTGTTTGAGAAGCACCAGCTCAAGCGCAGCTCGCGCTCAGCAGACACAGGACACCTCACTCTGCCACAGACCACACAGCACCCAGCAGGCTCCCAAGAGCCCTGTTTGTGTTCCACACGTGCCTTTCACCTCCATCTGGAGCTCCACCAGCCTTCACTCTGACTCAGGCACCGCCTGTTCTCACGAGGAACAACTCAGAGGTGACGACAGTTTAGGGAAGGCCAGATCAAACTTTAGGTTTAGGAGCATGGAGAAAACCAAATATCAGAGACAGTACTTTTGTCAATAAGCTCCAGCTTTTGAGGAGGTAAAAAGATGTTTCATAGGAGGAAACTATTTAAATCACTCCAAATTTGTATCATGGATGCTTTCGTGCTCCCCTGTCAGAATCACAATGTTTCAGGAAAAGCCATTTCAGCATGAGCACATCGGTGCATTCGGAACAGTCAGCCTCTGAACAGCGCCTCAGCTACATGACAAATGTCATCACGTCAAAATTAAAAGCAAAATGTGCAGATAAGATGACTAGGACAGCAAGAATGGCAAAAAGCAGCTCTCCATTCATATACATGACAGCATCACTCGATACAGATGAGAGCACCTTATAAGGTTAGGAGATGCAAAGCCAAAAGTCAGTGCTTTTGAGAAATGTGGTTTTTCAGGATAACCACAGTACTTGCACTGTCAGAATGCTTTTATTTATTTCTCGTAATTGCTAGGTTTAAAGGCTGGAAAATCAAGTCTTTCCTTCCCCGATCTCTCTGCTACTGTGCAATTTCAAGTATAAGCAATAGTCACATAAACTTCATCCACCCCATTAATTTAGCTGATCTATGTACCCTGTCAGAACCAGAAAAAGACGCTGGTTTCCTGTGCTCTCTCGTCACTTTGGATACCCACTTAAGATAAGCACTTAATAATAAATGAAGGGAAAGGCTTAACATGCCTGCTTTAAACAGTGGGCACTGTTTGGAAAGGAATCTTGCCCTCATTCTTTCCTTTATGTTAACCATTATTTACTAGATCCCGTTAATAGGACCACTGAAGTGCAGCTAGAAAGAGGCTGTGTAAGAAGAGAATGCAGCAATTCCTACTTGTGCCATTAACCACAAGTGTGGGCTCTCCTCTGCTTCAGCCTTAATGGATCTGTCAGCAAAACTGCTACTGCACTTCATTTCTGGTGGCACTGGAGGACTCAGACCCAGCAAAACTTCATTTTCAGAGCTCTGCATTCAGTTTGCAGTGCTGACACCTAGAGTTAAGCCTTCTACTTCGTAAAATAAATGGCTTTGATTTACAGCTACATAAAGATGAAATGCACCTTTTTATGGTATCATTTCAAAAAATATTTATATTAAAAACATCTCTGCTTTCCATTTTTGAGGCAAACAAGTTCCCATTCAAGCAGTTAATCCAAATGACAGACAAACAAATACTGAGGGGGTAGAGAAACGCTTTGTTGTTTGTACAATAATAGCATGACAAAACAACCAAGTGTACACGCAGATATGACGTGCGTGACCTCTTTGCCCTTCTTGAAATGTTTTTCCACCCCAACCCCGGGCAGATCATTTCTGAGCATTTAAATCTACAGCCTAACTCCACACAAACAAAACCAAATAAGCCTCCATCTGCAAGTTTTTGAGATCAGAATTCACACCGGCTTGAATGGGAGAATGAGGTGAGCACAAAATGCCTGAATGATCCCCCAGTAGTCTAATAAAAGCCACTGAACAATCAGTGTAGTTGTTCATACACTGATGAAAATCCAAATAAGACCAAAAAACTCTGTTTGAACAAAACACTGGCTCACGCATTGGTTTGTTTCTCTTCAATTTGAAAACATTGGTGCTGGTTTTTAACGCCAATAGAAAAATACAGGCAAAAGTATAGATTTACCCGTAGTCTAGAATCAGGGAGAAGCAGCGAAAACATCGGAATCCTTGCCGATGGTGGTTTGTCACTACACTCTATGAACTCTGTAGATAAAGGGGCTTGTTCAAGCTTATTTGGTGAAGAGTAACTCAGGAAAAGTAGGCCCTATTATTCAAAAAAATGAAATAGTGCAAAAGAGCAGAGGAAGAATAGGAGTGTAGCCACTGGCTTTGTTAGGGCTGTGGGGGAAGTGTAAGGTCAGTACAGAGTCAGTGAGTGAGAGGTCAGAAGAGAACCAGCTCTAGGAGACAGCTGGGGAATGAGAAAGGTTATTTATGGAGAATAAGGTTGAATTTCATTCAGGACTGCAGAATAAGAAAGAAGGCTAGCAAAGAGTTTGGAATGATTGTTATCAGCTGGGTCTGTAGACAAGTGGATGCTGTAGCAGATCAAAGGATTTAGAAAACAGATACATAAGCTCAAAATTTTAAAAGGATTGAAAAATCACAGTATCCAGCCACTTCCCCATCCGATAGACAAATTACATTGGATCCTGGATTGTTTGACAAAAGACTGAACACCACACTGACTCCCCCTGTCTGCTATCTCCCCAAAAATTCCCCTAAGGAAAAGCACTTCCCCTCAATCTATCAGCAGTCTGCATCCGCTTCACACAGGCTTTGACCATCCCCCATTGGGCACGAGCACTGGAACAATTCGCTCCTGCCCAGCTACACAAAAATGCATATGAATGCCTGGAGAAAACGTTTGGTGCCAAAACCCTATTCTGATAATATTTCCACACCTAAGACACTGACAGGCAGAATTATGCAGAAGAAATGATGGACTAGCACCTGCGCGAACAAAACCATCAGCGTGCTTTGGAAAAAGTGTTTGCTCAGTGATGGCAGAGCAAGCGTGCCTGCGGTCCCCTGAGCACAAGGAAGCAAGCTTGATCTGAGGTTACTCCGTGTGGTTTTAATTCCTTCTCCCCCCAAGTCAGCTGCATGTTCCAACTGTGTCTTCTGGCCTTCTGAAAAGTCAGGCGATCCTGCTGGCCTCTAGACCAGCGAAGGAGGCAGCGGGGAGGAGGAAGAGGTGGAGGAACTGTGGAAACTGTGCCAGCACACAAACAGCTGGATGGACTCCACACTGCTAACCACTGACACATGCAAGCTGTGACAAAGCTCTAGCCCCAAGATATTCCAGAAGAGAAAACAGGGACCATACTCCGCCTTAGCCACACGTCTGTAACAGCTTTACATCCCAAGAGCAGGCTAAGGGTACTTCTGCTTGTCTGTGTCAAAGCAACAGGTATATTGGAACTGGGCGTTTTCAGGTGACACAAGGCAAGTGTAAAATTTGTGCTGAGATGCTCCTGGAATGTACAGAAGTACAATGGATTTGTTTTCTGCATCACTTTCCTGATGTCCTGCAATAAAATAATGACCGAAGCACAGCTCTGAAAGCCTGGCAGGCTGTCTGGCTTGCTGCTGTTGCATAATTGTGATTGCAGACCACAGTCTGTACCATTTGGAAATCAGGACCTTCAAGACAGTCTAAGTCAGCAACTTTTTCAACCAAAGACATTTGAGTCTAAAGCTCAAATACTTCACATATGCACAAGCTTCATTGTCATAACTGGTGTCGAAACTGACTTTGCAGCTGTAGTTTACACATCACACTCACTGCTGCTCAGTGATCAGCAGGGTAGACTCACCATTTGTGGGAGAAAAATGTACCCCCCTTTCTCCACTGTTCCTCCTTTACACTTGGATTACCTTGTTTGCTGTCCCACAATGTGGAATTCTCTTTCCTAGCCCCATCCTATTCTAAAGATTTGTTTCTCTTTCTCCATTTCTTAGTCTCTCCTGCTTCTTCCTGCCTTTGCCTCAGATCTTTTTGTTTCCTCCTCTAAGCACCCCTTTTCTCATCTGCTTTCTCTTGCCATTTCCCTCATCAGATCAAAATCCTTCTCCCAGCCCAAAAGCAATTATTGCCTCTATGATCTCCCAAAAACTCAGTCAGTCCCCTAAAATCTCCCACAAAAGCCCCCTGTTTGTTCTGCTTTCACAATTGTTCATCTGTCCCACACATCCTCCAGCATTGCGCCTTCTCCACTTTGCTTTTTGTTTGTAGGCTCTCCCCAAACCAGCCAAGAGCAGCGGCTCCTTGCACAGCAGATGCAGAGTGAGGGTGACCAGATCTCTGCCACCAGCCAAAAATCTGTGGGGAAGGGAGGAACAAAGCCATGCCGTCCCCACCCACTCCCCTATAATTATCCTGTGCTTCACAAGCAGGAGTATCTATCGCGGTACACAGTGCCATGCAGCCAGCTGCGACCATAGAGAATTAGCCATTCCCCTCTTGAAGAGTTTTCCCTTCCCTCTTCCTAAGTATTTTTAAGCGAACTTGCATTCATTTAGTGTGCAACCCTTTTGCTTTGTGATTTACTAAATCAGGAATGAGAACTGGTCCTTCTGGACCCCACTTAGGTGGAGTGGTATAGCCAATTCTTACACCCTACAGGCCTTGCTGCCTGTTGTCCCTCTGCTTCCCAAGGCTATTGGATCCCCGCTCTTAGCTAGCCAGCCTCAGGACTCTTCACACTCATAAATTGGTTCCTGATGCTGTAACACTCTATATCACATTGTGGCATGCTGGGATCCAGTAAGAGAAAGCAAATCAGTAAAAGAAACACGCAACTTGGCTTCTCCATCAGTGGGTCAGTTTTCTTTGGTCATTAAAGCTAGAAGGACAAGCTCTTAATCTTTGTCAGCCTACCCCAGCGGCTAAATTATTAGCCCAGGCTAATGAGGGAAGACTCCCTCAAGACAGGCTTTCAAACCCACACATTTCCTCCCTCTGGCTCTCTCCCCATCTCCCCTCTCCCAGGTCCTCACTGCCTCCTGCCCAGCAGCTGCTCTCTGACTTACTCCTGGTTGACCAGCAGTGCTAGTGGCCAGTAGCCTTCCTTCCTGGGCCAGCATCCTCAACCCTTCCCAGAGACAGACAGAATAAGAGTAGGAAAGAGAACAGCAAAACAGAGAGACGGAAACCCACCCTGCAGCGTGGCAGCAGCAGGGGCTAAAGACCCCTCTGAAATTACTCTTTAAGACAGGCTGTACACCTGCAAAGCAGAATGCTTTCATGGTTGCTGAATTTATTATTTAAGGAACAGATCCATCATCTGTGGTCATACCGAGCGGTAATTTATCATATATTCACAATAGCAAAAAATCCCATGTACTGGCTGTGAGATTTATGTTGCTATATCACTCTACCATCTGAAAAATTCATCCTACAAACATGTCTGAACATAAGACAGGGAACTGGATCTCCTCTGAATACTTAACAACTGTTTGCTGTATTCTCAAGTACATTTCCTTTCTTTGGGCCAAACCAATACCTTTAAATACACTCAGTCGTATCCAACTACGTACAATCCTTCCTGATGTTAGGTGTATCTGTGGAGCAAGGCAGTATCCTTAGTTAACCAAGAGAAGCATATCCTACCATCAAGCTGCTAACCCGATTTATTACTGTCTCCAAATGTGCCCCTTTTTCCAAGAATGTTTCACATCCATTGCTTACATCGCGATCAGGCTCTGTGAGTAATGTTTCATTCATGATTCACACTTATTTTTCCAAGTGTATTCTTGTTTCTGTAAGCTCCCATCAGGGAGGCTGCGTTCCCTGCCACTTGCCTGCGTTCAGCTCTGCGTGCAGACAGCTGTAAGGAGGAACGTACAGGAATCCGACCTCCGCGGTGCCACGGCACAGCGCTCGTACATCACGAGTCTTGTAAACTCCATTTTACAGCTGTCTGCACATGCAGCTGAGCAGCAGGAAAAGCAACACCACAAAAATTGCTGGAGGAGATGACAACTTGGAGGAGAGATAAGGAGAAACCACACTGAGGGCAGGTGGAGAAAACAGACCGCGTAAGTTTTCTGGGGATAGCTATTAAAAAAAAAACCCTCTCAGGATGTGTCAGGGAGATTAATCTTTAGAGTTTTTGAAAAGGGGAAGGCAGCGCTTGCAGCCTCACTCACCACAGCCCTAACAAACACAAATCTTACCCACATGGGCACCATCCTTCCCAACACACTCACCGGGGCTGGTGTAGCGCAGCTATCACGGTAGGATCTGTCATATGAAGCAGAACAGCAGTTGGCAGTGTCTGTGAATTACGGTTACAGCAGCACAGCTGGGAGCTGCAGGGGTTGACAGGCTCTAACGCTGGCACAACAGCAAGCACTAAGAAAAATATCCACCAGAACAGTTGGGGAACGGAGCTGAAAAAGAGTTTTAGAACATGTCCTTTAAACTTCCAAACAGACAGGTTGAGAGATGATCCAATGAACTGGGGGAAGCTGGTCCCATGGTTTACATCCACCTTGGCAAGACTCGTTGGATCTGCACTTACTGTGCTCAAGTCAGTGGGCTCCTCCTGCTTCATCCAGAGGGACTTGAACCTCCTCTCACTTGAAACAAGCTGTGATGCCATCTCTTAGTCTTCCTGATATATACCTCCAGGGCACAGTTCTCTACTTCCTATCCCTTTGCAAAAAGGCTTCGCAATTCGCAGGTAACCAGGAGCAATACCCTCCTTCCCTTATCTCTCACATGCCCCAGGTGCTAAACGCACCTTTCCCCACAGCCCAAATCTGGTTTACACTTCTGGTTTCCAGGAACTTCAAAGAAAACCAGTGCACACATTGGCTTTACAAAGAATTAAAACCAAGTCAGAACGATCACTCTTAAATCCATTAACACGACAATTATACCAATCTGGACAAAACTGCAGATTTGTTCGCCTCCTTGTGCTCTTAGAAGTTCATTATGCAAGTGTTGGAGTCGTTTGAGGAGGTCAGGGTCATTCCCTGCACGTGACACGTCTTCAGATCCTCACACAGGCTGTTCCCCTCTTGCTCAGCCAGCATAAACACCTAAAAATCACATCTTTCTTTTGACGGCCTTGGGCACCAAAAGAAACAGCCATTTAGAAAAAAAAAAATCTATATATATATAAAAAGCTCCAAGTCATGAGGACTTCAAAATCTGATTTAAAGTGTCTGTCCTTTTAAAAGGAAGATAAATTAGTAACTGTCCATTTCACAGATTCACATGGGAAAAGCCATGTGGGCTTTTGAGACAGGGTAAAGAATGGATATCTGCTATGTAAGGCGCTACAATGCCCGAAATAACCTCACTACACAAGCTTTTTCCAAACACGGCCACGCTTGTTTTCAGCAGGAACAGCAAATCCCAGCAAAATCAGTTTTCCACTGGGAAGACATACAGGTATTCAAGAAAAATACTACAAGAGAGAGCAGTGTAAATCCAGCTTCCCCACAGCAGGTTGAGCACGAGCGCTGCGCAGAGGCAGGCAACGATCGCAGCTGTGCGGCACCCAGATCCTCTGCTGTTCCTGGTTATCGTTCATGGTTAAATGGGGTGGTAGTCCCCATCATGCTCACTTTTCACTCAGTGCCCTGACCAGCCCATACATCATGCACAGGTGGGCAAACTTTGCTTGAGCCTCCTTCCCAGCTCACTAACCCCACTCAAGGGGAATTTCTAGGGAGTTCTGGGAGAGGGACACGAGGAAACACTTCCTTCTTTTGCAGGTTTCTCCCCAAAATAGCAGCAGATTACCCTAAACTCATAGCTGCTGCTGATCAAGCAAGGCACCCTTCGGCTCTCTATGAAACACCCCAGACAGACAGAGAGAGGAGAGATATAACAGGTCTCCTACACTGGCAATTAATTCAGTGTCTGGCAGAAGTCCAGTTTTCCCCCTACCTTGGATCAGCAGCAATGAGAGGATGCAGGACCAGGCTCCACTCCCAAACAGTACTTCACTTCTGATTTTATAACCACTTGCTCATTTACCAAAAAAGAAGCTGGAGGCATCTCACAGCTGAATCCATGCACCCAGCTGCAAGGTATTTCACTGATTGTGGAACAGGTGATCAAAAAGAAAAACAAATTAGAGAGGAAAAAAGCAATATAGCAAATTCCATCCCTCGCAGCATTTCTCTTCAAGTTTTTCTTAATATCATATGCTAAACAACAGGAAAAATTTACTACACAAGGGCTGTTCAGAAGCGCTGTGCTTGGGGAGAGACTGTAGGTGTGCATGTTAAGTATAACACATCAGCTTCTTTCACGCAGAAGCTGTTTTTACAAAACAAACCAGAGAAATGCAAACTTCTCCCAGCTGGCAGCACAAATTGTTGCACATTCAAGGATGGAAACAAGGCAGAAGCTAACTGATCGTTAGAGATATCCATCACTGTACGAATTACCTGCACCATTAGACGCTCAGACAGAAATCACTGACACGCAGCTTTAGATAAGAGGGAGCAGATCCCTTGATTGCTTGTGCTTTGTCAAACGCACTCGTTTATTCCTTTGCTGTGTTGGCTGTTCCTTAACAGTGTGGAAGAGAGAAATGAATTATCACCAAAAGGTGACTCTCTGGGACACAAAGGACCCTGTGAAGTGTCCAGGGCTGTTGGAACACCCGGGGCAGGGCTGTCTGCACGATGGCATCACCTCACTGCAGCCCTTCATAGCTTCTTGATTCAAGCATCACTCATAGGCTTTTAGGGATGGTCAAACACGAGGAGACATTTTTTCACCACAAGATCTTTTTCCAAGAAAACCCAGACTTTTTTATACCTGCTGACTTTTCTTCTGCGATGCAGTGAGGTTAGTACCTAGAATCCCTCTTAAACATCTCCTTCGTGGTCACAACATGGCACTTAGGCAAACTGAGATCATTTAAAATCGGATTTGGTTTCTTTATGTGGCTGTTTACTGTAGTTTCCATTAGTACAGAGAATTCCGTTAGACCAGCCACCTTCACTTTTGCTCACTGTCTTCTTCAGTGTCTTGTACGTTATCACAACGCTGCAACGCTCATCTTAACACAGCAGTTGGCACATTTTTAGAAGCTTCTTCTTAGTCCTAGAAATTTTGCCCGTTAGAGGAAGCGATGGACGTGCTAAATGTCCCCGAACTGTTTAGGACAACCTGCTAGGGCTACGGTCTTGGAAATGATACCTCAATGTCCCTGCAGATGCTAATGCAGTTTAGCTATTTCTGAACACACCAAGCCATCCCAAACATGCCGAGTATCTCCTGCCTCCTATCTCACAAGTATTAGGTGATTTATCAGAAATATTTTGTAAGCGCTTCCCCACATGTACCTAACTATTGGCCTATGTGAGAAGTATATAAACACCCAATGATGAAGCTGCCACTTTTCTCCCTTTCTAAGACTTCTACTTTTGTCCTATTTAAAGCTTTTCTCACCATTTTGTCACATGACAACATCTTTTATTGTCTTAATACAGTGACCTGCTGATAACACCAATTCGTCAAGAATTACGATTACACTTTCCCATCTGAGGCGTTTCCCTGACACTGCTATGGATCCCACATTTACCCCAGCACAGCATTTTGTGTTAGGTCCTTGTATTCACCCAAGACTTTGCTTACAGCACCCGGGCTCCCCAGAGGCTCCAGAGACAAAGAATATAGACCTTGTGCTCCTTTCCAACTGTATTCGCTGAACTTGCTGTGGCTGCTCCCACACAATGAACTTAAACAACTGCAGCAGAGATGAAGACTGTGAAAATCACAAGACAGAGAGAAAGGAAATTAAGCAGGGACCTCGCTAGACAGAGATTGAAACGGGAAATAAATTGTTTGTAGCGCTGTAGATTTCAGACAAAACCTAAATATCCAGACCAGCTTCCTGCCAGACTATAAACTGCATGTACTTTGGCCATTTTCTCATCAGTTTAAACCCAGCATCATATTTGTTACAATGACAGCATATTTACTAACGAAAGCGCTCCGGCAGATATTTTGGGAAGAGAAAGAGAAACAGAATTTCTCAGACTAAGTTCACATCGCACAAACAGTTGTTTCAATACAGTTGTGCCCCCTACGATACTGAAATAAATCTGAGGTAGCTCCCGTATTACAACCTTCTTATTAATGATTTTTTAATGTTATTTTTTTAATGTTTTTTAAGGCGGGGATTACCCAGCTCATCCTCCACTTCAGGAGAATGTGAACTTGTGATAAAAACTCTACTTTTGTTGCTCTGCCAAGCGCCAGGCCCAGAACTTGGGAGGATTAACAACAGGAACGGGCTGGAGACACGTGGTTTAGTCTGTTTGCAGTCCAGCTCCTTAGCAAGGTACAGCCTGACCTGAGGTGACTGTGCCTGAAAGGAACAATTACAGAGCTCAGCAGTGGAAAAGAACAACAAGTAAAACAAAAACAGACAGACAGGAGCCGTAAAACTAAAATAATTTAAAGTGCGCAGCTAAATCATGTGCATTAGAATACACTACATGCAAGCTTTGTTAACTGCTTCGGTGGGAAAACTTCAGAAGAGGCTACAGAAACCTTGGATTTCTTCTAGAACAGTTGCTATACTGCTTTCTTTTATCTCTTGAGCAGCAAATCAAAGTAAACTCCCGTTTATCTAAAGTTATGTGGCCCTATCACAGACACCCTGAAACACATCATAAATATTAATTGATTTATGATTCTAATTCCTTGCAGATGGGGAAATATAAATTGAGTGACTTGTGACTTGCCCTAGAGTCACCTAGGAAATATTTGTCATTGCCTGGAAGTAAGACTGTAATCTGACGCCCTTCGCCACAGTATCTACCTTTTGAAATTCAGTGGTTTCTGGAAGTTGTGTATTTAGGATAGTTGATAACAGCCAAGTAAAACTCCATATTTTTGAAGTACTTCTAACATCACCTACAATTCTGCGGTAAGTTTTGTGTCTCCTGGAGTCAGCACATCTTGGTCAGCACTAGTGAAAAACTGCTTGGTGTCCACCACAGGCTTGAACTGCCTAATGACCATCTAAAAAGCTTTAAACACGACAGCTTTTTGATACTTACTTGAGAGTGCGCTTCTCTGGAGATCAATTTATCATGCAAATGCTAGAAATAGTCAAGCAAGGTGGCATTTAATGTAGCAGGTTTGCCGCTGGAAAGGAATGTCTCCCATCTTTGTTGTGGATGGGAACCACTGCAGAAAAAGGATCTGATGCACCGGGGTGATGTGCGGTGGGTTTACTCAGTCTCTGACTTGCGTATGGGCAGTAACACGACACTTTTGAGGAAGCTCAGAAACCCCCAGAGAACTTCCCCACAGCTGCACAAGGAAACCATCATCATCTCTGTCTATTTTCTTAACTCTCCTGGTTTAAAAGTCTTCCTAAGCCTTGTTCGAGCACAGGACTATTGGTGTTTTCTGCAGGACGGTTGGATTGCTGTTCCAGAAGGACATTGAGAGCAGCACTTCTGCTTATAGCTCTGTGCAGCCCGATTGCCTGGAGTGCCCAGTTGCCGGGACCCAGACAAGGAGCTCTGGCATCAGAACAACTCCACTGAAGCCACTGGAGATGATTGGGGTCCTCTGTGTGACATCTTTCAAATCTTGATTGTGGGCACAGAAAAACACCATCACAACCCAGGCATCTTGGGACAATCGCAAATGTTTGGTGAGTACTGAGCTGTATGAGTTTAAAATTGGGCTTAGCTAGCCAGGGTGGATGGACCCTGATAAAAAGCTTGTAAGTCTACTCTGTGTAAACACCCGGTGTTTTAGGGGAACGTGTTAGAACATGACCATAGCTCCTTGCACTGGTACAACAGGTTACCGACTATAATCCTCAAAGACAACAGATTCACGTAACCACAAAATTGAACACATTTATAAGAAGATTCAGTGTTACCTACAAAGATAAGACAACGCTGTGCATTATCTGAGGCTGGGAACCCCATTTCTCCAGCACACGGCTCCCTCTGCGGCAGAGGTCGGCTCATCCTCTCGGATATCCAGGCTGTCTCAGCCCGACAAGCGAGTACTGTGACCTGATCCAGCCCATCCAACACTGACGTCAAACAGGAGGTACAAGGCAAAGAGCTTCCATATAAGGGGAGAAAGGGGCCAGGATAGTTTAGAAGAAAAAGAAGGATCAAAAGGAAAACTTCACTGCACAATTCATCAACACAGCCTGCATGGTGCCGCCTTTGGCCCGTTATCCCGTAGTATAAGAACAAAGCTAGATCCAAAAAGACAATTAAAAGGAAACCATATTATCTGGACACGACATCTCTTCTGCAGAGCACTTATGATTAACCTTTGGAAACCACGATGATTTATCACTGGAGTAGGCTCTGGCAGATGCACTGGCTACAGGAACGCATTCAGGCTACATGTAGTAGATGATCACTGTCTGGATATATTATTGTTTTTTGAAATATATGTTGTACCTTAAACAAAAAGAAAAATCCTATGAGATGATGCTTGAATGCCCATTGGAGTATGCCCCTAGACAGCTCTGTGAACCATGCAATGAAGGAATCACCGCAGTTAGACCAGTTTTAGGGAGTCCATTAGTACGTTAACAAGCACAGAGCAGTCTACAAGCTTGGGATCTCTCTGCAGAAAACATGAGCTCTTTTTAACTGTAAATAGAGTGATGCTTGTCTGAGCAGTGGATTACTGCGGAGCACTTTTCCGTTAGCTCACCTCTGGGTTTAACAGGTGGTTGTCACTTGCATGGAAATGAAAACAGCAGTTAATGAAGTAATTAATTCACTCTGTGTGTAAAAATCCCTCCTTCCTATCCCCCCCTGCCAATGACTCCTAAGTAAACTATGTAGAAAGGGGTCTGATTCCTCCACATCTCTGGCTTGGAGTACACACACAGTGTTCCCTCTTCACGTGGTTATCTTTGATGTAAAGCCACTGCGCGCTGGCTACTGACTCTGCCTAAATCCATTATAGGCACCCCTTGTATAATATGCACCTTGCTTTAGCGTGCAAGACATTTGGTTCCCAAAAACACGATAGGATGGCTAGAGTAACCACTAACCAGACACGCTGGAATGCCTGAAAGTGTCCAAGATTAGTCATTTGGCAGCAATCCCAGAGAAATGTAGCTTTACATATCCCTCTCTGGACAGAAAGGTTTAGTGCTTAGGGCTTTCTGGCAGGCCTGGACCCGACTCTTCCCTCGTGGGGTGCGCGCAGCTGACATCAGCCGTGACCATGACAGCTAGAGCTGGGATGCAGTTGTCACAAAACCCGGGGTCATTCACTGTTTCAAATCTGTCTCCAGCATATTCTTTTCTCCACCAAAATAAAGCAAGCCAAACCAAAACAAACTCTTTCCTACGCTTGGCCTTGATATTTGTTTGGGGTTTTTTCTGGATAATTCCAGCTTCTGTGTTTGTCAACTGCAAGGAAAACGCGCATGTCACATACATATCGATCAGAAATCTGGTGGGTGTTTGTATATTACACAAGGTTGGAGAAATTTCATTCTAATTTGAGGGTTACTGAAGAGCAGCATGTGTGCTCATCGGCTATACAAACCGAGGCAAATGCAAGATCACATTCAGGTGCTACAGAGCTGGCAGGACTGAGAAGCAGCAGCGCTCCTTTGGTCACTGAAGCTCGACGCAGGACTTGCATGGACACATTTTATAAGAGCTGGCACCTGCACCTCACTGCACTTTTAACAAGGGATCCAGTCGCCTACGCATAAAGTAACTCAAGCTATTTCTTATGGCATATCCGCGCCAGGTAAGACAACACAGCGCAGAGCCTGCGCCGTTGCTTTGGGCAAGCCAGCACATCCAAACCGGCAGCCGAGCGCTGCGTAAAACCAGCTCGAGAACAGTTCGCTTGAGCTTAGTGCTGAGCCGAGACAGAATTAGTCCTGCTGGTTCAGGAGCTGCCACGCTGACCATGAGACCGCGGACCTGGGCGTCACGCTGCTGTGTGTGGCTGCCGCGGCCTCAGCGTTTCTGCTCAGAGCTGCAGAAAATAAACCAGTTAAAACATGCCAAAACTGGCAGCTGCCTTTGTGTTTTTCACGTATTAAGCTGCGGAACTGGTGCCAAGTACTCCCGCACTCAGGACTGCGCGGATGATATTGCTCCTTCAATGTATGACATTTGTGCGGCATTCCAACGGGGAAAGAAACCAGCACAACCGAGTGGATGAATGGAAAAACAAATTGCTTCAAGTTGATTTAAAGAAGATATTTAGTCATGCATGGGAAGGGAAAAAAAAAAAAGAGAATAGGTGACCAAAATAGAATGAAGCAATTGGAAACAGCTGATGTTTGATGAAAAGACAGATATTTTCTAGGGTGAGAAATTTAAAAGCCTCGAGTATTTTGAAAGGGCAAGTTATGTATGACTTTTTAATCCCTCCAATGATGCCAGGTTATCCAGAATCCACTCCAGAAAGGTTTCCGAAACAGTTTATTCTAGAACTAAGCCAAAACCTTCAGCCAGCCCTGGAAACTCTTATTTAGAGTCAGACTAACATTTTGTGAGCTCATGTCAATGTTGGAAAATTGCTCCGGCTGAAAGCATGAGGGAATAGATTTGCAAAGGAACCCTGGAGTTTTAGCCTGGTTTTATGATTTGCAATAAGAAAAGGCAGAAAAGGAAACTAAAATCCTTGATAGAACGAAAACAAAAAGAACCAGAAAGGCTGAGTTGCATTTTCTGACAAAGCCATTACTGTGTTTCCATTTCACACGAGTGGACAAGTTCATGTTGTACTGGAAGCAAGAGTAGGGGTTTCCATTACATGAGCTTTACACTTGGTTCCTCAGTGTTGCCCACAGCACCTCGTGGCTACAAACATCACAAACCCAATTGTATTGCTGCAGTCAGTGTCCAAATCACACCCATTACCATTACAAATCAGCCCAGTCAACCCCAACCAGCAGGAATTCAGGTGTCAAATCCCACAGGGCACACAGGGGACGCTGGCAAGGGCACCGACAAATAACTTCCCAAAGCAACCTTTTCTTTTAGGCTTTATGTAGACTTTTGGGCACATCCAAGTTTGAGGCACCCTAGTCATTCATGTTTCTGGGTCACCAACTGCTCTTGATGTGCTATCAGGCCTTTTTTCCTTTCTCTCTCTTCTTTTTTATTAACCTGGCCAAAAATATTAGTATGTATGGCATGTATTACTTTGCCCCTTTAGTAAATCATTGGCAGACATGGATCAGCATTTTGAGATGCTTGGACATAGGTTGGAAGCCAACCAGTGTGTTACTACTTTTCATAACAAGTACTGATGTTTTGCTTCCATGAGTGTCCACATCTTTTTAAGTCACAAGGAAGAAGTGTGCTATAATGAGCAAATATTAAGTCAGAGGCTCTTGGCTACATAAAGCCATATGGAAGAATAAAAGAGGAGTTGTGTGAAATCCATGACATCTGGGAAACACTTTGTATGTGAACTCCACTGACAGTCTGCATTGCCAGGCTGGGAGAAAGGACATAGATGTCCCAAACAGAAGCCTGAGAAAATAGAAATTCCATAACTATTAAGTTAACTCATAAAATACCTTATGTGAAGGACCAGATCTGCTTGGAAATTCAAGCCAAATTTGGGAAATTATTCTGAACACCGACAAAAATTCAAACCAGAAATGTATAGCATATTGAAAAATGCTTTGTGCAGAGGGGTTGGACTAGATGATCTCCAGAGGTCCAACTTCAGCTATTCTATGATCCTGTGAAATGTTTTACTTTGGTGTTTACTAAATGAAACGGTTTGGGTTTGATTCTTTTCTTTTACAAAATGAAAAGGGTCAAAAATAAACAGCATAAAAAGCAACACCATGCATTCTGTTTGGGAGCAAATAAAAACATTTTGCAAAATTTAAGCATTTTCCTCCTAAACCCCCTCAGTCTTCTCCAAAGGAACCTCTGCTTTTAGTTTCATTAGACCTATGTTTATTTTTCATACAGGGGAGTTGGGGGGTGGGGAGAGGGTATCAGAGAGCAAACCAAAAAACTCACCATTCATCCAGCTCTGCTCCCAACCCCTATTTTCTTATTCTCAGGTGAAAAACTGCAAAGATGATAAACCCTTTCAGATGTACCCGTTTCTTCAGGGCCGAAAGTGCAGAGCAGGCATCTCTGCAGCCAACAATAACAAACACTAACGCCAACCTTGTGCGTTTCCATGGCCGTGGTGCCCCAGAGACCTCCTCTTCCACCGCACACTCCTCCCCTCCAAAGCCACCTCGTCATCACCTCTCTGCGGCCGGGGAAGGAGGGACAGTTCGGATACACCCATTTCCCAATAGATTTGGTTCCAAAGGAGGAGAAGGATAAAAAAAAAAGGTGTTTCTGCTCTTTCATTCTTTCCCCAGGTCTATTTACCCATCCCACGTGGTTACTGGTGGAAGAGAAACTATTTGGTTAGAGAGCGACGAGAAGTAGCACAGAGAGCACTGTTGCACAACCAGCAGCTCTGAGGATCAAGCTGGTGTCCCTGGGGCTGTACAAGAAAACAGAGCAATATTTTCCTACAAAAACACTTGCAGTTAATCTTTGTGCTTGGGCTGGCGTTGGAGTACACGGCACCGGCAGATCACCCACAATAGAGACTGACTCAAGTCGGGTTAACAACAGTTTCAGGTGGCCATATGCTCATGGCCAGCACCGCAAAAGGTGCTGCAGAGGTTGGTGGGACTGACAGAAGGTCGGAGGGGCACCCCAGAGGGAAACAGGGTCTGGGTTCCTGCGGGCTTGGTGGCAGCATCGTGGGCATCCTCTGCACACCGTGTGCCACCAATGTCCAGGCGTGTCCACCGGCACCCAGCCCCTGATTGTCCCTGGGACGCCAGTGGTGTGACCCCACAATGCACAGCAGACCCGCTCCCCTATAAAACAGCTTTTGCCAAGGTAGGCAAAGCTCAGGAGACCTGTTTTAATACCAAGTGTCTAGGAGTTATCAGCTAAACAGCTGGTTCCTCATAGTATTCCAGTCTCTGATAGAGCCGGTCAAAATGTTTCCATCTAGCAAGCTTTTTCTGAAGAAAAATTATTATTATTATTATTATTATTATTATTATTAAGGTTTTTATTACTCTTATTAAGAAAATGCCCATCCTGTCAATTAAAGAAAGTACATTTCAAAATCCCAAACTCATTTTTGTTAGTTTGCTTTGTTGCGGGTTTTAATTGCCTTCATCATCCCACCCTCCTCACCTTCCCTTTACTACTGCCAGGAACAAAAAGGAAAAGCGAGTGTGCGGAGGGGGCTAGAGAGCCCACAAAGTCACCTTCTGTACCCAAAACAAGCTGTTCGTGGCACTCCAGCATGTTAATGTGCTACTAGGGAGAAGCTGTTTTGCTGGCATTTGCTGCCGAAGGTCCTGGTTGCAGTCATGTAGGAATTAGCCCGCTCAACCCTGAGGCTACGATCACTAGTTTCCTTCTGGCGCATCTAGTCGACAAAGAAAAGGAAGCCAAGGTCTGGCTGTGTGTCCTGGGAAGTATCTGGAGAAGTGTTCTCACTTGACTACGTGGTCAACTCAAGGGAAAACGTCAGCCCTCCATCACATTCAGATACCTGCTGCTGAGTATTTGCGCAATACCATTGTTTCACCTCTTTTATCAAAAAATCTCAGATCTCTGCTGCAAACACGAAGGAGCTTCACCACAGAACCACAGAATGTCAGGGGTTGGAAGAGACCTGGAAAGCTCATCCAGTGCAATCCCCCCATGGAGCAGGAACACCCAGATGAGGTTACACAGGAAGGTGTCCAGGCGGGTTGGAATGTCTGCAGAGAAGGAGACTCCACAACCCCCCTGGGCAGCCTGGGCCAGGCTCTGCCACCCTCACCGGGAAGAAGTTTCTTCTCAAATTTAAGTGGAAAAGTGGAACCTTTTGTGTTCCAGTTTGTACCCATTGCCCCTTGTCCTACCATTGGTAGTGCCTGGCTCCATCCTCCTGACACTCACCCTTTATATATCTGTAAACGTTAATGAGGTCCCCCCTCAGCCTCCTCTTGTCCAGCTCCAGAGCCCCAGCTCCCTCAGCCTTTCCTCACACGGGAGATGCTCCACTCCCTTCAGCATCTTGGTGGCTGCGCTGGACTCTCTGCAGCAGTTCCCTGTCCTGCTGGAACTGAGGGGCCACAACTGGACACAATATTCCAGGTGTGGTCTGGTCACCTCAGGAGAAAGGTCACAATTGGGGGAACATGCACAGAGTGAGGAAAAAAAGCCAGCCATAGGGAGGGGAGCTTAGCTCATCATATTAGCACTTGTTTGCTCCCACAGCAACACTTCAGTACAAAGAAAACCAAATCTCCATTATAATCCTGCATTTTTGGACTAACCTCCTGCGTATTAATTCCTATTGATTGACACGTGGAACAGCACACTTTGATCATCTTGTTAATCAGGTATTCTTGCAGCAATATGTGACGCAGTTTAAATAAGCCAGGTTAAGTCCTTGTGTACACAAGGAAGCTATTATAAGAAAAGGCAATGATGAAACTATTTTTTGCAAGAAGTAACCAGAGATTGAGTGCCTTATATGCTTTGGAAAATTTCACTTCATTTGTATCTTCTTTTCGTGACTTTCTGCTTACCATGACATGGTGTTGTCCCCACAGCCCTGACTGGTTTGGCTTGAAAGTCAAGATTTTGCAAGATGGACTAGTTAAACCCCCTGAGGCTGTAAGCTTGCAGGGAACTCAGTACCTTCATTTCAAGGGGTCATTTTCTTTATACAGTGTGTTTTGGTCATTGGAAATACTGACCACTCCTGAGGGTATTGCTTAGATGCACGGCAGTCCTTGGCAGACAGGACTGCGGAGTCACAGCCCTGTATGGGGGGGTTCGGAGAACAAGTCCCTCCTGCCCAAGGGACAAAGGAGGAAACCCCAGCACTGCCACGGAGGAAGAACCCTGAACCAAGCAAGGCTGCCCAGCCCCAGACAAGCAGCTTGCTGCAGGGCTGACCCTGCTGCCCAGCCTCCCAACAGAATTACATTTGCAAAAGCATCCGATTTGCAGAAATACTAATCAGTCCCACCTCCTGCTGATATCAGCAGAGACTACAAGCACTGGGATACTGAAAAATCAGAGCAGTGTCACCAGCCCGTGCCCCTCTCCCATTTACGAGTGTGGCTCAGCCTCTAAAGGACCATAACTGAGACTTTATGAAGCCCTTGGATGGGTTTTACTACAAAACAAAGCTAAGAATGAACATGCACCATTACAGCAGGACAATAGCCTAAACTTAACAATCGCTTCCTGTAATTGTCTGAGGCAGCCTGTAGGACAAAGAATCATCTCATGATAAATACTTGTTGGTCATTTACCATTATTAATCTATACTGTCAGAATGAATTAGGTGCAGAGGAGCATGTTGATTACAACACAGATGACACTCTATCTTTAATTATCATGACTTCAAAGTAAACAGTGTCAAGTAATCAACCTCAATCACCATAAATGGTTGCTGGAGGAAAGCGCTATTCAGCTGACCGTACCGACGTCCAGCTTGCAGGGTCTGCAGTTACAAGGCTGGTATTATATCATTACTTTTCCAAATTGCTCTCTATTTCTATCCACATTAGTCAGGTCTATGGGGCACTTTTTCCACTGCCTATGACACGCCTTAAATTAGGGGTGGCCAATTCTGTCAATATGTAGCAACATAGCCTTATTTATAGAACACTTCAGATTAAACAGCAAAAGCTCCCACTGTCCTTTTATGCATTTTCATTTTGCATTTAACAGCTACTTATTCATTTTACTTACCAACTAGGGCTATGTTTGTATAGCTTGCGGTTCCCATTTCAATATTATTTTATGCCATTTTCTGGAGGGCTGGGATTATGGAATAAACCTAAACACCTGGACAGTTTGTGAGGCTCTGGGAGAGCAGCCAGCGGTGCTGCAGAGGTTCCCAAATCCCATCACACAAATGGAGCCCCTTTGTTATTGCAGGAGCAGAGATAAGGGCTCTGGGGTGCGGGGCGTCATTCCTGTGTATTTCGGGCTGCTTGGCACACCTTGTGAAAAAAAGTCTCCGTTTTCCCCAAAACTAGAGTGCAAAATGCAAAAGCCTGAGAAGATATACCCTGTGAAACGTCCTGCTTTGCTCTCCCAAGGAGAGCAAACCAAGGATGTAAGGAGTTACATAAATAAACCAATAAAGTAAAATTAAAGCGGGGAATTTAATCACTCAGGAGATGGGAAATTCAAGGCTATGGTACCCATGGCAACTACTATTTGTCCACAGGGTATGGAACATTAACCTTAATTCCATATGCGGAAACAGAAAAAAGCTACGGGACACATCACGTATGAATGCGTATTTCAATTCTCTGCGAGGGCTACTGTAGAAACAATAATTAAATTTCCCGACTGCAAAGCAGGTAGGGTCATGCACAAGATCTTCTGGGACCCGAGCTAATGGCACCAGAGAGAGCTCCCAGCTCATCCCAGAGTTTAGGCAGGGAAGACTCAAGGCCTGAGTTTGGCAAGGCGAGAGTTTAGCCATAGTATAAAATCCTGCCTTATAAGCTTCTGGCCGCTGTTCAGATTTTGTTTTGCAAATTGCCATCTGTTGATTTAGGCAACGTCGTGATGTTTCTCTCAGTTGTTTGGGTCAACAAGAATTCTGCATTTCTTGTATGTTTTCCTTTTTAGCAACTAAAGCAGCATTCATTGTCCAACAAGGCAGTGGTCCAGTTCCTGCTGGGTGCTCAGTTTATTCAAATGTGAGAACCAGATTATTGCCGAGTTAGACAGCAAGCAAGTTATCTAAACCTGCGAGAGTTTTGCGCTTGTCTTGACCTGAATTGTAATACCAGGCTGGGTGCCGAGGAGACACATTACTTACAGGAAGAGCCGAAACCAAAGCCAGCCAGATGGACAGTAACACCGTGGATAGAACTGTTGTCCTTAAAGTTTCAATTTCTGTATCATCTTGGACAATTGCTGACTGCTATATCTATTTTTGCTAAAATTTGGCAGGCAAGAATTTATGAATATAGAAACCAACAGCAGAAATATAACAGCTGAGAAGACTAATTGCAATCGGGGAGGGGCTATTTAAAGAAGAGTCGGCTTAATAAAATTACTCCTATCTTTTGTCACCAGCATGGGACGCAGAAGCAGGCAGTCTGCTTGCTTACGACCTCCTGTGAGGCTGAGTCTGGAGGTGCCACATCCCATCTCCTCCCATGGCCAGAAGCAGGTCAAGGAGGGACAGAGACCGCTCATGCCACAGCCCGCAAGGAAAGGAGGTGTCTCTCTGCTGGGACTTGGCTGCCCCCCAGCACGGCCCTGCTGCACACTGGCCCTGGCTGGAAACACTTGGCTTTACGCAGAAATGGGCCTGAACACGGATCTCAGGCCCTCGTGCTTTAGGAGAAACATGTGTCAGAGGCAGCATGCCAGGTACCTGTGCCTGCAGGCAGCCAAACCCAGCATCCCCCTTCAGCATGAGCGGGGCCAGGCTCTAACCCAGCCCACCACTCCCAATAAAGCTGTTTAACACATCTGCAGCACCAGCTGGCATAGCTCAGGCCTGACTTCAGTCACCACCTTGCAGGCTCCTGGGACGAGGTCAACACCCAGCCACCGGTACGGCGGGGCTGGTGGAGTCAGCAGAGCAGCCACAGGCTGGGACACCCGCCTGCCGTGGGGCGGTGGGTGCCTGTGTGGGTTCCCCGGCCCCACTCAGTGCCTCACCGCACGGGAGGTTTGGGCAGCTCGGCACGACCATGGCTGGGGGGCTGTTTGCTCAGACAGGACTCCCTGCAGGGGCAAGGAGGCGAGCAGTACAAAATGCAATAAAGCTTCTCCCAAGCTGTAGCATCCTCTTGCGGTACTGTGCCAGAGGGCTTCCATCCAGTAGTTTTGGACATATTTTACCAAGTCAAGGCCACATTTATCTCGCAGCAATTCAAAGCAAGGAGATCCCCCACTGCAGAGAAGACTGGCGTTTCTTTCACTTGCATTTCAAAATAAGAGTGCTCACACAAATTCCCTCTGCCAGAAAACCACCCCAGGGCTGTCCCAGGCCACAGCTGGTGGGCAAAGCTGAGCCGCGGGCACGGTGGAGACGGGCAGCCCAAGGACACTCTGTGGTGTCTTGTTCCCACACGAAACCTGGAGATGCAGGGAGCAGAAAGCGGCGGTGTCTCTCCACGTCTGACTTAGAGGTCAGGCTTGCCCTGGGGACCTGCACCGTGCCCTGCAAGCCACCCGCCGCTCAAATGCATCCTAGTCCGCATCCTCCTCCGGGGAAGGGGAGGACTCGCACCAGCAGTGCTGCCCACCACCCCTGGAGACACAGGCACTCTGCTCCATCACCAGCGCAAACTGCGGACCAAGGGCCGCGCTGAAATTACCAACCTCATTTCCAAAGAGCCTTTAGTAACCTCGGGCTCCCCTCACCGTAAGCATCTTAAATACGAGCTATTCCTCACAAGGGAGAAATCAAGCTTTGATACTGCACAGCAATGAATGGCTGAACAAGGCAAATATTGAAGATGGCTGCATAAGTTTCCACGGAAGTCATGGCAGGTTCAGGAATTAATCTGGCCGGACACCACCACAATATCTAAACCTGAGTTTATCTAGACCTGAGTTAAGGCAGGTCTGAACGCTGCTGATAAATCCCACCCTCCAAATTATTTCCATTTCTGATTCTTCAGCCTGCTGTTTATGGAAAGGCGAAGAAGCGCAGCGATGAGGTAAATGTGTTTATGAACGCATTACTGTTACCTTCCCACTCTTACAGCGTATGGTAATGACTTTACCACCCATATTTATTGCTAATCAAGTTGGCACTGGGGGAGGAGGAGGAATCACTTCTGCTACGAAGTTTGTGTTGAGTCAAGACATTGTTTTTCCTCCATCACACGAAAGCCATAGCCACAGCAGACTCATTTGCAGCCTGTTAATGGCTAGAAATACCCCTTTTCTAGGAGTTTGCTCTTATTCCTTACATTTTGCCCGGCATCTCTTCTGCAGCAGAGCAGAGAAGCCAAAGCGTTCGGCAAGCTTTGCTCAAGCCGTGCTTGACGTTTCCTCAAAAGCAGCACAACCCACTTTGCCAGCTGATCTTTCCAGTCTGCAGCTGCAGAAAGCCTGGCTGTGCACCCGTGTCAAAGGTACATTTGTTAACACATTTCCCCCGGAGTGCTAATTAACATTTACAACGAGTGCTATGAGGGTGAAAAAGCTTCAACACAAACACGCTGCGGGGAAATGCAAGGAGCAAATTCTCTCTCCCCCTAGATGCGGTGTACTGTTTGCCCTTCAGGAGCTGGTGAAAATCCAGTTTGTTTTGTAATCTTCTGCTCACTAAAATCAGATATTTCTGCAAGTTAATAGCTAACCAGCTTCTTTTTATTTAAAAACCTACAAGCGCATTTAAAATGCAATGGAAGCAAGGCCCTGCTGGCACTGGTGCGATCCAGCCCGGGCGCACGGCTCGGTGCTGAGTCACAGCACGGGCGCTCCCCAGATTCATTACAGAAATGGAAAAGATCTTCTTATTTTAAACAAACATAAATAAAACATAAATAAAAGAACATCAACACTTCCCCTTGCATCCCAGAACAAGGTTGGATCCTCAAAAACGAAACGCAAAGATAGGGAACGCAAGCGCAAACATTTGTAGCTGCATCTTCGTGCATTTTGGGACCGACAAGGAGGACCTAATTAGTAATATTTGTACCCACACTAAGATGCAGGCGAAGTTTATTTGCAAACACTCCCAAAAATGCAAAGGCTGGTGTAATAAGCTATTCTCAGTATTATTTCTCAATACTTGTTGAGAAAGATGTGCTACCACTTCGAAGTAAAATTTAAGGCTGCAATATAACTTAAATATGATTGGAAAAATTAGCCAGGCTTTTCCCAAGGGAAAAACAAAACAAACCAAACCCCACCACAACAAAGGGGTTTTTTTCCGTTTTTAAAAGAAAAAAAATAGAAAATCCCAAGTTTACAAAAGGAAAATTGTGTTCTATGAGCCATGAAACAGCCGTATGTAGAACTTCACCTATTCTGCGAACTTTTAGGGCATGAGAGAGTGCATATTGTTATTCCATGTATTCCCTCATGCCACAACCATGTGTCCTGCCCAGACTCCCATGAACTCAAATTTCAATGCCTAAAGAAGAGTCAATATTCTTTAAACAAGGCGTATTTGCATATGTATAATAATCTGTCTGCTCAGAATCAGCTCCCAACTCTCCTCCTCCACAGAAATCAGGATCAGAAATGAATAATACATGCTGTGAAAACACAGACGTTTTGATTGTAAACTGCTCTAGAGTTCTGTCAACGTATTTTGTTATTGTTGCCCACTTGCCAAATATTTGGGGTGAATAATTTCCAGCCTCAGTGTCTACAAACTGCTGTCATTGTTTTGTCCCATTTTTTTTTTCATTTTTCTTTGAATTTTCTTTTCATTTTTAATTGGATATCCATCTTTGTAAACAAGAAGGTAAAAATAACAAACAGTAAATGAAAAAGCAATGTATATCTTGTTGCAGACACTCAAGTGAAGGACCAAGAGATGCACCAAGTGATCGACACCAAGCAGATGTTCCAGCAGGACAAGGTGATTGTGCTTCTTTCACTTGACCAGCTCTTGAAACCAAACCAAATTTTCATTAATACACACATTTCTATAGTCTCTAAGAATATTTTTAATGAGTAGCAATATTGCAGATTGCCAGTTTCCTGAGCTCTTTGTCTTAATTTTCAGTAAGTCCTAAGAAAAGGCAATTTTGAGCTAAAATCTAAGCTGGCACATTCCTGACATGATCTCTGAGACTCTTTGTCCAAAGCACAAATGTCTGGACTGAACTCCTGGTCTCAGCACAGGCAACAACAAAGATTCCACTGGTCCCCTCAAAAATTTGTAAAGACAAAACCCCCCAGTATTTTGGGGGAAAAAACAAAGTGAAGGTAAAATGCCCACCTCCCAAAACACTTAATCGTTTAATCTCATATAACAGGATGAGATTGATATAAACACGCCAACCTGTCCAAATTGGAAATCTTTCAAATTTCAAGCACAGGAAACAACAAGGGGTTTTTTTTTCAGGCAGGATGTCGGAGTTACCCCTGTGGTTATATGTGAGCTGAGGACAATGTTGTTACATGGGATCAAATTACAAACACAAGCAAACAGAAAACAATCTCGGAACGTCACTGCTCGCGCTCTGACGAGCGGCACAGCTGACCCACTCGGAGGGTTAAATGTGAGTTCTGGGAGAATACAGGAGCTTGCTGCCGGACATCGAGTTCCATGCGGTTCAATTGTCAATTTGTTAAATTGTCAATTTGCCCAAGTTAATGCTTATCTTACCCTGTGCTTGCTGCAGTTTTACCGAGCACATTTGACCCGCAAATCTTAAATCAGAGGCTTTGCTAAAATTATAAGAAGTTTCTGCATTTTCCAGGCACCTAAGAAAACTATTTTGGTAGTTTCCACAGCACAGAAACCTGTAGTTACTCAGATATTTGAAACTTGCAGTGAGGTGGATGACAGTCACTTAACCACACACATTACCATTTCATTTCTATTTCTAATGTTTAGCACAACCTTGCTCTAAGGGATTTCTGAAGCTGTTTACAAAGGCTGATGCCGAGGTTGTGTGCAGTCTGGTCCAAGGGCAACGGTTTACTGAAGTCACTTGTAAACAGCAGAAAGAGATAATATTTTCTGTAACTGGGGGAAGAATTAAAACAAAAATAAGTCCTCACCTTGCAACAAGGGCCGTTAGAGACAGGGCTGGTTTCGACAATATCTGCTCCTTCATTTTCTTCCATGTCTGATTTGTTGAAAAACTTTGGTCTCCAATGAAAAACATTAAATCACCCTCTGGGCAAAACAAAACCAAACCATGCAGGCTCTAGCGTCCCAGCTTGCGGAAGCCCTGCCGTAAGCCACACACCAGTTTATGGTCCCTTGTCTAATCCAAGGTTGCAGATCCCAGCTCCACACTGGATTTCACACAGCTTAGTCTTTTAAGCCTTGGTAGCTCCTCTTGTCAGGCATTTATCTCCTTCAGACGTCCCTTGTGGATCCAGGTTTTCACATAACAAATGGCAAACGCTGACGCTTCCTGGGCGCTATAGGAGAACCGACACCGAACCTCTGATCATCTCAGGAGAAGCCTGACAACAGAGTGCAATACGCGGCCACACCTCTCTGCTGCCAGAGCTGGCCTAGACCATAAAATCAGATGCAAGGTCACCCAGCAACCAACCATTCCACGTCACTACAGTAATAAAGCCAACTTACATTCGGCTGATTGCTTGGGTAGATAAATATTTTTATTAGATGAAAGAAATCCAGAGAAGATGCCGGGGGGCTGAGTGTTCTGAGCTGAGATACATTCATTTCGATCGATGCGGAACTCTCAACATAGGTGTGTGAGCCATATACGAAACATAAAGCTCTGCTTGTAAATCCTGTTGGGGTCAAACCCCTTGGCATGTCCCTAAGGATGAGCAGCCTCGTGTGTCCCAGCATTTTGGTTGGTAACCCCTCCAGGTCTTGCAGCAGAGACCATGAGCTCCCATCCAGGTGCTGGCAAGACTTTCACCTTCCACACACTCAGCTTTAAAAAGTTCTGCTCTCAAAACTGCATAAAATAGGGGTGAATTTACAAAATAACCTTCAATTCCCTGCCAGAGTCCATAAACATCAGGCTATACCATAAGGCTGCCTAAAGGAGATTGCTTAAGCAAATGGATTATTATCCTCAGGGTGAGCACCAACGATGTACCTAAAGGAGCACGCTCAATTTAGACGGTAACATTTCTCTCCAAACATGCCACACTACAATAAACAGAAATAAAAGCAGGTAACAAAAGATCAATCCTCTTAGTTCTGTTTACACTGCATATCAGGCAGTGCCATTGCAGACAGCCAGTGCCCTAATATTTCAAAACTGACGGTGATCTCTGGCATCTATTTAAAGACACACATGGCTCCATTTTCAGTGCAGCCGCTTGGCCCACTCGGGAAAGGCATCTCGTTTAGAATCCCCAAAACAGAGGAGCCCAGGGTCACCGGCTGCTCTGGGAAGGTAAGGCCGCTTTTTCCTCTCTCTAATATGTGACCTTTCCTCCTGAAGCATTCTTTATAAATATCTATATGGTAGGAGACAACTTTTTTTTGAGGGGGGGGGAGGGTGGCAGCTGTGCAGAAAGATTAAAGTTAATTCTGTAAAAATATAAGATATTTTAATCAAATGTTCGTATTGTCAACACTGTTAAAAGTTCGCAGTACAGGGATGTGATTTTTAGACCTCTTTCTGCACAAAGAGCAAAAGCGGTTTGCTCAAGATCACATGCTCGATTACCCACTCATCTTTTCATTAATCAGTGTGGATTTCAGGAGGTATTTCTCAGCAGTTTAATTAAAATTGGTGTTTAAGGAGCTCGAGATTACATTCACAAAATCGTCGGGAACTAGAGGTGCCTATGGAGGCCACAACGCACAGCTGTCGGCCCTCAAGCACTGTGAGTAGTGCACGTCTAACTGTGAGCCAGGTGCACACATTGTTCATTACATATTTATTTCAAAGAAGTGAAGCCAAACGTGACGAACAAAACAGGCAAGAAGTATAAGGGCACAGATGTTTCTTTATGGAGAGACAGCAAAGCAGAGGATAAGAGCGAGGATTTGGAAACCAGCAACCTAGTCTGTCTTTGCCGTTGATTCTGTGATTTTGAGAGGTAAAACCAAAAGCTCTGTGCCTCAGTTTCCCCAGCTGCGCCACGAGAGCAGCGATACTCAGCACTACCACCTCACAAGAACAGCTGGCTGTGCACTGAAGATATACATACAGTGTCTCCATCCAACTTACATCTCTGTCTACTGACACGTAGACTCCTCCAACCATTTGCCCACATAAGCCCAAGGAGAAGCAGAGCTGACTTATCCCCACGGGATACTCCCATCCCAGCTGGAAGACTCTGCTGCACTCAAATTGCACTACAAATATTCACCATGTTTAAATCTCAGCTTCTGTGATCTCGCATGCTGTGGGTCATTTTCTAAGAGCCGAGGAGCTTTCACAGGGCAGAACCCAACACCGTTGCAGCCAGGCTCTGCGGGGCACCAGTCAGCTCAGCATCAGGCAGGATGTAACACAGGGAATGGAGCGGGGGAAATTACACCAGTCGTTGCCCGATTCTTCACAGGGTCTGTCTATTACAGCAGCTTCAAGGACTGTTTTCCACCATTCCTTTTACTCTCTCAGGCAAAAAATATCTCTGATTACTAATTCCCTGCTGAATTCTAAGAGAGCAGGCAAGTGGCCTGTCTGAAATGTCAAATTGCTTTGTGTTTTGTTTTTCCTCTGGTTTCTCTTTACAAGTCACCCATCTAATGACATATTAGCCATGTCCTAGAGTAGGCAAGGCTGGCCGTCTGAAGTTTGCTTGCATTAAATAGCAAGCAAAGCACTCTATGTCATTATCCACGTAGGTGTCCATGCTACCTACGTCTTCTCCTTTGGTGACATTCCGCGGCAGTAATTTTCACAGTTTTTCAGGTTTTGAAGTGGCCGTTTCCTAATTTAAAACAGAGCAATCAAAGGAAACACTTTCCCCGCATGCAGCATAACGTAAGATAAACTTTCCTATGGTTGCTGTGGAGAAGCAAACTCACAAGGTTTTCAGCTTCAACCTTTAGTGTAAACCAGACATCTGTTCCCAGTGGTGGCAGATCACAGGAAGAATAGCCCACAGCTCGGTTTACTCCGGACTAATTTAGGAAATCAGGACTCTCCCCGTGGATTAGTCACTAACTTCTTGGGCAACGACAGGCCAGACACATTTGTCTGTGGTTTTCCCCTGTAAAACAAGGGTGATGGCTCTTCCCTGCCTCAAAAGGTGACTCGGGGCTGGAAGATCTATCCCCGATACCAAACCAGAAACTAAACCTTTCAGCCCATTTGTACGTCTGCAGTCCTGACGTCAAAGTCCACCAGGAAAGGAAAGAAGAGGAAAAAGAAAAGGGAAAGCGCAGATGAATCTTGAGAGGGCTTTGAAGTCTGGCCCGGGAGCGCAGATCAGGAAGTGAGAGCTGTAATTGCAGCTGGGTGAAGCTTGGTTTTGTATTTCAGGATAGCCCACAGCATGGTGCAGTTTTTCCCTCTCCCTCAGAACTCAGGCAGAACAACACTCACCTCTGCAGGAGAACAGAAGGAGCTGTTAAATGGAAGGGGCCGTAGAGACAACACAACTCTCTGCATTTCCAATGCAGAGGCAAGTAGAAAGCATCACGAACATGTCTGAAATGGCTGCTATTTCTTCTGGACCAGCAGGGAAAGCTAAAAACTATTTCACATTTTGTTTCCTAAAGAAATTGCTCTGTATTTCTTGTGGGCTCTGCCTGAGTTTCTTCCAACAGCACCAGCTTCTAGCAAACTCAATAGAGAAGCAATGCTTGGTTTACAATGGTCCAGCAGACAAAGAGGGCCAGCAAAATGCTCCCAGCCAAGCCATCAGGAAGAGCCACATGAGAAGGCACAGCAGACAGAAGCTGCCAGTGCAGCCGAGGTGGTACATTTGACTTCAGGCTGGGGACGGGTTTATTCCAAGCTGCCCCTAACCTGGCAATGCTGGGCCGATAGCGACACCCTGACACTGTTCATACCTCACCGAGCCGGGTGTTCAGCACAACACACAGCAGGCACAAGCATAAAACTCAGACCCAAGTCCTAGAGGCTTTTGGCTGGAGCCCTGCTAAGGCTGCCTGTTCGAGGCTGCCCTGGCCTGCCTGTAACAGGCGGCTGCCACATGCAAACGTGCCAGGACAGGTTAATTGACATCCTGCTGTAACTTCAACACTGTCAGTCAACACTAAACAAGGGTTTAAATTTTTTGCCTTCCTGAGATAAGCTACAAGGCAGGGATCAGGGCTGCTGTGGGAAAACACGGACTTTTGGTATAGTGAAAGAAACCTGTTTGTTCCAGTTAGAAAAGGTTTGTGAGCTGAACTCAGGGGCCACGTTATCACAGAAATTACTGCATCTTGAAGACCATTGCAAAGGGTTTAGGTTTTGGTATTTGCTAGGCATACCTTGAGTGCTCGGCCATTATAAATCTCTTCTTGTTTAGGAAAGAAATCTCATTTTGCATCATACTGTGCTTATCTTTTAGCAAAAGCGGGCACAGGATCTGAATATGCTGGTGTTTACAGACAGCAGTGCTGCCCGTCTCTCAGCTTCACAATGAAGAAAATGAGCTACAATTGTGAAATCATTGCCTAACAATTGATAAGGACAAGCACTGCAATCCTCTTCCCTGCCTCCACTTGGCCAGCATCCCATTTACCACACATTATTAGATATATAGGAAAGAGAATGGCAATGTGGTTAATGTACAAGCCGCACACATAAAAGACACAGATTCTTTATCTCCGTGTCTGTCTGATTGTCTGATTGCCTCTTTCACCATGGCCAAGCAACTCAGCCTTTGCAATTAATCTTTTTCTCCTCCTGTGACTATATTTACCATCCTTCCAGCAGCCCTTGAGTTCTCCCAAGGAATGGGACTTTGTATAATAAATAGGAGAAGAGAGACCTGCCCTTCCCGACAAAGTTGTGGCAGGTACATTGAACAAGGTGCTGCAGGGGGCTGTCTTCGCAGGCCTTTGTTTCATTGAATAATGAGGTTTCTCCTTGCCTGTTTGAAATCAAGACAGCCGCTCCCTCTTCACCCTTCTTTTCAGGAGCTCCCTACGACACCGAAAACACCTTGCAATGTGAGATGTCACCTTCTGATGTCAGACATCCCAAGAAAAGTCCAGCCCACCACAAGAGCAAATAAATGTGCTTCAGAATTTCTCATCCAAAAAGGAGGGGCGGAGGTATGCAATTCCTCAGTCTTCAAAATTCATGACTCTTGGGAACAGCCAGAGCCCACACACCAAGAAAAATCACTGTTGCCACCACCATACTGAGGGATGCAATGATAATTTTTTCCCTATGAGTGGAAAAGCCTGTGGTAAACCAAATGCTTTTATTTATGATTTATCGAAAGTACTGACATCGTGTTAAGCAATGGTACTTTGAACGATTTTTTTCTTAAAGTGTTATTACCTCCTGTTCTACAAGGAGGTCACTCATTCAAGTGATGACCATCCTGCTCGCTAGTCGACTGCACTAAAAACCAACAGTTCCGTTACAGCTTTTCCAAGAGCTGTGTAACAGATCACCGAACTGTAGCTCCATTGAACACAGTTCAGAATTACAGTTAGCCAGGGCCACGCGCTACCCAACATCCCCATAAACATCAAGCAGGTCACCTAACACAGTTACTTCAGTGCCTTGCTGACTCAGAAGTAACATAGAGAAAAGGGTAAAGAGGATGGATTACAGTGAATTCAAATCTGCTGTTCAAAAGTGCATCACTGGCGTATTACCAAGAGGAGAGTTGGATTTGCAGAAGACATAATGTGCAATTCACAAGCAATTGCTGCTTCTGTCGAAACTTAGATTGTATTTTGTTCCTAATGGCTTGGAATTTCTTAAGGGGGATGTGAGTAGCTTCCAGTTCCTCTTAACTCCTGGTTCTTCCAAATACATTCTATATTTCTAAGAGTGAGTGGTATATTTTTGTCAACAGAAGGAAATATTCTGAACAGTAATCTGAGGGGACAGGAACTGCTGAGATAAACCACTTCACCCGCAGAAATCTCACCTGCGTTGCAGCTCAATAAAATACCAACAGTTGGTCTTAATTTCCCGTGGAAAGGGAGACATAACAACTCCAATGAGGGATCTAAAAGAATGGGGAATGACCCTTTACAGCTTTTGGGCTGTAGTTTTAAAATTAATGGCTATAGCAATACATCTTTTTGGGGTGCTCAGCCCATGTGAGGGAAGTTTCAAAAGGCAGAGGCCAGTCCTCATTTGGCCCTAATTTAATTTCTGGCACCCTATGCAAGCCCAAACAATACAGCTTGCCCGTAGGGAAATGTCCAACTGTGTCCTTGCATTCTACAGCAACTGCTTTCGCATATATAGATACGTACCTTGTGATGCTGAGAAACAGTACTTTATGTATGATCAAATGAACGACAGCTACAAGGTGAAAAACGTTTCGTGGTGTTTTCACTTACTTTGATCAAAACGTCAACAGGAACAAGATGAATAAAGGAAAATTGTTCTAAAAACATCCTTTAGGGTAGATTGGAGGAGAGCTGCTACTACTACTACCCTCTAGTGCTGCTGCTATTGGGATTTGCCAGCACTCCCTAGATAAAACTTGGTATTTTGTGTCAGGATGCAACTTCACTTGTTTCAGAGTGGACAGTCCCTGAGGTCTCCACACCAGCCAAAATCTGGCATCCATGGCCCTGACATCCCACTGGGTGAAAGGGGCCAGGCCCTGGCACGGGTGGAAGCCACCGTGGGCCAATGAGTGGCCATCAGTCCCCGTTAGTTTGTGCAAATGGCCAAACAGGTGTTCAAGCTTATTGGGGGCTGTGGTTTTGGGAAGGGGTTTCCACAAGGTCTTCCCTTTCTTACACCTCCATTACTTCGTGGTGATAACGTTTACTCTGTAAATGCTTGCCTGGCCTTCAAGGGTCTCACACAGGCACTGCTAACATTTATCTAGTGGTGAGCTCTTTTTAGGGTGCATACCTCATTGAAGGTTTTATTGACACAGAGCTCACAATAACAGCAGAATATTAACACCATCTTGTGGACAAAATGAGACATAGATGACTAAGGAGACTTTAATCAGTACTAACAAATGTTTGAATAAAGAGCTGTAATTTCTTGCGATCCTTGTGCTGTGTTAACTGCACCTGCAGCACAGCACAATATCTTGCAAATGATGGGAATAAAGAGCAGTGCCAAGGCAGAGATTGTTTTTTGATTGTTCAGTGGGAAAGAAATGAGACTGCTCCTACAGACTCAAAATAATGTGGAGATACAGAACTACTGTCAGTCACAACAAAATAGGTGCGCAAGTCCAGGTTCATAAACCAGCTAAAGTTCATCTGCCATAGAGGTGAACATTAAAGAAAAAGATGGAGGCAAGGCTGAGTATGTATAAAAGGGTGGCTGATGTGCCATACTTTAGAAGGGGAAGGTTAGGTATGACTTTAAAAAGAAAACCTCCAAGTCATGGAGCAGCTGCAGGGCAGCCCGAGCCACCATGACCACCCTTTCTGCACCTGTAGGGAAAACTCAGGAAGAATTCCCATCCAAAGCCATTAAGAACTCAGCCTTCAGCCACTCGCACTGCTGCGTTATCCCTTTGTGTCTGGGAAGCATTGATGCAAGATCCCAATAAATTAGAGAAAAGTATCAGGGAATGGTGAAATATCTGCATTTGAGCCCAGCCACGTCCAGAGCCAACTGGATCAAAACTGTAGCAAGGGTAGGGCACAAGAGATCATCACGACCATTATACCGTTTCTGCCACGCTGTCTCAGATATGGTGCATATACATCCCACAAGGTGCTTTCGTCTATCTTTAGGTACAGACCTACTTTTTATTCTTTCGCTCTAATAATTCTGAGTGCCTCACACGCAGCTCTCAGAATCCGCCTTTCTCCAAGTGCCTCAAGTGTGACAAAGCCACAGTTACAGTCACACTGAGTTTGTCACTTTAGCATCTGACACCCCAACCAGAAGAGGCAAAGATCCAAAACTCCCCAAAGGCAAGCACTGGAACTGAAATATATATATTCCTACTTCACCGTAGCTCTTCTTTGAGGCAGGACAGGTATATTACACGTGGAGAAATAACACCAATGAGATGCCAACACAGAAACACAAAATAGTGTTTCTACACTTTCTTCTAACGGGAACCCATAGAAGCACCGTTAAGTCTATCAGGTTCTTAAACTACCATCCATGTAGATAACAGATCAACATACCTGAGGGAGTTACCTTAGTCTCTGCCAGTTCCTCCTGCTTATCCCTGCCAGCTGGAATCACCTTTATGTTATGCTGTCTGGGTCTCGGCCAAATAGCTTCCCCCTCATTCTTGTCCTTCAATTCACAGGGGGAACAGGCGGTGCAAACTGTCACAGAGCATACATTGGATTTGCTAGTCTAATTTTTGTGAGGCTGCCCAATTCACTCACACTACTATGAAAACAACACAGCAGTAAGAAACTGTTTGGAAGGTTCTGTTTCTCATTCATACGCCTGACTTCATTCACTCATCAATCATGACAATTTGCTGTAAACTAATGAATGAACCACTAACTTGGGACATCATTCATTATCATGAAGCTATTTCCTGGCTGCTTAATTAAGCTCTGGGAACTCTCTAGCAGAAGGAAAGCAGAAGCAGACCCTCTTGGGAAGTGATAAATGCCAGAGGCTGAGGGGCATCCTGACAGTTCCAGCATAACTGGACTCCCTGGGTTCTCAGCTTAGCAGGAGTAAAGAGCCTCGGCCAGTCTGGGAGGCTGACATAGGGAATTCAACTCTAGCAACATCTCCGACTAGCAGAAATGCCTGTGGATTCAATAATCTAACTTCCAGAGAAAAAATTCTATTTCCCAGCGAGCCTAATTTTTGGTCTAAAACCCAAAACTTATTCTATATGGAGGCACGTAGGCATCAGCCTAACCTTCTTAAGCACTAGGACAGCAGTTGTAGAACTGTGCACCAAGCTTTGCAGTTTGTTATTGATCATAGGCATCCCAAAATAGAGACAAAAGACAGTATTTTAAGCTAGGCAGTAGAAACATCCAGGAGATATCAAGACAAGAAACAACCGTTTTCTGCTACCACAGACACAGCCCAAAGCAACTAACTGGAAAACTTTCCCTTCTGCCCACTAAGTAGGGTAAAAACCCACCACCTTCCCCAACTTTGTATGGTATCAGCACTTGGCATTCCCAACCACAAACTACAGCTCAACAGGCAGATGTCCCTGCCTCAAAGACTTTACCTTCTTGCCACATCCTCTCGGGTTTGGTGCTGGTACTTTTTGTATTGTATTTAACAAAAAAACGTGAAAATCTTCATTACAGGCATCTACACAAGTACACAGGGAGCTTACTACAGCCAAGCTTCAGGGGCAAAATGGAAGCAAAATCCCAGCTGCCCAGGGAGGGCTTAGCTAATTCCCTGCAGCTGAGCTGAGCCCACCCTACAAAACCATCTGTAGATGAGGCAACTGATCCATCACCTTTCCTTAAGCTGACGCAGTGTTTTAGGCCTCCCAGTCAGGTCTGTGTTTCTGTTGCTCCTTTTGATGGTGCTATTTTCAAAGCTGAAGCTGACCTTCTGCACAACAACTGCAAGTGTTTAAGGCCTTCTTCTCAGCCAGTGAAAAACTAATCACGGATAATTCAAGTCCAGCCCGCATTTAATTTATTTACATATAAACTGCAGCGTGGAACAGAGATGGCCAAACGCCATCATGCCTGGTTCCTCCAGCCCGTATGTAATTTGGCCTCAAAAAACACTTTGTAATTAGATATCAAAGCAGAAACCAAACCCTTCTGTTTCTCACCATAAATCCCTATTTCCAGGGTCTTGTCTGACCAAAACCAACTGTGACACGGGCTGACTGCCCTCTTTGCAAGAACAAAAATAACTCGGAAGATTATATGTATCAGTATTGTGTGGTGGCATCCACCATAACAATATTATATATCATGTTCCCTTCATCGTTCCTCTTAACGTTTTGCTGTGTCTCCATCCCTCCCTCTTCAACGGGTTACTGGGGAAAATGGTGCTTCCCATCAGCATTTTTCAAGTATTTCCACTATAAAGAAAGCTTTAGAATGTACCTTTGAATTTTTTTTAACATTACATTGTCCAGTTCATAAATTCGCTCCCACAGTAGCACAATCATATCTCCAAATAACACTGATGGGACAGAAGAAATGATGAGACATGATAATTTTACATTTGGTGATACAGACATGCACATCCACTCCAAGGATGTTTGTAAACATACCTGTGAATAAATGCTCGTACTCCCAGCACTGGTGGGAAAATATTGCTGTTCCAGGAAAGATACAAACTTCGTCCTCCCTGGTCTTGTGCTGCAGGAGAATTACACAGGATCCCACAGGGTTTCTGAATAGCCTTCACCACTTTTGAAGGCTGGAGCAGTTTCCAGGCATTCATTGTTTAAGCACCACTATACTTCTTGGAGTACCTAAGTGTGGTTCCCTTTTGACTTACGTGGAAACGGATTGGCTCACTGACCAATTTAAGGTCAGTGAAGGAGACAGATCTAAAAAGGTCTCAAACATAGTCACACCATCAAATCCTCTGTCCCAAAATGATGGTAATATTAATAATCACAGAACGTCAGGGGTTGGAAGGGACCTGGAAAGCTCATCCAGTGCAATCCCCCCATGGAGCAGGAACACCCAGATGAGGTTACACAGGAAGGTGTCCAGGCGGGTTGGAATGTCTGCACAGAAGGAGACTCCACAACCCCCCTGGGCAGCCTGGGCCAGGCTCTGACACCCTCACCAGGAAGAAGTTTCTTCTCATATTGAAGTGGAACCTCCTGTGTTCCAGTTTGAACCCATCACCCCTTGTCCTACCATTGGTTGTCACCGAGAAGAGCCTGGCTCCATCCTCCTGACACTCACCCTTTAGATATCTGTAAACATGAATGAGGTCACCCCTCAGTCTCCTCTTGTCCAGCTCCAGAGCCCCAGCTCCCTCAGCCTTTCCTCACACGGGAGATGCTCCACTCCCTTCAGCATCTTTGTTGCCCTGCGCTGGACTCTCTCCAGCAGTTCCCTGTCCTGCTGGAACTGAGGGGCCACAACTGGACACAATATTCTAGGTGTGGTCTCCCCAGGGCAGAGCAGAGGGGCAGGAGAACCTCTCTGACCTACTGACCACCCCCCTCTGTAAGAGTTATTTTCCCCTCCCAGTCACACTTCTGTGCAAAATAGAAGTGGAAATATACTATATGAACAATATAAGACAAGGGGTTTCTGCATTATAGAAAGGGTCTGCAATGTTACACATTACAGAATACACACATATGTATATTTATTTTTAGAACACAGATGGAAATATATCTACCCACCCAGACTTTTCACACTTACTCCTTTTCAGAAAGGCAACAAATTAAGAATGCAAAAACTTTATTAGCATAAAAAGTACACATTCAGCAATCAATACTCAAATTCCTTCACAGCACCAGGCACGTTTGATACGTTTTTCTGTATCTGCTACCATTGGAGGAAGAAGGAGTTATATAAGATGTCAGAGGTTTAAGTCAGAGTGAGGTTGGATATGTTTTTTTGTTCCTTTTGTGCTTTTTTTAAGTTATGTAAACAATTCAGAGTGAAACCTGTACAAGAAGAACATTTGCTACCATTTGTACACTTTAAAAAGTTAAATAAAACCAATTTCAGCAATACAAAAAGCAATATAAAAAGTATTCAGATGCACGACAAATGCACCAGAAGAAGAAAATGTAGAAGGATACGGCAAATAAGTGAACCTGTTCTAAAAGTTAGTTCATACTGGAAATCCTCTGTAAATATCTGTATGGCTCAACATGAAAAACATTATAAAGTTACTTGGTTCCTTCAGAGATCTGTGCAGTCACATCTATTTTATCTTCACTAAACATGAGTATACTAGAATAGATCAATTAAAAGAATAAGATGTTTACCCCAGTTTAACCCTTCAAGCTGCCTACTTGATAGATTACTAGACAGAGGTAGATGTCCAGTATTAGTGGCCAAGCTATTCTAGGAAGACCCTTTAGCTGTCTTGACAAGTTTTCACATTCAAAGCCGATGCCAAAAGGCTTCATAGATGAAGGACGCCTTTCAAAAAGCCAACCAGAAAATCTGCACTGCTGATGGACATAGTTTCAGTTACACTGCTGAAAGTGAAGAGTATATAGGAGTGAATCATTCACCAGACCACTGAAAGGACACCACTGATCAAGCGCTAAAGCTCATGCGGTCATTTTAACAGAAGTGAAATTAATTTGTTCATTTCCTGTGTTTATTTTAGAAGCTGAACAACTACTGCTGATCCGGCTCATAACTAGTCAAAATAAGACTGCAGGGTACCACGGCGGCGGATATCACATGTCCAGCAATGGAAACCACCTCCCAATGAATTGGCATGGCGAATGTTCACTTTAATTGTAGAGATGCCTGCAAGAAACATACATTGCATACTTGAAAATTAAAATCTCAGATTCATGTGGTAAGCTTTGATGAGAACATTAGATAATGCTTTATCAGATCCTATGGCTAGATGCAAGTACAGAAAGTATTTCCTACCCATTTGTTAAGAATTTCTTTTCCCAGATTCTAGGCAGAGAATAACCCAGGAACATAGCCGGCCTGTTTATTCCAGCGATACCCTCAGGAATACACAGTGCCTGGAGCACTGCTGGTGTTTGATGTGTTATGATACGCCGATCATAAAAACAGAAATTCAGTTTTTGCGGTATGTGAGGAATTAGCCAAAATTCTGCTACAATATGTGACCAGGGCACAATTGCATAAATCCATGTGAGCATTTATGGTTCAGACACTGAATGTGCTCTTTCAAGAAAAGACGCGTTCAAAGTATAGAGCTCTGACTCCTCTTTTCTCTGAAAAGGGCAAGAGGCTGTTGTACTTGCTACCTGGGTTAAACTTCCTCCCACTTCTTTTCAGCTCTGATGTTTCAGCTGTGGCTTAGCTTACACAAAGTCCTGGCAGATGACTAGGATCAGAAGACTCTTCTGTTATGAAGTTTGCCTTTCTGCTTCTTGGTACTTTCAGGAGCAGCTCAGTAGAATCCATAATCTAGGTCAGCAACAGTCTCGTTCTGGGTAAACCCATTTCTGTTCTAGGAACTTAGTGACTACAGGAGTTTATTTAGAACTCACACAGACTGTGAAGTTTGAGTGTGACAGATGTGTCGTGATTAGCATTAACAGCCTCATTTTTAAGTACTTTCAAGCATCTATGAATCCTCAGCTCCTCGGTCATGCAGAGTATTAAAAAACCCTAAGACTGAAAAGCTAAGTGACTCACTAAAGGTTGTGTAATCAGTCTTCAAAAGCAGATTAAAGCATTAGACTGCTTTGTTCTCACCTGCAATCTGTCTCAGATTTGAGGGAAGCTTCAGTAAGTACTCACACCCATGGCAACAACCCTCCTTCTATGTTTACAGGTGCTATCTTCCACCTTTGGATCATTCTCTCCTTCCCGTCATATTTCTCCCTTTAAAGGAGTTTTTGCTGCCAAGGAGTATTATCTATTACTCCGCAATGCAATGATCCCTCAGTTCCTTGAGTTCTCTCTTTCTACCCTGCCAACTTCTGTATCACCACGCAGGTACCCCGCGGCAACAGTCAGCTGGCTGCAGCACCAAGCGATTGGGCTACCCTTCTACTAACCAGCTATGAGCCACAAGTAGATCTACGCCCCCAGCGTGGTGGAAGCTGTTGGATTCACAGAACGAGTTCAGATTTTAAAATCTGTATTATTTGTCTTCGGAGTTTTCTTTGCATAATAAGACTTTCAAGTTTGATATTCTATTATAGTTCTCCTGCCAATGCGTATGTAAAGGAATTCCACCCTATCATGAGGTTACATCTCACACGACTCAGATTTTCCACAAATGAGCAAAAATAGCTGGGTTGAGTGGTCTTAATCTCACAGTTTAAAGTACAGTGGGTTTGAAGCTAGAAAAATCTGAAAGCATTATGGCAATAAGGGACAGCCAGTTCTACATCACTCAGCACTATGCGCACTCAACCTCTCCAAGACAGATTTTGACCTCCAAACTGGACAATTTTACGTTAAAAAAGCTCAATCAAACCATGCTAGCAGTACCTTTAATTGCTACTCATACCTTTATTTGCTGCAAGCTGTAAGATTCATATGAGTGAAGTATTCAGGAGAGAAATGACCGAATTCTTCTTACTTGCTAATCCAGTCATTCGAGTACCTTTTCTACTGCTGGCTGCTTTGACCACTTTAAGTGAAACCTCCCTTAATGTGCATAGCTGATAAAAACCGTTTCAAGTATACATTGAAATATGTAAGGACATACCCAGGTTTTCAAACATCTTCTGAATTGATGTCTCATTGGCATCTACCATCACACGCTTCTCATCCAGCATTAGGACATTCATGGAGAGCCATTTAGAAGACATCCACAGGGGGTGATCTAAGCACATGAGAATAAACCTTCTATAATGACTGTAGACTTCGTACCAATGTCACCCCATATTAATACTCTTAAGAATACTTTTGGAATTATTAGAAAGAAAGAATGAATATACCATCTGGGATGAGCGGCACTGGGGGTTGAATCACGGTCCAGCCTGCTTTCTTGAAAAGCTCAATCTGAAAGAGCAATTTAATTACATTCTAAACAGGATTCTTAAAGTATCATATTATGTTCTCCAACCTGTGCCACATTTTCTCAGGTTACTTCAATGACATCTCCTTTCCTCTTGCCTTCCTTCAAGTTCCACATACAGCATTTGTTTCTACTCTTTTTATATATGTTAGGTAGACTAAGATATGTTAAAGATAAAAGGTAACATGTGGTTTAGATCCTGTGAAGTAAAGATATTAGTAACAGCACAAAGTATGAAGTTCTTTATTTTTTGTATTATTTCTTCCCATATGACTGTAAAAACCGTTGATATTACACTGACATTTATATAAACAAAACCACCCAAAATAACACATAAAATTGTTTGCATCATGTTTCACAAGGAATTCAATATGCGGTTTATTCAACAAAGGGAACAAAATAGAGGCATCCTAGGGAATAATTTATGTCTCTAAGAATTATACAATTAAATTAAAAGTAAGAGGATGATAATTTGGCTAAGGAGAATCGACTTTTCAACTTCTTTGCCCAAATACTTGGAAGAGCTCTTTATTCAAGTGTTACCACGAGGTGGAGCTCCGACCCTGAACACTCAATAACCCGCCTGGCCTGCCAGGATTTTAAAGAAAAGGGGAGGAAAATACTATGATTGTTTAAAACAAATATTTTCTCATCATGGATATTACAAGAGGCAGTAATTCAAGGGGACTATCTGCATTGAAACCACTTGCTGAGAAGAGACTAATATTGTTTCTAAGTGATATTTTGTGTGTGTGGTTCCACCACCTCTGCTGCACGCAGCTCTAACCCGCTGACGCAGTATCTGCTCAGCTGCTCCCATGTGGTTGTACAGCTCGGAAATCACAGGGATCCTCACGAAAAACCTCAAGCACTGATAGTACAGGTAACGTGTATAACAGAGATGAGCTTGTACTCTCTGGAAGGCTTTCTGATACGATTGCACTGTTCAGCAATATCACCTTTTCTCAGGGTGAAGTAGTAGGTTTTACACACTGAGGCATGTGTCTCTTTCCTGCTCTTCCGAAAGTATTTCTCACTTGGTTATTCAAAGCTGAATGTCTGAGCAATTACCAGCCTCCTGCTATTGGTACAGTTAATAATACCAGAGGCTTCCAAAATAGGAACAAAAGTGGGATTACTCACCTAAGCAGCAGAAACCTCTCAATTTCTCCTTCAATACAGTTAATATATTTACGTAGTGGCAGTGTTCAGAGAAGCACCACATCCTACATACTTGCTTTGATCCTACATTATTACAAAATAGATCCCTTCCACCATATTTAAGCTATGTACATAGGAAGAAACACACAAAACACTCACCTTGCCTCACAATAAGGAATAAGAAAACTGGGGGAAAACGATGGTCATTGCACCAATTAGAAAGTTCTAGAGCCAAGATGCAAATACATCTATAAGTTCCTGAACAACTCTCTGAGTGCTGATTACATTCAATAATTTAATATTATTCAAGTGTATACAAAATAAACTTGTGGATTAGCGGTTATCCAGGAGGGACCTAATCCAGTTGAGTCATTTCTAAACACAAACCACTTTTCTCTCCGCTACACTCTTACCTGGTGGCAGGGACGGTCTGGGTTAGAGAGCACAAGACCAGGTCCAATTATATTAAAAGTAGCATCAATGTGCATAGGGTTAGGATCCCTAAAGGATACTATATGCACTCTATAGTGTGGTGCAAGATGTCGCCTCATCCATTCAATGCCCATGTAATTCGTAACCTGAAAAGAGGACAAAGTAATTTTTACTAGGCTGGAATATAAACTGCTTAGTTTATCCAAGGTTTTATTTGAATACATATTAAATGCCAAAATTATAGGAGTTTGTGCCTTTAGTTAACCTCTTAGCTGTAAGATAGTCTCATCCTGTGTATCACATATTCTACAAACAGCAACTTCTTTTGTCAACACTTATTTTAATGCCGTTCAGGAATTTAAGATGACATAAATCCAAGTATAAATCATTAAGATAAATACCAAAACAGTTAGAAGAAACATTTGTTTACCTGGCTTCTTTGTGCAAAGATATCTCTTCCAGCTCTAATGAAGTCAGCAGCATCAAAGCATGGCTCAAATTCAGTAGTTACAAATTTTCCCTGAGCAGCCAGTTTATGCCTGTCTTCAACAGAGTGGATTGGATAATCCTAGTTATAAGAGAATGAATAACAGCTTTAGGTTGGAGATGGTCAGGGAAAGTTTTCAAACTATTTGCTACTGCGGAGCATTTTGAAATAAAGAAAATATGTTTCTATTGATATCTAGTATGTTCCTTACCAATGGAGTTTAACTATCAGTCCAACAAATCACTGCACAGTGACACAAACACCAGTAGGCAGGGTATTTACTAACAGGGGTGAACTCCCTACTTTTTTCCACATTTTAGAATAGAGCAGTACTTCAAACTATAATAGACGGTAGATCTACAGGAATTTAAATAGGTTTTAGAATGAGACAATGCAATTAAGAAGAAACGAGGTGGAAAAAACAGCATGAACAAAACCTACTAGATAAGTAAGCACGCTTTGTAATAGGCTCTGGAAGTTTTCTAGTACTGACAGATTACTCCAAGGTAATTATGTTTAACAAGGACTTCTTTGCATCACTGATAAGATGTCATCATTCCCAGAAAGTTATAATCATTCCACAACCAATTTTACTGGACTTATTGTAGATGCTCTTATGAAGATACTAATGCATTTGGGGGCCTATAGGAAACTACCAAAATTGTCTGAGTCTAAATTATTATGAAAGAAAAATTTAAAAACAAGATATTCACTTGCAGGGTAAATACTCACAGTTTAGATCCTCCACTATTTCTTTTGTGTAACTTTCAAAATTCTAATCAACATGCGATATAAGGATTATGAGGGGTTTTTCTGTGACAAAATATTTATTCTTTTGCACTTTCCTGATATACTCAGGACATATGGACATTCTCAGGGAATCTCAATACTTTCAAGTAATCTCTGTGATGTCTTTCTAGCATTCCTTCCTCTTTAGTAATGCTAAGTTACAGCCAATAATCAAAACAAGTCAAATTGGACTTGAATTCAATAAGCACATCTTCCTGTTTCTTATTCCCTAATTACACTCACTCATTTTCCCTTGGAAAGGCTACAGAAAATGAGCAAACATTAGAAAATCCACAGCTTTTCAGAGTTGTTTTGTTCCACCCATCCCCACCTCCAATTTTGTGACACTCAGCTATCAGGCTGAAGCTATCAACAAAATTCTGTACAACCAGAACTGAAGGTTTGAAGCAACATGAGAACAATACCTGATCATAGAGTTCATCTGCCATTGTGGGTTTGGGGGCAGCTGTCCACTTAGCGCCACAGTTGAAATAATCTTTGATTATTCGCCTATATGCTCTATACTCAAAAAAACGAGCACGCCAAGCCATAGGCGCTTCAATAATCTCATTTCCCACCACCAGCAGTATGTCTCTCGGCATGGCAGCATACATACCTGAAAAGAAAAAGGCCATTAACCTACAGACAAATATGCTTTTCTCAGCTCTTCCAGCTCACTCACTTCTCACCTTTTTACCATTACTTGTATCCAAAGGACTGGCAAAACGCATCTTTACATAAATCAGGAAACCAGAGCTTAATCTGAGGTCCTTACATTCTTCAGAAAGTTTTCAATGTGACATTTTTTTGTTCAAAATACATAACAGATTTTGCTACGCAGCCTCACTCGTAACAAGTTCACAGGTAGATGAAACCCCTCCACAATGTACAAGCCTCCACTTCATCATTTTGTTAGTGGAAATTAAATAGATGAATGCTTTTGAATTACTCAGATGGCTTTAAAAGGTAATGATGGGTAGCAAGTTCTCTACAAGTGGAACTAATTTCTTTATAAGCCGTCCTTTTAAAAAGTAACAGCACAGAAAAGGACTTTGATGCAACACAGAACTAGTGCAGGGAGACAGTCCCATTGGACCTTTCATTATCAGTTCCCTAATGAATTTGAATTCCACTAGAACTTAAGAACACCTCAAGAACATGAAAGGAGCCTGGAGACTATGCTTGATGCAAAGCTGAATATGAGCCAGTGTCCTCTCATTGCAAATAACCAAAGCCATATGATGCTATACAAGGAGGGATGTGGCCAGTAGGTAAAGGGACATGGAAATTTCCTTGACACTAGTGATGATCCTCCTGGAAAACTTGTTTCCAGCTTTGGCATCCATAGTTTAAGATGGATCCAACTCTAGGATGCTACAAAGGGCCATCAAGACAGTCAGGAGGTCCTTACAGAACATGACCTGGGATGGGAAGTGGAGGGACCTCTGCTTATTTCATGTGGTGAGTAGGGTTCAAAGCAGTAACAGCCTACAGCTACTTTCAGGACCATTAAACATGACAGATGAACACTTGTTGGTAGCAGCAGTGGCAATCTAGCAAGGGAATCCGGCAACAGATGCCAGTGTGTAATGTTCAGGTTAGGTATTAGGAAAACATTTTTCATTAGCAAGTCCATGCAGCACTGAAACAGGTCAGCAAACCAGGTGGCAGAATCTCCATTCCTGGAGATTTTCCAAGTCACAGCTACACAAAGCCATCACTGACCTCCTCTAGCACTGGCAATAATCCTGCTCCAAGCAAGAAGGTAGAATAGATGACAACCAAAATGTCTCAGACAAGGCCTTCAACAATGGACGAACATTTACCTGTAGACTCAAAATCAGGTGTTTTATACTTCACAGACCAGTCAATTGGATCAGGCCTCTTGACAACTATACCTTCTCTTCTCAAAATATTGCACATCTCTTCAATTTCAGCAACAGCTTTTTTTACATGGTCTTTGGGGAAGCTCCGGCCTCCAAATTTCTCATAAAATCCCCAATATTTTTCATGTGTGTTTGCCTGAAACAAAATAACAGGTAAGTGACAAAGAATAAACATCAATTGTCTTGGCAGAGTGGAATAGATGCATAAGACCCAATTCTTAATATTCAAAGTTTCTTGCTCTTCTTTCACCGACTTCCCATTGCTTTCTATATGTTAGGACATTCACATGTTGCAGTGTGCATTACATTTGACTCCTGCAATATTTTGAAGAGCTGCTAAGAATTGTTATTGTCCTGCTGATTCCTTTAAAATAAAGAGGCGGGTGGTGGGGTGGAGGATGAAAGAAAGAGAGAAGCTTCAATGCTCCAGATAAACCTTCGATTATTCCTGGTTGAGAATCCCTATCCTGGTATTAATAGCACTCTGCTGACTTTATTTTTTGTCTTTACTACTTCTATTTATACACACCACTGGCAAGGTTTCACTCAGATGTTTTACGATGTGCATGTGTCCAGTCATTAACCTTCTGTAAGTGCAGGCGTTAGTTGTGAATGGCTGATATCCTCACAAATACCTACATACAGGAGCAAAATGAAGTTTCAGCTGTACGTGCTATGCAGGCTCATAGACCTGGCAGACAGTTCCACTACTGCTGACACATTGTCTCTTCCCCTCTTTAGCCATAGCCCTACAGAAAGTCTCATTACTTACCAAATCACAGATGAAAACCAAGAGGCTACATTACACTTCAGTTAGTATTTAGTGGCTAATATTGGTCCTTAATACACTAGACCTGTACAAACACACCAAGAACAGCAAATCCTATAGACTCCGCTATTTAATAAGGCTAGCAGAGGTGTTTTTAAATTAAAACAACCTTGAGCTCATCTCCAAAATGAGCGTGTAGAAGTCACCTTGTTAAAAGTCTCACTTCAGTACAGTCACAGTGGTGACATCAGGAATTGTAAAGCCATCCTAAGTAACATGCTTTGCTGGCTAGAAGGGACATACTTCAGGTACAGCAGCAGTCTAGAAAATACAAGAGATACCGAATTCACCTATCAGGGTTGGATTAAAACAAGAACATTTAGAGGTCTAAATCCTCTGCTGCTGAAATGCTGTGATAGCCTTCTCAAGTTAAAAACTAATTAAAACTAATGTCCTAGGTCTCATTGTTAAGAAGATCCAGACACATAATCGAATCAAACGATGCTCCTTCAGTTCCGTGTCTCTTTGAAAGTACTTTGTTTAGATTTATACGCTGTGAAACCAACAGTTTTGATGGGTCTCTGCTAACACTAACACAACAGAGGAAAACGTGCATATCGCATCCTTCCTGAAGAAATCTATTCTTTTTCTCTAAGCGAGGTCTTGGGTAATTTGATCACCTCAGGCTTGCCAGCTGTTCAGAAGTCACGTGCAGATCACATGAAGTGCCTCGCATTCCTACGGAAACCCGTTCTGCTAATGAGACAAATTTGTCTTAAGGAGTAAAGCTGGTTATTTTCAGAGCCACCCATGAGGTATTCAAATCTCGTTAATTCCCCAGAGTTGCAGCTCCCCTCTTCACCAGGTGTCCCCTAGAACCGCTTTTTCAACAGAGAAATTACACTAGTCTTTCACTAATATGATGGCATAATCTTAAAGTTATGCAGAGTAAGGGTTAACACCACAACACCCCTCCTATTCCCCATCTTCTGAATAACCAGGAAAAGGGTACATGGCTGGAACATCTATTTCATACCAATTCAGTGTTGAGATTTCAGGTCCCTTTGATCATATACATACAATTCATTTCAGACTGTCCAAAAAGTGCCTCATCCAGGAAAGAGAAAAGAGCTTTTAATAATCTCCCCAATGCACTTTATAACTTACTGTCTGAGAGCAACTGAGAAACTGTAGCAGCATTTAAGAAAAAACCTTTATTTTCAGAAAGAAAGCTATAAGGAAAATATTGTCTTTAAAAAAGAGCAGAATTACTCCTATTGTTGCTATGTATTTTAAACATTCGTTGTGGGAAATAATTAGCATTATCAATATTAACACTCTTGAGATGTACCTTAAAGCTAGTAACGACAGTTATTAAATTAAGCACATTGAAAGAGGAATTCAGATCAAAATGCTTTTTGCCTAATTCAGTGTTAAGTACTTCCCTCCAGCTTCTCACTCAAGATATAACGATCTGTGGTAATAACACCTCTTTTCAAAGAATGCATTATTATTCACAAAATATACAGAAAAACCTTGCAGAGTCCAGAGCTATAAAGCTCAATGTTTGACTGTCAGCTGCTTCAGAAGAATATGTCTGAACTGTGAACTTTTTGATCCAAGTGCCAATTCAAAAAAGGGCATCTTCCTAATTAAAGTGGTTGTTAACCTCCTAGCTAAGACTTCCCATGCTTCCCAACAGTGTATTTACCTCTACATAACCTACGTAGGTAGCCCTTTCAGGCTCCCGGAAGAATATGTAATAGTCTTAGCTCATTCATTTTCATCAGATATGTAGGGCTCTGTGTTCAGTTCATTCCTTCCTTCTCCTTATGGCAAGCACATCGTTCCTGCATCACAGCAAAAAGTCTTGTGTATAAGAAAAGCATGTCTCAAAGTACAACAGAGGGCTGAATAGAGCCATACGTCCACACTAAAATACTTCCCGAGTACACACATGTACAATTCTAACACACAACTTAGAAGGATCTCAGAGCACGACCATTATAATTTCAGATACGTTTTTTTAAAGCATCTCAGGTCCAAGGCCTCAATTTTTCTTTATATAACTCAAATTTGGTAGTTTTAACCTGTGGTTTAAAACTTCACGATGCAGTTTAAAACTCCATAACCAACGACCCTCACTCATACGTGGCAGAAGGCGTGTGATACACATCAACCCTGGTACTGCTGCTCACGGGGACAGCAACAGGGATTTCTGGCTGTTGTATTATCCTGGAACAACACGTATACATGCCTTAACTCTCAGCCATACAAAGATTTGAACAGTAACTGAATCTATTAATATATTTCAGTATTGGCAAGGCAGGATTTGGACTACTGCTTGGGTTATTCAGCAATGCCCCCAGGTAAAGTTAAAGCATGCTGTAGAAATGCAACAGTAAGACAAAAGCAGAGGAAAACAGAAGAAACCACATCTCAGCTAGCGTGTTCTATTATTATTACCTGTCGTGGCCAATGTATTATATAGGCTTGGCAGTTTACATAAAACAAAGTTAAACCTTGCTTTAGCACCAAGTTGTAGGTATTTGAATTGCAGAGGTAATCCCATACTTAAATATTCCTCACTGAGCTTTTGATATCGCATGTAACAGAAAGTGAAGTTCTGGTCTCACTTGACGAGTTATGGATTAACAGGCACTAGAACCCAGCTAGCTATATAATATGTCACATATGCAAGCTAGACATTTGAAAGAGTACTTCTTCTGACATTAAAGCAAGCCCTTGGCCACTACCTGAGAACAGCATTTTGCCTCGTTTAATGTTATACAATGTAACAAACACTTTTTTCATTATTCCTTCTGTACATTCACTATGGCAGTTGAACATACATACACTTGTGTATTAAAAATGCCAGTCCTCATGTGCTTCTTTTTCTGAAGCTGCTAGAATATCTTCGGAGTGTCTGAAACAGGATTCCAAAGGTTGATAGCTGAGCTTCAGCTTTCAAGGAGTAAATACAACCATAATGAAGTCAGTGGTCAAGTTTTCATTGCACTCACTGAGGCCAAGATATCATCTCAAACATCCCAGTGTAAGTCAATGATTACTCTTCTATCTGGGGATTAGAACTACCGAGCTGCAGTAATTCATTCACACTCCTCCAAACAGTTTTGCCCAGAATCATAACACAGATTCTGAAGAAAAATATACAAACATAAAAGGGGCTGGAGGAGGAACAGTCTTCTCCACAAGTACAACCCAAACTTCCTCTAAACTGCCACTTTCAGCACTTTAAACATATTTTTAGTATATCTATTTGCCATTCCCCCAGTGTCAGAACAGAAGAATTCCCTTTTCTGTTTTCAACTGAGGTCTTCTGGCCAACTTTGTCAAGATTGCCTTTAACATTTTACTAAGGTCTCTTAAGAAGTAGTGTGCCATCTCATTTTGCTGTGATAGCCACAGGCTACACGCTGCCTTGAAGGCAGTACTGTACTGTGGCACTGGAAGAGAACAACTCAAAATCATGCCCACAAATGCAGGTAACAACACATGCTTGGCAACTTTAAAGTCCAGGTAAAGTATACACTAAAAATCTGGAGGAAGCCCATTGTTTGAATGTTCCTATTCTAAAATACCATATTTCAGAGAACAAAGAAATGTGGATTTATTTAGGTTGCTGTTGCAGTTTTCAGCACAGAAAACCCCTGGTAAACAGAGAAGCAATTCCATACAACACTTACTGTAGCACATGAGTTCCAGTGAGCTATTTAAGAGCTATTTTGAATGAATGGTCCTGCTACTCTATAGCTATAGCACTCAGTCTTTCAGAGACTATTAATTAGAAGACTACATTTTTTCAGGTGATAACCCTACTTAGTTCTGAGCCCGATTAAACTTTCATCAATTCTACCAACTATCTCAAACGCTAGAGAGTGTACTTTGACAGCATCAGGGCTATAAGAATAATTAGAATGCATTAGAACAGACAGTGCATATTAGAAATTCTCTCCACTATTCTGCTAAAACAGCCAATTGAGGTGAAAATAGGAGGAAATACACTGATGTGGCTACGCTGTAAAACTTCACAGGGGTAAACAACTAGTTTGAAAGAAGAATCATCAAAAGTAAATACCACACCTCGTGTCCTGTAAAGGTAAGCAAATTGTACATACAAGAATCACATTATTTCCTATTTAAGATTGTTTTTTATTGTTGTTTACCTTAACCTCCACAGAAAAAGGTGGGACACAAGCATTTTCAGCTCTTCCCACAATGACCTCTTCCAGCGGGTCCCATTCATTGTATGAGCAAACAGGACAGTCCTTAGGCACAGAGCTAGCCTTGTCATCAGCAGCAAAGGTGTTCTGGGAGGCTGCAGCTGCCTGGGTGCTCTGGAAAGATCGCTGCACCCATCCTGTAAAGACTCTTCCAAGCTTAAAATAAAAATAAGAACGAAAATTATGTTTCCCTTCCAAAAGGCAATGGTTCAGTCCACTAGTGCCTTATACTGTTATCCCAAAGCAATGTACGTTATTCGAAGCATTAACAAACACACACAGTTTATTACGGCCATTCTAATTTATTCACAGCCTACTAGATGCTTAAACAATTCACCTTTTAGAATAAAGTTGTGCTCATAGTAGCACAGCATCGACAGTGGCAACTGGAGGCATCAAACTCTGTGCTGCTGAACTGAGAGGATGCACAGGTGAGCCTCAGTCAAAAAAGAGCCTGTATCCCGCTCACCACCTCTCGGAGCACCCCCGTCCCTCCCGACGGAGCATCCTCAGCCCCAGCCCCTCCGAGCGCGGCGGCGGCGCTGCCTGGCACCAACCCGCGAACTGACGTAATGCGCCGCTTCGGCTCCCCGGCTCCCCCCGCGGAAGCACCGCACTCGCAGCATCCCTGCCGGCGGGACAGACAGGACAGGACAGGACCGGACCGGGCAACACAGCTCCGCACAGCTCCGCGCCCGCCCCCACCACCAGCGCAACTACCGCTCCCCCCGGCCCGCCACCTTTATAGCGCCCCGACACGCCCCCGCACCGCCCAGCGCCTGCGGGGGGGCGCGGAGCCCGTTCTGGGGCGAGCTGCGCCTGTAAGATGATGGAAAGTCATCTTAAAATGGCAATCTAAAAGTGTTAACTTACAATAACACACTTCCCCCTCCACCCCTCCCCCGCAAAATCTCCCGTGATAAAATCAACAGAAGCATCTTCAATAATACTATCTCAACAGAACTGCAGTTTACAATAAAAATGTGTTTGCCACCAGCTCTACTCATATTTAGTATATCCCCCTTAGCCCGATAGGTTATTCTGCAACTTTGCATAAAAGTTCACTTTTAAATAATTTGATTTAAAAAGTAAAAAGCAGGCACAGTGAAAATTAGTTTCACCCGAACTATTCTGCTTGAAGTTACAGACCTCTGCATCTTTCTTTCAAGCTCATTATTTTTGGCCCTGCCTGTGTCACCCATGCAGCGCCCAGCCTTTCTCCAGCTTCGGTCAATGCTGCTTCAGCCTACGCTTCATCATCCAGAGCTAGTACAGCAGGGCATGGTGTGAACAGACATGGTACTTAACGTGACTTCTACATGTAAGATCACAGGTAGTGTATCTAAGACCGTAGCTTATGTTCTAATATACGTTAATGCCAGTGATGTCTACCTTTTCCTGCTATGGATATGTCTGCAGGAAAAAGGTAAACATCACTGGCATTAATGTATATTAAAACATAAGCTGCAGTCTTAGAATACAGCAAATCAGCTACAGTTTAAACACGCCTTAGATATAGGAGTAAGCAAGTTTTATTCTACTCGGTAACTAACCATTCAGCAGTTTGCCTTTTTGGCACAGGTACACAGAACCTCTTCCAAGGAGAAACAGGACAGTGTGAGTTCTCTCTTAATGAATTTACATACTTCTCAGAGCAAAGTTATTTAATTTAGTTAGTATGATATCAAGTGTGCTTTACCCTGTTTCATATGACTGCAGAACTTTTTCATAACTCAATTTGTTACGACTCATTTGCCTTAAACACTATTCTTACAGTAAAAAAGGATACAATAATATTCTCTTTAGTTTCAAAAAGGAACTTTCTTGATGCTCCTTAGTTCCTAGTTAAGAAATGTTGTCATCTGCTTAATTAAAGAATAAAAACAAATCCCCCAAGTTTATGCTAGTTCTGCTCAAATGCTTGTTATTTGATTCAGTTTATTTCGCTAAGGTCATTTTACTTACATTGACCTTCTAAAAAAATTAATGATTGGCTTGTGACTAAATCCAAAGGTCTTGCTTCTTTTTCTGTCCTTCTTGACTTATCAGCTAGTTTTGGACCTTTGGATCATTCTTTATCAACTCAGTTTACATAGATTTTCTGACTCTGCATAATACATATTTTCCTGCTTACTACATATGTTTGATGCTTTCTGGGGTCCCTAAAATGGTTCTTACCATCATTACAATGAGCTTTGTCATTTAAAAATAAAAAGATTCTGATGGACTGCATTTTTTCAGTAAGATATTCTTTCTCATATCTCAAAGGTCTGCTTCTTGCTTTCTTAGGGTTAGTTCCTCCTGGACAGAAGCCAATCTGCATTTGAGTACAATCGAAGCAAACTGGCAGATTTATGGTCTGACCTTGAAACCTTTACTCCTGGTAAACAGCATTTTCCTTTCAGCCTTCACTGAGCAGCAGTCACTTGACTCAGATTGCCCTCACATGGGCCTTGATAACCGCAACACTATCAATGCACTAACCATATAAAATGCACTCAATTGTATCCCCACGCCGCTCTCATCACTTGACCATCTTCTGGGTCACTTATTATAAAAAATAAAATATCATTTGTCTCCTTGAAGCAATCACTTACTTATATTTCTCTACTTACCTCTTCTTATTCCTGAAAACCCAATACAGAATTCATACAGTTCGCATTCATAGTGTATCGAAGTGTCACTCCTCACAGTCCCCACTTTGTCATCAAAATGAATCCTCTTGCGTTTTGTATACCAGGTAGTTCTTTATATCATTGTCTTCTTCTACAAGAAGGACTTGATCTACCAATGTGTGTTTTAACTGACAAAAAAATCATGGAACACAAAACCAGTAAAGATTATTCAAATGTATATAAAGCCAAGTTCATTCAAATACAAGAAAGTTACTTAAATGTGGTTGACTGAAGAGGTGCTGAACCCTTCGGATCAAAAATCTTATTATAAGACCCCATAATGCATGTTATTATACCCAATTGATAGAATGTATTGCAACACCTTGAAAGCTGAGGAGTCCTGGGGACAGCAGGGTGACCATGAGCCAGCACTGGGCCCTTGTGGCCAGGAAGCCAATGGTACCTGGGGTGGGTTAGAAGGGGGTGGTCAGTAGGTCAGAAAGGTTCTCCTGGCCCTCTGCTCTGCCCTGGGGAGACCACACCTGGAATATTGTGTCCAGTTGTGGCCCCTCAGTTCCAGCAGGACAGGGAACTGCTGGAGAGAGTCCAGCGCAGGGCAACAAAGATGCTGAAGGGAGTGAAGCATCTCCCGTGTGAGGAAAGGCTGAGGGAGCTGGGGCTCTGGAGCTGGACAAGAGGAGACTGAGGGGTGACCTCATTCATGTTTACAGATATCTAAAGGGTGAGTGTCAGGAGGATGGAGCCAGGCACTTCTTGGTGACAACCAGTGATAGGACAAGGGGTGATGGGTCTAAACTGGAACACAAGAGGTTCCACTTAAATCTGAGAAGAAACTTCTTCATGGTGAGGGTGGCAGAGCCTGGCCCAGGCTGCCCAGGGGGGTTGTGGAGTCTCCTTCTGTGCAGACATTCCAACCCGCCTGGACACCTTCCTGTGTAACCTCATCTGGGTGTTCCTGCTCCATGGGGGGATTGCACTGGATGAGCTTTCCAGGTCCCTTCCAACCACTGACATTCTGGGATCCTGTGATTCTGTGAGTTCACTACCCAAAACCTTGATAATTATTTTCAAAATTATGTGCTGATCTAGTACAGTTATTTTCTTCCACTGCAAACCACACCTCAGTACAGAATTTTAACTTGAAACAGGAACTTCACATTGCTGCTATCTGGTCTATAATGATTAAATAGCAAGTCTGGGTTTGTTTGTTTTTTTTCAATGGGGGTCCATGCATTTTTTGTAATATTCTATCCATCATTTCTGAGTGATATAAGGTGCTTTGCAGGTTTATATAAAACCATTTCATTCTGATAACTAGGCAATCCATTTAAAGCAATGTGCTTCCAGTTAATGAAGAACATTCTGGCCCAACAGCATTAGAGAATAAGATATTAAATTAAGTGGTAAGATTCTAGCTTAAAACCACAGCATTATAAAAAGCGTGCAGTAGAGAGAAGTTATCCTTGGCAACAAGACCTGCGTTAGTGAAGATCAAAGTATAAACTCAGATATGTTTTAGGACAATATCTGGTCCCAGCCTCACGTATCTTTTTCTCTAACACATATCTATTGAAGAAACAGAAGTCCCAAGGCATGATACTACTGTTTAAATGTGAATTTCCATCTGCGCAGGAACTGAGGTCCTGCTTTTCAGAGCACACATTGTTGTTTAGATTTGTGGTGTAGCAACAGGCCTGAAGCACTTGAGGGCCGTGACGTTTAAGGTTAAGGAAGAGCCTACCCTTTCCTACCAGTATTTCCGCTATATTACTGATTAAAACTACTTGGTATGGCATATCTGGTGTGAGCTGATCTTATTATTTACATATATTCAACAGATTTTACTGCTTCTTTTACTTTACTTACAGAAACTTAGCCTGTTCACCAATACAAATGTCAGAGGCCTCAGTTCCTTGTAGTGCCTTATCAAGCTGGTAAAATTCCAACAGCCTACACCCACAAGAGAACTTGGCACAGCAAATCTTATCTGTTAGCTAGCAGAAACAACATGGAAGGATCCAATGTGCTTCTTAGAAAGCAAGTTTCAGACTTGCTGAGGTTCAGAAGTCTGGACTGTTTCAGCTGGGGAGAACAAATGCACCTCAAAATGTTAAAATTACTTTTTCTTCTCTAAGCTCATAATTTTGTTGCCAACTCTGAACTCTAAAAACAGTCCAAATCTTTTGTTGCACATAATTAAAACAATTTATTTATTCTAACATATTTAACTTGTGACCTATAATAAGAGCTGAAAATCAATGTACTGTTTTCAAAGGCCTTTGAAAGATATTTCCAATTTAATTAAATAATATAAGTTCTTGGTTTATCTTTCTTCACACTCAAAAGAAGCATATAATTAGATTTAATCCCTTATCTAACCGAACAATCCACATATGTGAAATGGCAGGAAATTTTTTCTTCCTAATTCCAGCTTCATCCAACCTGATTTATTCTCTGAATTTGCTGACAAATTATACATTGCTTCTGCCTATTTGATCCTTTATAGTTATTGATGGAGCTTCCCCCAAATGCTAATTGTGGGTATTTCTTTGAAGATTTCTGTTCTTCCTCGTCAGGACCTCTTCACTGTGGGACACACTCCATCAGACTGAATGCAACCTGCTACGATGGAGTTTTGACTATAGAATGAAACTCTTCTTCCTATGAGTACAAGAACTAAGTAAAACCGATTTCCTCTGTTTTTGTGCAATTCATATGGTAAATGATAAATCATAATCATAAGCTACATGTTATTTACCACCAGCAGGGATCAGAATTTATAAGGAACCTCCACTGTGTGGATACACTGGTACCTAATGGCTCTGCAACCCTTCTGCTAGCTGGGGCACTTAAGGAGTCTTTTTATTCCTATCCAGCTAGCTATTATCACAGAACTTGTAGGAACTTAATACCTTTGAGACCTATGACCCTTTCTCAAATTTGTCTGAAAGTAGCCAAGAGGTTCAAGTTACAGGGAGGGGAAGGAGAGAACAGACATAGACATATATGCACATACACAACCCACAGTTATATAGCCTTATGTTCTTAGGAAGCAAGAGTATAACCTTCCTCATCTTTAAGAAATCAAAATACAAACTTCTCCTGTTTGAAAGCAGATGACCTATGTAGATGTTTTCTATATGAAACTTAGCAATAGATCAAATTTTTTTAAGGTGGTTAGCACACTGGTATGATTCAATTCTTGGTGTACTATTCTATTTATGCAAACATCGCTCTTCATATCTTTCAGTTAAAATGTCTTCAAAAATTCATTGCAAAATGCAATCACACCACATAATCAAAATGCATTTCAACAAAATGCATTTCAACAAAATGCATTTCAAAAGAACATATAAATATTAATAAGTATTGCACTAAATTTCAAACATGTCTGATAATTTAGGAAATAATTCCTTTTTTGGGAACCAGGTAGCTGGAATACTGGAAAGGTGTAGAGAAACACAGTTATGTATCCTAACCCAAAACAAGGCTCAGCAACTGAGCTAAGGAAACAACAGTATATGTAGTAGAGGTGCATGTATGTGAAGGGCAGGACATCGGCCAGAGAGGAGATAGAAGTTAAAATTGAAAGAGCAAACACAGTGCCAGAAATCTGGTGAGATAACCGTTAGACAAAACTTTGGCTTAGAAGTCAAAAAAGTGTTTGGAACTTCAAGCAAATAAAATAGTCCTTGTTGACTCAATCCATCTGATTTCAGGAAGACAGGACTTTCCACTGTCCTTCTGGCAGTTCACTAACCACGTTACATCGTGGAAATGACTGATGTAGTATTTATCTTCCAAACAGAGCTTGCAGAAATGCACATTTTGACCAGCTACACTGTATGTGCACATAAACATGAGCACCGACATACATATAAATATCTGTTTTAATTTTAGATGTCTTGTTTCTATTATAGAAAGGTGACGGAGCTGAAGAAGGGTCTATGAAGGCATGGGATTTGGTGATCGTAATCCATGACATTTACACTCTGTCATTTCCAGAAGCAGTGCAGTGCTGACTACAGAAAAATGCAGGAGGTTCATGCAGCAAAAGGCACATCACTTGGGGGGATAGATTTCATTCAGAACAGTATTTCCATGTATACAGTAACATGATCTGCCAACATTTTCTAGGGTCAGTGCTGTGACAATACTTTCTGTCAGGGCTGCCAAGTGAACTTCGTGGCTCTAGGACATTTGAAATTTCTTGAATCTCAAATAGGTGGTCTTGTCACATAGCCTGTTGCACATTAGTTTTTAAAATTTGAAAACTGCTTCACATCTTTCTTGAAGAAAATGTATAGAAATTATTAACGTAAACTTGTGCGTTTGAAGTAACAACTGCATCCAGTTTTTTTCTCACTCCCACTGGAGTTAAAATTGCAGCCATATCACATTATACATCTGAACAACACTTTCAAAAATGCTGGTTCCTTTAACCATTGTGTGAGTAGCAACTGCAAGTAAGCTACTTGCCTCCTAATGTGAAGGGGTTTTGCATGATTTTTTGTGGCAATGCTCAGCATTTGTTCTACTTGTTCTGTCTCTTGGAAAAGACAGGAAACTTTGGCTCTCCAATAACCTCTTATCCATCCCAAGCTTCCAGGGGAGGACGACCCAACGTGTCAAAGTTATTAGGCCTCTATCTACTTTAGGGAGAAATGCTGCAAAACTCAGCTTTCCTCTGCTCCTCCTTTCTACACTGAGCTAAAGAATGTCTTCAAGAGACCCCCTGACAAGAGGAATAAGCCACAGAACCTCAGTCACCCCGTGCAGTTTCTTGAGCTTTTGAATATTCCCTTTAACAGACAAGCAATTACTCAGTTACTCTTTTCTAGCAAATGCATGCAGTTTATTCCTGTGAAAGAGGCTGGACTACCCTTAGACTAAACTAAATGGCAGATCTTGTCTGTTTAATTTGCTGCTGCTGCTCCGTAAATAAGGCTCTGAGAATAAAGCTTCTTCCCACCCCCTTCTTCACAGAAAACACAGTTCTTTGATAAGCACATTCCATCACTTGATGCTCTTATTGGCAGCATCTACGAATGCTGCTCATACTGTAATGCCTCTGAGTATAGGCTTGCCTCGATGGTAGGATAGTAACAAACTATACAAGTAGGGTTTGATTTGAGTGTCTCCTTCAGAGGATGTCATAAATTTATTGTGAGCTTTATGCTTTATCTGATTCAAGCCTAGAGTTAGTAGTTCAAAAACAACACTGGATTTGGACACATGGATGTCATTTACTCTTGCATCACAAATACAAAAAAATGGCAAAGGCAAAATTTGGTGGAAAGGAGTAATTTTAAATTCTGCTGAGGTCAAGGCTCAGCTAAGCTTTCTGCTTTGTTCTTACCCTTTCATCTCCCCTTGGCCACTTCCGTTCTTGACAAATAACAAGCCCTCAGCAGAGAGGAGGGAGCAAGTCACTTCCTTGCAATGACTGGCATACCAGTACTAACCTATCTGAACACTGAACTTCTGCTGGCATGGCTCTGGAATGAGCTCGGCTGTGCATCTGTAATGAACTGACAGAATTTGAAATCTACATATGGGATGGAATCATTTTCTCGACTCCATGAAAGAGAACTGAGCAAGGTTCCCGCTTGGAGTTTCTGTATTAGAAAATGAGATAATTCTCAAGCTTTGACAGCTCCCTTCCTTGATCTTACAGAGTACATCTATTCTGATGTATCCCAACCATGTCCACCCAAGGAAGATGAGGATGGGCTCAGTGCCAATAATCTAGTTATCACCCAGCACCAGGAATCTCTCACATATCACTGTAGAATATTACCCTTTTCTTCCTAGAATTTAATACCAGTTGCTTCTAACACCTCTGCGAAAGAAAGATGAGTCTCACTGTGATTCAGACAGCTTCACCTAGAATTTCTTTGGCTTGTCATAAATGAGCAGAGAGCGAAGTCTAGGCAGTTCAAGTGGTTCAAGCATATGCCAGAGCATATACTTCACTGACCTTCATCTCCTGAACCTCTGCCAGACAGGGAGGACAAAAACCGAATGGCTTGAACTGAGCCATGAGTAGTTTCAGTGATTTATCTCTGCATAGACTATGAACTTGGTTCTTACATTTACAGAAATTGCTTTGCTTGGTTAATAGACACCTTGCAACCCGCACAGAAGTGGGAAAAGAACAGAAGGAGGATTTGAGATTTAGCATGTAGGGAAGGGAGATCAAGCTGTTGCTTATTATCTCCATTCCCTCCTCTGTATTGGTCCTAATATGGTTGGCACTAATCCTAATGTGCACTGGTACTAATATGATCCCCTTGATGAGCCAGTTCTAGTCAGTCAGCCAGCAGAGAACTCACCCAGCAAAATACAGTTTTCTGCTGGGTTAGTGAGCTGCATTCATCACTGAAGTGTCAGAAGAGCACTGGCGCTGGAGCAAGGGAGGCTGTAGAGCTAGGATGCCACACAAGAAGGAAAGGGAAACTGAATCACTCCTTTTGGCACAACCAATGAATTAGATCAAGTCAGACTGTCTCAATTGATTGCAAGCTTACATAAATACCGTGCTAACACTGCAAATAAACCTGTAATAGCAACTGGAGTAGCTGTGAATTTGACAACGGGACAGAAAGGCATTTGAAACATGAAACTGAATACCGAGGATTTCAGTTTAGCAATCCTGAAAAATACTCAGTTGGGACTTTGAGTGGGAAAGGTCAGGTGAAACAGGTAAGAAAAGAACAAACCCAGCTGACCTGTTACACAGGTTCACCAAAGCCACAAGTCATCCACTCTGAATCCCATCTCCCTGCCATTCATCAGTAATTAGGTAAGTGTTGTTTTGTGGTGTGATTATTGTCACTTGAGCTAGCTAGAACACAGCATGCTGCCTTGTACCATTACAGTGAGGTCTGCCATCAAACCATAAAACAATAGAAAATAGAAAAGAGAGGATGCTGTCTGCACAGAAAATGCGCAGCCTGGAGCATCCTATGGTTATCCAGCATAAGGAGTGCAGGGCTTTCCCATGCTCACTGTCCACACACCTTCCACTTATCCAACACTACAGTGAGCTTGAGTCCCAGTTTAAAACTTCCAGTCACTTGTTACCCTCTGGTGACACCCTGTGGATCAAAGCCAAGTATCTGCCTGCTGGCAAACCCTGCAAAGCCTCGAGTCTCTGAACCTGCGGAGTGGAAGTCTCTTTCCTAAGTCTAAGGAGCTCCACAGCATCTGACAAAGTTTAGCTTTTCTTCATTTTTCCTTCAGGTCATGAAGGCAGAACAGGAATGGCATGTGTTTGACTAAAGAAAAACTGTGAATTTAATGGAGAAAGTACTTACAGACATGTTAACACTCACCTTCCAAACTACGTGTTTTATAAGGATTAAGGTAAATTAGTGTTGCTAAGTACCTTTTAGTATGTCCATCTGCATTGTGTTTTCACACTTTTCTCTGAGGACTATGCACTTTCTAGTTCCTCCAGCAACTCTCAACAAGGCTTTTTTGTCTCTCACTTGCTCTTCTCATTTACCCATATGAAAGTAGAACTGCGCCCAGATATTTCAGTTCAGCCTGAAAAACAACAAGTTGCGTGAGCAGTTAAAGGATACCTGGCACATTTTAGCATGTAAAATCAGGAAGATTTCTTAGTGGGAAATACATTTCCTGCTGGATTCCTTCAGCGCAGTAACACAGCTGTGTTCTCAGTTCACTGTAGCTCCCTCTACAGACTTTTCTGTGCAAAATGAAGATCCCCACATAAACAAAAGCTTGCAAGAGAGCTGTCTTTTGCAAGGGAAGCCTTAGAATTTTATCCTACCTGTAAATAAATAGCCAAATTCTAAACTGAAGTTGAACTTGAATGAGGAAAATGTTGCAAGAATGTAACTTTTACTGTACTTCTCAAGTTAATTATTCAAAATAAATGTCGCTTGAGAAAGGATGTGTAGTTACTGAGGTGATTCAAGACAGCTAATCAGCATGCCTAATTACTTAACTTTTGAATTAAACATACGAAACAGCCGACCCATCAAGCAGTGGTTTGTCTTGCCTAGTCTCCAACTGCCTTTTTCTGTACTCTTCTGAGAAAAACTCTGCATCTGAGAACACAATCATCTTCTGGATAAAACCCTTGATGCTGGCTGAAAGCTGAAAACTAGTATTTTCCTGCCTCATTTAAATAGATTAGTAACATAAGCCTTTCAATTATTTTTCTGAGGCCACAGCACTCCTTACATTCAGAGTAATTACTGGTCCACATATTCCACAGTCCAGTTATTATCTGAGGAATACAGATAGTTTAGGCCTCTATTAGTAAGGCTTCAACTTCTGTGCTGTATGGATCTTCTTTAAATGTGATTCCTTTAAATTTAGGAAATCTAATCTATTCCACACCATTACATGCTGACATTGATTAGCAGAGATCTAATTTTGTTTCGTAGAGTGCCATTGAACTTAGAGCAACTTTTTAAAATACAACTAGTGGAGGAGGGTTTCAATCCAGCAGTCACCAAAGATCGACTGTATCTCCTGGGGGATGATGACAGACTGTATGTACAAATGACCCAGGACATTTATAATTCAGTAAAAAATCATGATTTCAAATTGCACATCAAAAAAATCTGTATAACATTCAGATTTTAAAGTATCTGTTATTCTAACCTTGCCAGGAAATCCTATTTATTAATATTAGCAGCTATCAGTAGCTGAAATTCAGTGTAAACGTGAGATTGTTTTGA